>NC_056730.1:365978872-366323872 GCF_019279795.1 Protopterus annectens | reverse complement strand
ATAATATTGTCTACAAACCAGATAGTTGCTCCGCTCTTAAATCCATACTAAAATTCTATATCCCCACAAGAACCATCCGCTCCAAAAACAACTTATAACCATCCACATAACCTAACAAAAGAGCTGGACAGTGCCTATACTCACATGCTGTTGTAAAACTGTAGAACACACTCCCTACAACCATAAATAGCATTGAGTGCATCAACAAATTTAAATCCACACTAAAAATCTATCTACTCAGCACTCATGTCTGCCCATGCACCTACCCAAAGAGGTAATATTTCCACCCCCTCTACACTGAACTTTCATCTATCCTAACAACTTAATGATTCCTCTCAAAACCTGTATGATGCATAAACTTCCCAAACCAAATTATAACTTTTTCATACAATGTCTTCTTATGACTAACCCTAAATTAATTAGCATCTTGACTCATTAAATCTACTCTGCTTCTAACCCTCAAAAAAAAGTTATATCCCTGCTGACTTCCTTCCTTACCTTTAATTTCAAAATCCATCTCCTGTAATACAAAATAAATAAATAGAAGACCACAGGTGTTATTTAAGATTCTTTGTGTTGGGAATTGCATTTTCAATTTGCATCTTTGCCATTTGTTATGTCTGCAGATCCAAGAGGCAGGGAATCCACATTTACCCACCTAGGTGATCTCCTCATCTTAGCAACTTCTGCCCAAGAAACCTTGGCATCCTCTGTTTTCCCCATAAGTCTGTTCCAGAGTCTAGGTTTTAGTTGAAATCTGGAGAAGTTTTCCCTAATTCCATCTCACGGGTTATACTTTCTAGGATATCTTCTGGGCACCTCCATCATGGTAGCTTATATCCATCCAAAGAAAGTTTCATACTCCCATTTTCAGTTTATAGATCTGGCTTGTCAGTTCACGCCCACAGCAGGGGATTTTCTCAACATTGTTTGGTACATGACATCAACTATTCACTTTCTTCCTCTAGCCTAGCTTCACCTGAGAAAGATTCATTAGTTCCTTGAATATATATGGTCCCAACACCAACATTCCCTATCATTTCATATTTCAGTTTTGAAATTCATAAAAAGGAAAGCTTTTGCTGGGCCAACCAAGTTCAAATAAACCCAGGGCTCCCTCTTTCTCCCCCATTCCAAGTCAGTCTGTCACAACAGATGTCTCAGACTTTCAGTTTGCAAAGGTATCAAAATTCAAGGTATTTGTGTTCCGCATTTCAATAGGAAAAACACACAGACCTCAAGGGAAATGGTGACCGTGATAAACGTAGTAAAAGCACTGAACCAGGTTTGGACACTGAAACCACTCTTAGTTACAACAGACAATACCACACAGTTATGGAGTACATAAATGGGGTGGGCAGGTTGTGCTCCCTCTGCAGGCTAGTCATGGTTACCTGGGAGATGGCAATTCAATGCAGTCTTTCCCTTCAGGCAATCTACATTCCATCAGAGCTTTACACAGTTGCATACTCTCTGAGGATACCTAGAACAAACCCAAACAAATGGATGTTGCACCTAGAGTTCTTCCAGGAGAAGTTTTCCACCTCTGTAGAACTTCCCAAGTAGATCTGTTTGGCTCCATTCACAACAGATTCTTCTCACTTTTCATACACCTGCTCAGGGTTAATTTTCACAAAGTTCCTCACACAGCAGGCCTACTCACATAGGACCTATACCTGATTGTATGAATGATAGGTTTTTGTTCTCCTTTATGCACCTGTTTACATGCAACAGGTTTTAAAGGATGCTAGAAAACCTGCTACTAGAAAAAGATATTTATCAAAGTGGAAGAGATTTTCTAGTTAGTGCTGTAATTCAGACCAAAGCCTAACACAGGCAAGGGGCTATATTGGTTCTTCAGTACCCCTGTGTAAATTGCTAAGATGTGGTCTTACACTTCTATCAGAGTTCATCTATTGTTCATTTTTGCTTGTCTGCCATTAGATCCCACTTTCTTACTTGTTCCAAGCAAGCAGTTCTTGAATGGGGGTTGTCATATTAGACCACCTAGAAAATAAGTGGCACTAGCTCTCCCCTGAAATTTCTTATCTTGAAAACAGTTTTACTTATGAGCCACAAGCCCTCAGTTTTTCTTTTTACTTTTCACAAAGATAGGGTGACCCTTAGAACCAATCCTTTCTCATATCCTAGGTTGCTAGAATTCTGTATACCATGGACTTGTACTGCCAACATGGGTATTATCTGGACAAGACAAAACTTTCCAGAGTGCCAGACCAACTCTTTTTTTTCCTTTGAAGATCATAACAAAGGACAGCTAGTTTCCAAATTAACCTATTTCCATATGGCTGTCTCTGGCTATTCAGTTTTGTCACACTCAAGCTCCACTGAGAATGTCAATGCTCATTCCTTTGTAACTGTGGGTACTTCTGTGACCTTTTGGAAAGGATGGACTCTAGTACTATTCTAGTTGCAGCAACTTGGTCCTCTCTGTACACTTTCCGTAAGCTGTACAAAACTGAACCCTTTCCCAGAGCCAGAGTAAGATTTGCTACATCTGTTCTCCTGGACTCTGGTCCTGCTTTCTCCGCCCTTACTAAGTTAGCAATCATCCTGTATTGCCCTGTGCTACTGAAACCGTGATCTAATGATGAACGTAGTTCAGTTGCTTAAGTAAACTTACCATAGCAATAAATGTTTAAATAGATCACTGTTCCAGTACATCCTTGTACCCCACCACACCACTTTTTCCCTTTTGTATACCCCTGACCAGGGTGAGGTCCCTTACACTTTTTTTTTCCTTTCTCTGACAGGACATGACATGACTTTTGATTACTTGAGAAGTGTTTTTTTTAAAGTGCTAGGCTTAAGCCTCCCTTCTTGGGTCAAGAAAGCTCTGAATTTTGGCACACTACATCCTTTTTATACTGGCACAGTCTCGTGCTTGAGCAGACGTAAGTTGTGCAAGGAACACATACATAGATTCATAGTCGTTTACTAGGCTAACGACCACAAAGGACTTTTTAAGCCTAACCATGCATCCCAAATCTCTGACAAGTTCTGGTTCCCTTGGTACGTGTAAGCAGGGGCTTGGGAGGTCAAACATTTACAAGTAGGGTCCTGGGAGATGAACCATTTACAGGTTGCCTGTGTCCATTAGAGACACGGGTGCCAAATAAAGGATGGATTTCGTGTTAACTGTCCAAGTTCCACTTGAATTGAGTTAGGAGTCTGTCCCAGAGAAGCGGTAGTCTCTGGGATACATACCTGTCTCTCCAGCATGTCCTATTTATATCACAGGCAAGGTTTAGGTCTTTTAAATGGGCTATTCTGATGCTGTGTGTTTTGCGGATATGCAGGAGGTCCATCAGGGAGGGGTCTGACAATACCTTGTATGTCAGGCATAGATCTACCCCTAAATAGCTTGTAGGAGACAGAATACAGGGAATAGAGCCTTGAGGAAGTCTGCATAGGACATGTTACTTGTGGCCTGTATTCTTTTAGTGAGGAACCTATGTGCACATTCCAGCTGTTGTATATGCCTGGTTAGGTACATACCAAAGGGAACACTGTACTCAGTGATAGGTCTGAGGAATACAGAATCTATAGTATACTAGTCGAATGCCTGATATCCTTGGCAGGATACATGCCGTATAGCTGTATGCTACTGCAGCAGTAATCTGTTCGACCATATGATATGCAGTCATGGTACATTTACGTACACAACAGTACTTTCGTTGACATCTTTACCAAATGACTGATCTGCATCTAACCAAAAGGTATATCAGAATGAGTACCTAATAAATAATTGGCAATTCTTTAGGCAAAGTTATTTTGTTTAGTGCTTTAAGATTGACAAATAAGAACAACAAAAAAATGTAATGACAGATGCAGTAAAGAAGGTGTGGTGGTAGCTTTCCATGTATTAAGATTGTAGAAGCTAAAGCAAAGTGTTTTCTGGTCTTCATGTTCTGGTACTAAAGTCCATTTAGGTATAGATTTATAGGTAAGTATTAGGCAATTAGTCTGCACATTGTTACATGCCTAGCCAAAAACCCAGCCTCAAGGAAGGCAAGACGAGATGGACAGGGAGATATTTGAGACATCTCATCCAATTGTCTGTTTACTGTAAAAACGGCAAGGGTGCTATGTCTGACTTGTAGTGTGTTTGTTCCAAAGGTGAATGGTATGCAGGTATATAGATCTGTCATAACAATGTGGCTTTTATATCAGCTAATGAAGGCTTTAGTTCTTTTAACAAGGTATTTGATGTACCATTTGTTCAGTGAAGGAACTGGAGGTCAAAGTGGGTTGGTTCTTACATGGCTGAAAAAGCTAGACACAGATCTCCATGAAGTGTGGAAGAGTCTATAAGTGACTGAGTACAGAGAATGGGCTTCCATTCTGTCCTAATAACTGAGATTATTGAGTCCACTGATCTTTTTCGTTATGAATCTTCAAAGTCTCTCATGTTGAGTGAAAAATAGCTACAGTGCATGCAGTCCGGGATACCACAGATAAACCTAACTCATCTTGTTTCCACCACAACACTGTCTTGTTGAGTGACTGTAGTTGCCCAGTACACAAACATAGATTTGGGAAATCAATCCCTGGATTACAAGAAGCAGCTTGCCAACAGGTTGTTGTTTTAATCCTTGGTGTAAAATGCAAGACTAGTTGACATAATGGTTCCAGTGCTGATTGACTCTGAGTGTTGGGTAGATGTGATAACTCCTACACTACAGAATTCACTGATGTACTTAAATTCCTCCCCAGAGAAAATCAAGATTAATAAGGTAAACATTTTAATTCATTCTGAGATTTTGACACAAATATTAGGATGCACGTAGCATCAAAAGTATGTATACGTTTAATTGTACGTACAAGTAACATGAGGCAGTACAAAAACAAATGGGTTCTTATGTTGTTGAGAGCCATTAAGAAATGTATGCAGTTCAGAAGAATATATGCCATTCCTGTGGTTAAAAAAAAATAACTCTGGTTGTTCATGAGATCACTCACTCACCTGTCCGTCTTCCTCTGTTGTAGTCCTGTCTGTCTATATGAGCTGGTGGTCAGCCATGTCCTCCTTGGCTGTTCCAGTGTCTGATAAGAGCATGGAAGAACCATCTTCAGTAAGTCTGGGAGACACTTCAGCTGATCCTTCTTATAGTGACTGGAGGAAGATGCCATTAGATCATGCAGATGTCCTTCCTTCAACTCGGTCTTCTTACACAGGATCGCCTGTTAAGAAAAAAACAAAAGATTAAAAGTTTTTATATGCAGAGTTAATTATATTTAAGAAAGATAAGGCAGACATTACAGACAATGAATCCTGGTAACAGTAACCATTATAGGTAGGCATCCCCTGCAAAGTAATTCCAGAGGAAGCAGAGTCTGATGATTCTGACTTTGATGGCTATGGGGCTTCTCCTACAGATTCCCAAGCCCAGCTCTCTGATTTTGAGGCAATATTAATTCTTATCCTCTTGTGGAGCAAATTTCTTTTAATCAGACAATAGCGAGGATGAGTCAAGTATTTTTATGGTAACAAATAGATGTTCCTCCTGAAGTGAAAAGATGCTATGTGTTACAAATGAATAGATCTCACTCCTCTCCCATTCCTCCTATACTTCCAGCTCTGGAGGATGTGCTGAATGCTGCCTATAATCCTGATACCGAGACATCAGTCTATAAAAAAGCAGATAAACTGTATAAAGGGATAATACATTTATTTTTTCTCACCTTAGGTATGACCCAGCAGTAAATTCAGTTGTGTCACCTCCTTGAACCAAAATGCCATACCTTTGTTTATAGGTTGCACAACATAGAATGATTTCTGCACTGCTGTAGACACATGATGGTCAAAGGCTAGATTAGAGTGTGTGTGTGTGTGTGTGTGTGTGTGTGTGTGTGTCCGTCCGTGTGTGTGTGTCTGTGTGTGTTTTCAAGTCCCTGACAACTGAGTCAACTCTTAGGGATGTGTTGTCAATATTGTAGTTAATAGGGGTGGAGGACTTCCAGAAGGATACTGTTATGCATTCTTGGCATTTAGTTTTAGTCCATGGCTCTGACACAAGTTATCTGTGTCAGCTCTTCTTAAAGAATATTAGTGTTGGTGGATGGTTCAATGACGACTTCTAATTTGCAGTCATCTGCAAATTTGGTCAGCCAAAGGCCCTTGACACTGGTCTTAACTTCATAGAAATAAATGTCAAAAAGGAGAGGTACCAGGAACAATCCCCAAGAGACTCTTCTTGTGACTGGCCTCTTTGTAGAGTTGGACTCCCCAATTCTAACTTCCCAGGTCCTGTCTGTGAGTTTGCTGCCTATCTACTAGGTGACAGAAGGGTTTATACCTAACCTACTGAGTTGGTCAATAATGCCATAATGGGGTATTGTGTCATATGCCTTTACCACATCAAGGTAGGCAGTGTGAACCATTTTGCCCTCATCCATTGCTTTGGTGACTTCTTAAAGAAGTCCACCAGATTGAGTAGGAATGCCCTGCCCTTGATGAAACCAAAGTGTCTGGAGGTTTCCTATGTCACTGTTGATCATTTCCATGGCTTTGCATATGAAACTAGTGAAAATTATGGGTCTGTAGATGGTCCTACTTTGTGCAGAGGAGTGACTGTTGTCAAAGCTTTCACACTTTTCCATATTTAGCCAACTTGTCTATCTTTGCAGTATCTTTATCCAGATGTCAACAGGCAATAACTTGCATTGTCTGTTTTGACCAATCCTGGCTTTCAGTTAAATACTGAAAAATCCTCCTTGACTCCATCTCACAGGATTGTGTTTCTTGGCTGCTGTCTAGATACTTCTGTTTAAAATATTTTTTTTCTGGAATTTTTCCTGAACCTTTCCAATCAGTCTCAGACTTCTGCAGGAGAATTTCTTGGGATCATAGGGTACATTGCTTCTATGATTCTCATGATTTCCCTAGCCAGGTTACACAAAAAAGATGAAGTGGTTTCTAAAAAAATACATTGACCCAGCGTTTACATTCTGTGGAGTGTCAAATTCCTGTTTTGGGCTTTATAAAAAGCGGACTGCATTGGTGGAGATAATAAATTAAACTGAAACCAGGTCTCTCCTTTTCTCCTCAGCCCGAAACCGTTTCATACCACAGACGCATCAGATTTTGCTTGGGGAGCCCATGGGATAAAGGTGCTCATCAGCACAAAGAAAATGATTGCTGTGATCCTTGCCTTGATGTGTGTCCATCTGTGGTCCCAAGGATCTCTTTAAGTAGAGACAGTATCACAGTCATGTGGTACATAAACAAGCAGAGAGGTACTAGGTCTTACCCCTGTGCAAGTTGACTATGATGGTTTGGGAGTTAGCTCTACAGTAGTCCTTATTCCTCCAAACATTTTACATTCTGTCAGAACAAAACATAGTGGCAGACAGGCTGAGCAGGACCAGGAGAGAGAATGGAAATTTAACTCTGAGCCTTCCAGGAACTTAGCCAGCTGAGAGGAACACCTCAGATATATCTGTTTGCTTCCTTTCAAAACAGACAACTAAACAAATTTTGCTCCAAGGCTTCTTGCATGGAAGCATGGAAAACAGATGCATTTTCGTTACCTTGGAAGGGAATGTTCCTTTGAGTTTCTACCCCTTTCAGTGATATCCAGAGTAATTCTGAAGATTCAAAAGGATACCTCAAAAAGTATTGTCTTGACCCCCTTCTTGCCCAGGCAACATTGGTTCTCTGTTCTTATGAAACTGGCCAAGCTTCCTGTCTGAGTGAACTTACTCACACAGGACAAGGGGTGTTTAATACATCTTAACTCCAACTGCAGCTGACTGAATGAATGATAGAATATTAATACCTTTTTTGGCACGTATTTTCTGAGGACGTCCTGCACTTATTGAAGGAGACATGAAACCTGCTATAGAAAAAGCATATATTAGGAAATGGTTTTATAATTGCTACTAATACAGGAGCCAGCACCATTTCAAGGCTAGTTTTCTCAGGGTGTGCATTATTTCTTTGAGTTGCTATCGTCTGGCCTGTCTTTTTCATCCATCTAGGTTCATTTGTTAGCCATTTCATCATGTCTGACCATTGACCCCGATCTTTCAGTGCAATTGTATAAAAATGTTCTCGAAAGGAGTGTTACATACAAAGCCTCCTAGGAATCAGGTCACTCCTTTTTGGGGTCTCAGTTTGGTGTTGGAAACAGTCACTTTTGCTCCATTTGAACCAGCTTATCAGGCTGACTTGAGATTCTTAACATGGAAAACTGTGCTAATGACAGCTTTGACCTCTGCAAGAAGACTGACTTGCAGTATTTTATAGTGGGTCAACCTTATCCCATTTTGCACAAACAAAGATTTTCCTTGAGAACTTATCCTTCATTTATACCTATAATCGTATCCAAGTGTATTGTAAACCAAGCTGTCCATCTTTGTCTTCTTTCCATAATCTGAAAATGTCAGAGAAAGGATAATTCATACTTTGTATGTTCACAGACAATTCAGGTACTGTTTTGACAGAACAAAGTCTTTTAAGAACTCTCATCAGTTCTCCATTTCTTGTGAAGGTGAGAAAAAGGATAATCCATGTCAAGTCAGTCTATTTACAAGTGGTTGTCTCATGTTATTGCCTTTTGTTATACCCACCACAAAAAAGTACTTACAGGCAGGGTCCAAACTCATTTTGCCAGGGCCTTGACTTCATGTGTAGCTTTTTGGAAAGGGTTGGATGGTAGAAGTTTTATAGAAGCAGAAACTTGGTCCTCTGTGTATACCATTACTCCACCCCCTCATTGTACTCTATCCAGTAGCATCATCTTCTCTTTCCAGCAAACTGTTCTACCTTCATTTCACTTTCATTTTCCTCTTCTAACGCCTCTCTTTTAGGCTATCACCTATCGTACTCACTACTCCACAACACAGACTCTCCCTACCAATACCTCTCTATGCCTTACCACAATCACAGAAAGTAACTACTATCTATTTTCTTTTTCAGTCTCCATATACTGTTTCTACTTCTGTATCTGTTTAGTACTTCTAATCTATCTCTACATACTTTCCCCTCTTACTGTTCACTACAACTTCCTTTACTCATCTCCTTTTTCTTCAGTTCCTCAAAACTTCCTGATGTTCTTCGTGTTTCACTGTTGCAGTCATCACATTTGGGTTATCTGCCTGCAGATAGCCGTCAGCCGGCCTGAATACCAGAGTCGTCGGATTTCTGCGATGGATGCTGTCGCTTCTTCCATGACGTCAGGTCGTCAGGGGTATAAAACATGCAGACAATGCCATTACATCTGTCTTTCTTGCCGTGCAATGTCCGAAGCCGAAGCAGTTTGCAAGTGCTGGTTGGCCATCTCCTGAAATTTTCGTTTTTGAGTTTCAGACCCGAAGTCTTCAAAAAAGGTAAGTACCCCATTGGGGATCCTTTTTTCTTGCTCTAACCGATGTCAGTAAAAGTTAACAATTGTCTTGCCTGTGGAAAGCAAATACCTGATAGAGATTTTCATTCTTACTGCATCCCCTGTTTCGGCCCAGACCACGACGTCCCTCGCTGTCAGTTTTGTGCCTTGTTCAACGCCCGAACTATTCGTAGTTGGGCTATTTTTGCAGCCAATTACTTTTGTACTCGATCTCAGTACTCTGAAATGGCTTCATTAAGCCATCCGACTACCGATCTTCCAAAAAAAGATAGACAGACCGCATAGGTCCAAAACTGCCGACGACGCTTCAGTTAAGCTAGTCGCCAGTCCACTGGTACTCAGTGAGGTGCTTTCGTAGCCCCTGATACCCGCTACTTCAGATTTGCAGGCCTCTACTGAGACCCATTCAGAGTCTGGTATGCTGCGAGATGCTTCTTCGACTATGGAACCTGTGGATGTCTCTACCATGGATGGGTCTGGAGCCACTGTGCAAGCACCAGCTTCTGTGGGTATATTCCGGCCTACATAAATTCATATTAAACCGACGCTATCGTTTCCATCCAGAAGTTCCAAATTCCTCAGGCCAGAAACTTGCACTACGCCCAGAAAACCGATGACCAAACCACAGACACAGGCCCATATGTCTAAAAAAACAAATGCTTAGAATGGCTGAAGACCTTATTACCTTAATTAGGGGAAGCCAGCCTTTCCCCTGTAAGAGACCTAGAACTGATTTTCTTTCTGATTCTTCTGATCAGGAATCTGATATCTCTACCCAGTTTGTTTACCAGGATTTGCTCTTATCTATTTATGAGGATTCTGATGCGGAGGATTCCATTCCTTCTTCTTCCCCTCCAGAAGATTTTTCTTTCAGTGAAACCTTGCGTACTCTTAGGGAGCATTTTCGCTGGGAAGGCCAGGATTATTCTGAGTCCAAAAATAGACTTGGGGAATTTTTATTCCTGCCTCAACACAGGCCTTTGGCTATCCCTCCTGTTCTGGACATTGTAGATGATGCTTTCTTGGAATCTAGCCTTACCCCAGACACTTTACCTCCAGCTCCCAGAAAACCTGACAGGTACTACAGGGTACCTGACTCTCACAAGTTCCTCTTCAAGAATCCTTCTGCAGATCCAGAGACCATTTCCCAAGGACCAAAAGGCATTAAGGCTACTGCTGCCAAAAATCCTACCCCTTCTGATAGAGATTCTAGAGCCTTAGACAGATGGGGCAAGAAGGTATACACTTCTGCTACTTTGGCCATTAGGGCTTTAAATTGCCAGTTTCATATGTTAAAGTATCAGCAGCATATTGTGGGACTACTTAAACAGAAAATGATGTTGATTCCTGACTGTGCTGAACACAAAGACTTGCAAGATTTAATGCATTCTGCAGAACAAGTTGGTAAAGATACTTTGCAATGTGGTTTTGACACTTTAGAAGCATCTTGCAGGGCTGCTGTCACTGGGTCTGTACTTAGAAGGCATGCTTGGCTTAAGGAACAAAACTTGCCAGATCATGTTAAAGCTGAAGTTTGCTCCCTTAAACCAAGACCGCCTTTTTGGCAACAAAGCAGAAGTCCTCAAAAGGATGGAGGAAAAAGCTAAATCTATGCAAACTGTTAAAGATTTCCTACAAGCACAGCCTCCCAGATGCATTGGCCTTCAAAGAACTGGTCCTTTCCAGTCCCTTCCAGGCCTTCTCAGTTCAAATCCAGGAACAGCAGACCACCAAGGCTACAGTCTCAGGCTACACACAGATCTAAGCAGTGGGGGGCTCCCACTTCCAAAGCAGGGAGTAGTAAGTCACCCCCCTATGGAAAAATGGCACAATGACTTAACCCTTTCAAGCCCTGCTTAACTACCCACCACAACAGTGGACTACCTTTCACTCTACCCCTTGCCGCCCAAACCCTAACAACAGACGCATCAGACTATGCATGGGGGGGCTCACATGGCTGGGCAGTGCATTCAGGCCAAATGGAACCAGAGACAGATACACCTGCATATCAGTCAAAAAGAAATGTTAGCTGTACAGAATGCTCTGACAGCCTTCAAAGACCGTACTCTTCCAGGACAACTATTGGTAAAGACAGACAACACTACAGTTATATGGTACATAAACAAGCAGGGGGGAACCCATTCATACCCTCTCTCCAGACTAGCCATGGCTCTGTGGAACACAGCCTTGAGCTGCCAAGTACACCTACAAGCACAATTCCTGCCAGGCAAACTACATTCACTGGCAGATGACTTGAGCAGAAATCTCATGGACCCACACAAATGGAAACTCGAACCCAAAATATTCAACCTCTTGAGGAACAAATGGGGGACTCCAGAGGTAGACCTGTTTACCTCCCCTCAGAACTACCAATTGAGCAAATTCTGCACAAGAACTTCCCACAGTCAAGCTTGGAAAGTGAATGCCCTCGGTTTATGCCTTACCCCTCTGCCTCTCCTCTCGAAGGTTCTACTAAAGATCAAACAGGACAAGCCAAAGACAAAGCTGATTGCACCAGACTGACCACGCCAGCACTGGTAACCCCCTCTTGCACAGTATGACACTGCTACAACCTTGGTACCTGCCTCAGACCCCTTCCCTGCTGTCCAAGCAGGCGGGCCAGATTCTGCACCCTCCACTTCAAACCCTGAACCTTGCAGCCTGGCTAATTCCTTGAGCTCTCCTCCAGCATCCCACAGTAAGCAGGTGCTGGATGTCATTCTGGAGGCAAGGAGGCCTAGTACTAGGAAAATCTATGCTGAAAAGTGGAAAAGATACTGTTCCTGGAGCCAGGCTGAGGGGATGGGCACAATGGTGCCCAGCTTACCTCATATTCTAGAGTACTTAACAGAAATGCTCCACAAGGGCCTATCCTTCTCGTCAATTAAAATTCATGCCTCTGCCATTTCAGCACATTATAATACTGAGCCACCCCTCTTCTCTCACCCCTTGCTAAAACAATTCCTTAGAGGGGCCAAAAATTTAAGACCCCCCCAGGAGAGCTCCCGCTCCAGCCTGGGACCTTAACTTTGTATTGGAAAAGCTCACCCCCCCCCCCCTTTTCAGCCAGTTGCTACAGCAGAGTTGAAATTCCTTTCTTGGAAAATAGCCTTCCTTCTAGTTATCACTTCAGCAAGAAGAGTGTCTGAATTACAAGCCCACATGGCAGTGGAACCCTTCATTATCTTCCATGTGGACAGGGTTTCCCTCAGGACTAATCCTTCTTTTATGCTCAAGGTGGTGTCTAGTATGGCCCTAAAATAGTCCATTCATTTGCCAACTTTTTTCCCTAATCCACAAAACAAAGGGGAACGAATACTGCACTCTCTGGATGTGCACAGACAGCTTAGATTCTGTTTGGACAGGACTAAGCCTCTCAGAAAATGTGAATAGCTGCTAGTTGGCTTTGCTGCAGAGGCAGAGGGGAAGGCCATTTCAAAGCAAACCATTTCTAAATGGATAGCCCATTGCATTAATTTCTACTATAAGCACCATGGAAACCCTACCCCACAGGGGATAAGATCACATTCCACCACCTACCAGGGACATCCTAGAAGCTGCTACCTGGAGCTTTGTACATACCTTCACCAAGCATTACCACATGCCTATCTTTTCTAAATCCAGAGCCGGATTTGCCACTGCAGTCTTGCAGGGCTTAATAGCTGGCCCTAATGCTCTTTTTAACTTCCTCCTCCCTTCCTTAGCTTTGGACATCAACCCAAATGTGATGACTGCAACAGTGAAACACGAAGAACATAGTACAGTTGTGTACATTTACCATAAATGTAGATGTTCGAGTTTACTCACTCTTGCAGTCCTGGTTACCCTCCCTTCAGCCCCCTGACTCTACCTTTCCTTCTTGTTTGGTATATTTATTTTTTCTTATGTATTTGTTTTTTGATGGGGGGTGTACCATACCATATAATTGCTTCCTATTGTGGGGGCACCTGGCATCTGGGACAAGTAAAACTGATGTAATGGCGTCGGCTGCATGTTTTATACCCCTGACAACCTGCCGTCATGGAAGAAGAAGCAACAGCATCAGATGCAGAAATCTGAAGACTCTGGTATTCAGGCCGGCTGAGGGCTACCTGCAGGCAGATATCCCAAATGTGATGACTGCAACAGTGAATATACTCGAACATCTACATTTATGGTAAGTGTACACAACTGTACTTTCTAACTCTACCACGTTTTTCCTTACCCTCCTTGCTTTTGCACTTTTTTTCATTATCTTCTCTATCATCATACTTAACACCAATCCCATCTGCACTCTTCCCTACCACAGGCACTGTCTCTTCCTCCAGCTTCACAAATCACTACTCCATACCCATCACGCCTCATTTATTTCACATGGACCATAGTTTCTTGTTTACACCTAAACAGACTTACTATACATCCAAACTTAATTCCTTTCTTTCTACTTTTATCATTAAACTGCTCCTACTTTGAGGGGGCATTCACCCTTACCCAGGCCCCGGTTTCACACCATCCCTATATCCAGCAAATTCTCCAGCTTCACACAATAAACTTAAATTTGCCTCAATAAACATTCATAGCATTTGCTTTAAAGTCACCAGACGACATGCCTGGATATCTCTACACTCCCCAGACATATTAGTAATCACTGAAACCTGTCTCAAACCTCACATTATAGATACCGAATTACTTCCCCCTGGGTTCAACATGATTAGACCTGACCAACTCAAAAGAAAAGGAGGTGGTATAGCCATACTATATCCAAACTTCATCCCTTTAATCGCTCATAACTACCCTGTTCCTTCTTTCGACAAAGCTGAACTGATTATCAGCTTTCTTAACCTAAATAATAACAAAAGTCTCTGCATTATTGCAATGTAAATACCACCTGGTAATGGAAAATGTCTTATCCTGGGTGTCAACCCATATCCCTGTAGAAACCATAATACTAGGGGATGTCAGCATGGACTGGGGTAAACTTAATTCCCAGTTCCCCGCAGATAGCATTAGTCTCTTTGGGTTTTCACAACTCATAACCTGCCCAGCCTATACCAACTCATTATACCAAACAGATTCAGTTATAGATTGGATTCTAGTATCCCACCCAAGTAACTACATAGAATAAAATAAAATGCCAGACTGCATTAGTAATCACCACTCTGTGTGCACTACTAACCTTATCTCTCACCCTTACAAACAGCATACTTAGAAAATAGTACACACTCTAACCCACTTTAACGAGCAGACCTTTACAGATGTACTAAGTACTATTAATTGGTCTTTCATAAAATACTTACCCACTGATGAAGCAGTCAATAAATTCAACTCTGCGTTCCTAGAAACATTAAACAGACTAGTCCCTGCCAGAAACAAAAGAACCAAAAATAACTATTTCCTGGCTTTGTATTAATACCAAATCTCTCTTAAAAAAAGAGATCAGGCCTGGGCATGCTACTCAAAAAAGAAAACAATAATATGACAAGATTGCTTGTTTAACAATATTGCTATGGTAGATATATTTCTATAATTTACTGAGGAATGTATATTAATATGCTGTTTTAAAAAATACTATTAGAAAGAGTCACAAGACAAAAACAATACATGCTGTACCTTAAATGCAATACCATAATTGTATAAATGGTATGTTGGAAGAGGCTAGGGACATTAAGTAGCAGTGTTTGTTGAGGGAACTAGTATGTTTAGCTTTGTCCGCATTGTATATAGTAACACAGGGGGAATACTATGGGTTAAATCTATATCTAAAAAGAAAACACATTCCAAGATTAGACGTAAAGGCAAATTATATAACGAGCCTTTATCCCCCGATTATTCCTGGTCCAGGGATATAGTGGTTAGGCACAGAGTAGGGACGGGGATAAGTAGATGCTTTCCTAAACCATTACACAGTAATACATACAAAGATAACAAAACTAATATACATGACATATGTAAGGAATACACCTAATAAATAAATGTGGGAAATAGAATCATGGAACTTTAAAGGGCTCCAAAACAAGAAGAAAAGAAAACTATTCTTACACCTTACATTAAAATCCAGAGCCAACCTCATATTAATGCAAGAAACACACTTGACTGCAGAGCAATGGGTAGAAATTAGCCGAAAGAAATGGATAAGTCAAATCATAGCTTCAGAGGGTAAAACAAACAGTGCTGGGGTGGCCGAAATAATTAAAAAACAATTTAAGGAAAAAATACTTCTAACCAAAGCTGACAAGGAGGGAAGATGGTGTTACGTAGCACTTACTAGTCCTACAATACTAAAACCTATAATGGTACTTAATGTTTACCCTGTAATAACTAATAACACTTTTTTTATGTCATTATACCCAACCTTAAACCAATTTAAAGATCACTACCTAGTGAATGAAGGTGACTGGAACACATATCAAAACCCAGAAAAGGGTAAATCTAATCTGACCAAATCACATAATAAACAAGCCACATTAGCCCTTAATAAACTCAAACAAGACTTCAAACTATATGACCCTTTTAAATATGGGAACAGTGAAGATAAAACAGGGAAATTCACATTCTGTTCGCAATGCCACAAAATGTGGTCAAGGATAGACGACTTCTTAATCTCTGACATATTCATGAACATGGACCCAACAATAACTATACATATCAGGTTCTTTTCAGATCACTCCAAAATCACACTGAACATTAACTGGGACAAAAAGATATATTTAGAGAATATGGGTCATAATTGGTCATTAAACCCTAATTTACTTTCCAAAATGGATGTAATAAAAGAAACAGAAGCAATAATAAAAATAGCTCTTACAAATATCACTAAATCCCAAGTACCAACTGACAATGGGCTGCAACCAAAGCACAAATTAGAGGATTGTTTATCAAAAAGCAGCATGCTATAAAAAATACAACTGAAAGAGGAGCATACACTGAAAGGGAAAATAGAGCATCTTGAAAAATAACAAATAAATAACCCCAAGAACCAAACAGAAGCAGAACTTTTAAAGCTGCAAAGGGATCTATATATGTTAGAAACCAGTCACCTATCTTTTTATGAAGGCAGAATGTTAGCCACTTATGCAGAAGCTCAAATACCATCTAGAGCTCTGGCCAGAATTATCTCCCTACACAAAAATGCCTCCAGTATATCAGAAATAAATACAGAGTCAAAAACTACACAAAAAATGAAGACATTATTAAAACATTTTAACAAATATACTCTCAAATATATAACAAACCTCAAAGGAAGATAGAACTCTTTTCCTTTAAAAACTGAAATTCCCTAAACTAAATTTAGACCAACAAAAAAAACTAACTGAACCGATATCCATAAGTGAAATTTTTACAATAATCAAAATCTTAAAAGCACATAAGGCTCCAGGTCCGGATGGACTCACATCAGAAGTTTACAAAGCATTTTCCCCCTTAATAGCCAGACTACTATACTATACACAGAATTACATAAACTATAAAATTAATGATATCCACTTTAATGCCTCTAAAACCATCTTTATATTAAAATAACACACAGATCCCAGAAATCCCGACAGCTACAGACCCATCTCCCTCTTAAATATAGATACTAAAATATTTGCCTCTGTACTTGCAAACAGAATGAAAAATCTGATAGAGAAAATCATCTCCCCAGAACAATCCGGTTTTACGCCACATAGACTAGTGACAATACATTAATATTAGATGCACTAATATCCTACGCTAATCAATATAATATCAACATCTACACAATGGTAGTGGATGCCCACAAGGTATTTGATAGGGTTAACCTAGAATTCTTACTCCAAACACTACCCTACTTTAATATACCCAATAACTTCATTCAGATCATCCATACTCTCTATAGCAACCCATACACATCTCTATATATAAATAAAACTTGGTCAAATAGGATTCTAATAAAAAAGAATTCTTACTCCAAACACTACCCTACTTTAATATACCCAATAACTTCATTCAGATCATCCAAACTCTCTATAGCAACCCATACATATCTATATATAAATAAAACTTGGTCAAAAAAGATTCTAATAAAAAATGGAACAAGACAAGGATGCCCATTATCACCCTTCCTGTTTAACCTATACCTAGAACCACTCTTTCTATACATTAAACAAAACACATACCACAATCCTCCATCAACACACAACTTCAAAATATACCTCACTGCATTTGCGGATGATCTGAACATATACTGCACTACACCAAATTCAGATGTAAACAAAATAATAGCTGCAATTGAACATTTCTCGACTATGTCTAACTACAAACTAAACCTCAATAAAACTAATATTTTCCCCCTAAAAACACCCAAACGCATCTAACTAATACCATTGTTAAACACAATAAACATCCAAATTGTAGCTTGCTACAGATCCCCCACCATACCCCAAGGTTCTCACTACACCTTTCTAAACATACTGGAAAATATTAAGATAGAACCAAACACCCTAATAGTGGGTGATTTTAACTACCCTGCCATTAACTGGGAAAACTACTCATGTCCCAACACCTTTGCGCAACGGTTCTTGGAATTCATAAATTCCAATGCCCTGGATCAACTAATCCATAGTCCCAACAGGGGCTCCAATATCCTAGACCTGGTCATTACCAACATGGTAAATCAATTCATCATCCCTATGGTCACACACGCCTTAGTCAGGTCTGACCATAAGCTAACCACCCTTAACATCCACATCCCACCCCACCCCCAGTAAAGAAACCACCAAAAAACTTCTCCAAAGCCAACTTCATGCTACTCAAGTCAGAAGTGACAAACTTCATAACACCCATGCAGGCGGGAACTGAAAGTTCAACTGCTGAATCCTACACTAAGGCACTGTACGAGCACATCTACTCATGCATCAATCGTGCCATCCCAAATAGAACCAAAATGCTCTCCAAAAAAAAAGGAAGCCAATCTGGTGGTCCCCTGCCATAAACAAACTTTACAACAAAAGGAAGAAACTTTTACAGAAAAGAGGAAAATCCCAGGATGCAAAAACCTCCCTTACTGGCCTCAGTAAGAAACTGAGATGCCTCATAAAATCCTCCAAAGCTAGTTACGAAAATAAAATTGCCAAAGATTCCAAAGACAACCACAAAGCATTCTATAACTATGTCAAGAATCTAAATGGCAATGCTCAGATCTGAGCTAAAACAGAATGGCATTAAGTATACTGATCCAAAGGATATTGCCAATATCCTGGCAGATCGATTGTGCCAACTTCACCCCCCTCTCACCCCCTAAATGGCCCATCTCAATACAGGAATATTGCCAAATTCCAGTAATAACGGCCACACAGGTACAAAACGCACTCTCTAAAGCCAAGAATACAGCATCCATGGGACCAGATGACATCCCGGGCTGTGTACTACATGAACTACAATATGAACTGGCACCTCACCTAAGTGTCATGTTTAATCATAGCCTCACCTCAGGTTTTGTGCCCACTGAGTGGCGCAGAGCTACAGTTATCCCAATCCACAAGGGGGGGATCCACCTTGGATCCTGGAAACTACCGTCCCATCAGTCTGACAAGCCTTATCTGCAAGGCCATGGAGCGTATTATCATGGAACTTATAAACAAAGACATTGGCAACCTTCAAACACTGGACCCCACCCAGTTTGGGTTTGTGAAGGGCCGATCATGTCTCCTGAACCTGATTGACTTCTTTGAATCAGTCTCCAGAGCCATGGACAAGGGTAAGGTGGTCCACACAGCCTATCTAGACCTTGCCAAGGCCTTTGACACCATCCCCCACTCTGGAATCATAGACAAACTTACTAAGTTGGGCATTAATCCCTATGTCACCCAGTGGGTTGCTAAATGGCTTACTGATAGAACCCATACTGTAAAAGTAGCCGACTCCAAATCCAGCTCCAGACAAGTGACAAGTGGAGTACCTCAGGGTTCAGTCCTGGGGCGCTCTTGTTTGGCATCTACTTCTCTGAAGTACTGGTCAACACTAAGGGACTCTGGCTAACAAAGTTTGCAGATGACTGCAAACTGGGAGCCATTATTGAATCCCAAATGATGTGGATACTCTACAAAAGGGCCTTACAGAAACAGATGCTTGGTGCCAGAGCCATGGGCTCAAGCTCAATGCCAAGAAATGTATTGTTATCCCCTTTGGGAAAAACATGTATCCATGAATTACCATATAGGTGGCAGTACACTAAACACAGAAAGTGTGATAAGAGACTTAGGGACACAGGTGGACAGTGGTCTCACCTTCGATAACCACATCGCCACAACAGTCAGGAAATCCTTCTATGTGGCACACCTCATCACGAAGGGCTTTTCATCCAGAAAAAGGAGGTCATTGTCCCACTGTACTCATCCCTCATTAGACCCATTATAGAATACAACGTCCCATTTGGTATGTACCTCTCAAGACATCTGCAACAACTGGAAAGGCCTCAGAAATACCTCACTAAAAGAATCACAGGCCTAAAGCAGATGCCCCACTGACCGCCTTAATAAACTCCAGCTATACTCTGTCGCATATCGTCTACTCAGAGGCGATCTCTGCTTAACATACAAGGCCATGTCAAACCCAGAGCTGTTGGACATGCTACACTTAAAGAAATCCCAATCCCTCAGAGCTACGCTCCAGGGATCTAAACCTTGTCATCACAATAAACAAAACATGCTGGAGGGATAGGTTCCTGACCCAGAGACTCCCCAGACTCTGGAATAGATTGCCCATACATGTCAAGCAGAGTGCCTCTTTGGACCTCTTCAAGAGGAACCTTGACGATTGGATGGGAGAAAGGAAATTCACCCCAGGGATCACGTCAGTCGCCCTGCTAGACAGGGGTCCAGGAAAGTAAATAATGTGGGAAGAAATAGCCAGGGAATTGTTATGGCTAGGCTTGTATAGGCCCTAGGGCTGATAGCCTAGTACCAACCTATGAACCTGGGAATCACCTTTTTCCAGAATAACAAAGACTTCTACCAACACAATGTAAACCTTAAATGGCAAAACATAATGCAAGACTGTAAAAGATGGAACAACCTAAAACTACCATTCTTGGCCAAAGTATCAATAATCAAAATGAGCATTTTACCTAGACTAATGTATATATTCATGACATCACAGACAATAATACATAATCAATTCTTCAAACAAATGCATACCTTCCTAGCAAAATGTATATGGGAACCCAAAAAAAACAGAATCTCCTATCCAAAATTAACACTCCCCAAAAACAAAGGAGGGCTAAATTTACCAGATTTTAAAATGTACTACTCGATCATTAACACTAACTGAATATTAAGAATAGCTGAACATAACCCGTCAATGGAAAATTGGTTTCCTCTTTGGGTGACAATCTATTATAGATATATTAAAGCTCTAGGTTTCAATTCCAAAGCACTTCCATTCCTGAATCAGAAAGAAATACAAACTTATAACATTATAGAGCCCTTAAAACATTCTGTCAACTTAGCCCAAAAACTCTTTCAATTCTTGAACATTGGACAAGCCATGACAATACTGCAACCCCTTCATAAAAACCCAAATTTTAAAATAAACAATAAGATGCTGGTCTTAGTCCCTTTTCCCAGACTGAAAGATTAACAATCCAAGATATTTATCCTTACCTTAACTGCTCAATACAAGAAATGAGGACCAACTTAAACCTCCCTAAATCACACATAATAATCCTAAGACAAGTCAAAGAATTGTGTTCCAGTTACCTTCAAAATGCTACTATGACCAATAGTGACATAGAAACATGTAGCAGGTTTTGGAAAACTATTATCACAACAAAGAAAAACTATTACTAATTCATATAAAATGATAAATGAAATCAAATACCAGAAAGACCTCCTCTTCTCTAACTACTGGAGAAAAATTAAACCATCCATAGATCAGCAAATAAGCCAGGCAATCAATCTAACACTGAAGATTATACCCCTCAAAAAGTTAGCATACACTCAGCTCATGATCAGTAATAATGCATATTTTACACCTGCAATCCTACACAAATTTAACACATCAAAATCACCTTTCTGCCCACACTGTAAGGACCAGATAGCTGACTTAGTCCATGTATTTTGGAGCTGTAAATGTGTCTATAAACTCTGAAACTCTCTCAAGGTACAGTTACAAACAGTGGGTTATCAAACGTCAACATTAAGTTGGGAATTCACTCTATTACACATTCTCCCACCCAACATACCAAGAAAACAAGCAAATACACTTTTAACAATCTTCCTACTACTGAAACTGTATATAGCTTTTAAATGGCTAGATATGATAAGTATCTCTTGGGAGGGTTTTAAACAAGTAGCTGTACAACACCTTTTAGCTCATAAAATAGTAATAGATAAAAGAAACAAAAACATGAAATCCAGAGAAATTGGGGAACAAACCTTTAATGTCATATTAGCATAATTCATCAGACAGCAACTTAGAAATGCACTCTAATGGAACCGAAGAACACATACAAGTTCAGATATTAAATAATAACTTGGATATTACGAATGTATATACTGTCTGTATACCACTGTCTGTATACCTGTGGAGTTAACAGTGAAAGCATCTATGTACATAGTGTAAATAGATATGTTGTACGACCTATATCCTGTGGTATTGACATCAATGTATAACATGTATATATATTGTCAAAGGAAAAAACTTCAAAGACCAATTCACGTAAGGTTCAAGCAAGGCACCCTTTATTAACTTGCAGCAAGGAGACAAAGCATGCTGGCAGAATGGTTTGTCTGAACATTAATAATTAGTATGGTATTTTTATACAGTTCATTCCATGTCACACAGAAATGTTACTTCTATTGCTGACGTAGTTAGACACAGCTTTCTGTATTGTTCTACAGAAAATGTTACTAGACTAATTGCGGACTAGTTGAGAAAAACTGCTGATTTACAAAACATTTGAGAAAAACAACCTGGCCTTGGGGCTTATTTTAGCCCACCACAAACTTTCAATTCTTCAGTTGTGCAGTTCTAATATGTGTTCATTTTGCCTAGATTCAAGGTACATTTCTAGCTTAGGTACAAGTAATGCTGACTACGGTTTATACTTTCAAGCATCCATTGTGTTCCTTATCAAAGCTTCTAGTAGCTGTGTACTTTCTCATGGCATAAGCAGAAAATCAATAACTCTTTGTTAAGTCTCATGACACTAGTAGAAATGAAACACTTCTTGTTATTTGCTGACATTAGCAGAAATTAAATGCTTCTTCTTAAGTTTCTAATAGTTGTGCAGATTCATGCAGTGTGAACAGAATAAATGTATTAACCCTTTTAAACCTCGAATGCACTAAGCATGCATATTACTAATATATTTTTCTAACACACACACACACACACACAAATATATATATATATATATATATATATATATATATATATATATAGATAGATATATATATATACACACACTGTCATGTTGTAAGATGGTTTTTATCTGTGACATTTATTAATGTAAAAAGAAAAATTATTGGAAAAAAATATATAATCTACAACACTTTAGACCACTGGTCATACTACTAAAGAAACATGTGAACCACAAACATCAGGATCAGCATAAAAACTCTCCTAAGACTTTCTGACAAACAATCAAAAAAATCATACATCCTGGAAATAATTCTTCCCCTAAACCTTCCAGTAACAGTACTTCTGAGATTGCATCTCAGTGTAGTTCTTATTTAATTAATACAATAGCTTATGTTACCAACAACTTCCCTGAATCAACTTGTATTTTCTCTCAATCTTTTACTACCTGCCTCTCCTCTTTCTCCACACAACCATTACCCACTTCCTTTATCAAGTCATTGTTAAGCAAAATCAAGCTTTGCTCTCTCCCTCTGCTGATGATCTTCCTAATGAGTACCTAAGAATGGCAGCCAACTTCATAGCATACCCAGTTTCTGTACTTATTAATAGATCCATCAGGGAATCTCATGTCCCCACCATGTGGAAAAAGTTCTTTATCATTCTTCTCCAAAAGGTGGCACCTCCATAGGCCATATCCAATTATAGGCCTATTGCCACCCTTTCTCCTCTATCCAAAATTCTGGAGAAATGCATCCACAAGCAACACCTTCAAAATCTTCTTGACAGTAATTTTCTCTCCCCTGCACAGCACGGATTCACACCTGATCACAGTACTATCACTGCTCTTCTAAGCTTTACTGACATGGTAAATAAGGCCCATGGCTCCAATAACAGTCTCATCCCTATTTTTAGATCTGTCAAAAGCTTCTGACGCAGTCTTCCACTCCATACTCTTGTCCCAGCTATCCCAACTTGGATTAACAGAAACCACACTACAATGGTTCACTAGTTACCTCTCCAACAGATTTCAGTCACTTAGATGGAATTCCAGTTTCTTCCCCTATCTACCATTTAACACTTGGGTACCTCAAGGTTCAGCTCTGGGTCCAGTCCTCTTCAACATTTTTATTAATCATCTTCATACGGCCTCTAAACAAGCAATCCTTATTCAATATGCTGACAACTCTACTTTAATCTGCTCCTCTAACAATCTTGCACATCTTCAAAACATGACTTAGGATGCATTTGGTTCTGTTGATTCATGGCTCACCAGCAACCACCTCCTACTAAATCCCAAAAAACAAAACTCTTGCTACAACTCCCCCCTGATTGCTCTAACTTCACAGTTACTTCTCTTAACAACACACACTAAGCTGTCAGGTGTAAAGATTGACCACAATCTTAAGTTTGACCTCCATACCAGTAATAGCATAAAAAAGACCTATCAAAAGCTGGGCATGTTATATAGAGTTAAATTATTCACCAACTCCACAAAAATAACCATTGTCTCTACTTGTCTCTTACTATCCCTTCTATGTGCCTCCCCTATCCTAACAAATCTTAACTCATCACTAAAAGTAAAACTTAGTCAATGCTGTAACAAAATAGCTGTTTGCCACTGGTCAACCCCCAATTCTCACCACTGTTCTGCTCTAAAAACCTTAAATTGGCTCGAACTACCACACTTGCTGACTTTTAATCAACTAATCTTAACACACAAAATACTATACAACTTCTCATTCACACAAGCAACTTCAGCATTATATTCCTGCTTGCGACTTATGTTCCTCTCACAAGCAACTACTATTAACAAACCTCAAAGATCAAATGGAGTCGGTCTGTACTCACTCTCCAGAATTCCAGAAAAGTATTCTAGAATCACTTAGACTTGCCACCTCACTAGGATTCCTTCAAATCTCAACTCAAAGAATATGTTTTTGAATCTTTCGGCTTTTTCCGGTTAGGGGTCGCCACAGCGGAACTTCGGTCCGCTAATGATTGGCAGTAGATTTTTACGTGCCGAGTTGCCAGCCCTGACGCACAACTTTCAACGAAGGTACGCCCATTCATGCATGTCTCCACACAGAAGACGCTCTAGCTGAGAATCTAACAGGACAAAATCTTACTGTGAGGCAACAACGCTACCGCAGCACCACCACCGCAGTTCCAAATCTCATCTCAAAGAATATATATCCAGCAAATGGATCTGCCTGTGCTTCTTACCATTTTCGCACCCATTTCCATTTTTTTTTTTTTATCTTGGAACTTACTACTAACTTTCCCTCCAGGTTTTCTTATTTCTGCAGTCATATTATAGTGATTTGTCTAGACTTCCCCTACTACCACTTTTGCTGTCCCTTTTTCTTGCAAGGCTTTATGTGAGTAAACCATATCTATGAAGTATTCATGCATTTTCCTTTCTTATTCTACCTTTCATCTCTCAAGGAATTTTAAGTATTAAGTATTAAAAATGTCTCATTTTGTTTATAGAGTGTTATAACTTTATTTTTCATATACTGTGAGTGGCAAAAGTTGCTAAAATCAATGTAAATTTGCAATATACTGCTTATTGTTACTTTTTCAAATTATTCCATATATTATAATTTTCTGTTATGAATGTATCTGTAATCTACGTACATTTTTAATTTTGCTGTGTGCTTCTGGAGTTTTTCTCCCTGGGCCTCTGCTGAAATTGGGCAGCAAACAAATGTCAAATAAAATAATTTACAAAGCACTGTAAACTAGATACCTTCTCTAAGTGTAATACAGGCTTCGTTGGGACTATTCTCTAGGGGTTCCTGGACGCTCATCCTTCCTCCTTCCTAGTTGGAAGCTGGCTGGCTGTTGCATCTCCAACAGGATATTACCCATATAGCTAATGCTACTGCACCAGTGTTCATTCAAACATGTGCTGTTTTGGTAAGCTTACTTTACTTTTCTGTAGTGTTGCTTGTGTAGAGGGCCACTACCAAGTGCACTGTGGGACAGCCATGACAATGTGACTTCAGTTATAAGTATGAAAAACATACCCTGAGATCTAGAACTACTGGTGAGGGAGGTTCTCAAGCCTGATCCTATTGTTACAGCAGCAACACTTAAAAGGATTTTCAGTGCCTAAGCTCACAGTAATTTGTCCCCCTTACAACGGCTCCAGAATTATGGACCATGTTGGGAAGTGGGTTTATGCAGTCTCCACTATTCTCTCTAAGGACCATGAACTGCCTTTCACATATGACAGACTTCTAGCAGATCCCGGTTGATAATATGCTCCAGTCACTGCACCAGCTGCCAAATGGACCTTCAGAAATATAATCTACAGTCCTGTTTGGTAGCAGTGTTTTATTTTAGTCTTCACCTTGAGACCTATTTACAATTTTGTGAGGGTTCAGCCAGAAGTGCAGACTCTATTACAGTATATTAGCTTGCTGGCTGACACACCAAGGATGCCAAAGTGACTTCTATTAATTCACACTTTTAAGGTCCTACTGCTTTTGACCATGAAGTTGTAACCCACCTGGAGAACATGGAAATAGAGTGTAAAACACTTTCAGGTGTGGGAGAGAAATTTCAGACTCGCCAACACATGCAATTCTTCCCATATTAGTTATGTTTTTTACGTGGGCAACAGAAGCAGAACCCGCAATCTGAGAGACCAAAACCATCAATGTAACTTCTGGAAGAGTCATTCCACCAAGAAGGAAGGTTGTCCAGTGACATCAGAGTGGCCGCAGTCTGTTTAGGTGATCAGCAACAGCATCCTTTAGGCCCTGTCCAAGTATCTGATTCTGGAGGCAGTCGGGAGTTGTCTTTCCCTCCTAGTTCCTGTGTGGCTGAGCATCTCCTAGACTTGAGGGGTAAGGATACTCATATCCAGAGGGAACACCACTCCTTTACACAAACCTATGAACCAGATCTATATGCTGGACATCTCATACCATCAAAAGTTTATGATGAAAAGAGATCAACTAAGCTTGCTAGCAGAAAAGGCCATCCTAGAGGTCCTACCAGACTCAATTGGATTATGATATTAATGCATAATGTTCATCATTTGACCACTGCTGTAGTAGCCTTAAGATGTCTTCTGTATCACTGTTGGAGTATTCATAACCGATTGGTGTCTTCTGCCAAGGATATCTCTACATCCCAAAGCCTTTAATTCTTGCCAGCATTATACATCAGACATATGCTCCCCACATCAGTATAGGGGATAAAGGTGATATACAGATTCTCTTTACTCAGAACTTATTTTCCATCAATTCAGATGCCACAATTGTACATTGGTCTGAAAGCCCTGAGCTGCACTGTTTATTTTGAGCCTTTTCATATGGATAGATTGACCTAAACTCTGGATTGACGTGAGTGTGCATTTGATGTCTTTTGTCATGCAAAATTGACTAATTAGCTGAATCTAGCCAAGCTAAAAATGTTGAGACTGTAGCCCACTGAAGGAGGGGAGATGGTAGGAGTAACTTGGCCAGGAAATAAAACTTGCAAAGCTGCTCCTTGTAAAGGGTCTTTTTTTTTATTCTTAGTATTTTGTTGACACTTTTCCAAACTTCTTTCAGAGAATGTGTAGTACATCAGTAGAAACAACATTTGTAAGGCTCAGTCCGTGACACATGAGCTGCAGACTCTCACACTTGGCAGTTTTTTTTTTCAGGTGTTCCATTCTAGGTGAATGGAAGTCTAGTCTGACAACAAAAGGTAAGGCTTCTTATTCTCACAATTTGTGCATTATGTGACAGATTTAGCTTTCAAAAGGAATCATAATGTCTGCCCCATGAGGGCAGACAAGGATAAAAAATAAAATAAAATTTGGAATGAGTACTTATTTTGCTGCACCCAGCTTTGGGAAGTGCAGTAAATCATGGCAAGATAAAAAAAATGTATGTTTTTTCATCATTTGCCTGAAGTGGTCCTTTAAAGCCAACATCCTCCTTAAGAAAAGATAGAAGACTAAGTACATTTCTTCCACACCCAAAGATCCTCAGAAGGAGTGACAGGATTTTACTTGCGGTTTGTTTGATGTCTTGATGGCTTTAAGATTGCTGGTCCTCCACCCCTAAAAAATGTAGGAAATCTGATTCCTCTGCTGAGGAATTGGACTCTGAGGATTTATTGGCCTACAACTCCCAAATGCCATCTCCATTGGACTGCGGTTCTGAGGAGGAGGATTTATTAAGTCTTGACTCCCCTTTGGAATAACTGTTCTTTGGGCGTAAAGTGGTTTGCTTGATGGAGCATTTTAAGTGGGACTGTTCTCAAGTTTGTAATAGCCAGAAAAGATGTAACAAGTTTGCAGCAGATGGAGTACCCTAAGCCTTCTGAGGATCCCCCTGTGTTGGATACTTTATTGGCTGCTTCTTTGGCTCCTGATTCCCAACCTCCTGCTCTTAAGAAGCCTGACCATTTTTATAAAGGCCCTGAGGCTTTCCATTTTCTTTATAAGTGTCTTTCTTCTGACCCTTTTGTACTTTTTGTCTCTAATGATAAACCTTCTCGATTTTTGCCTTCCTCTAAGCGTCTTCCTTCAGACAAGGATAGTTGAGCTATGGAGAGGCTGTGGAAAAAGTTCTACACTTCTGCCACCCTGACATTTTATGCCATTAATTATCAAATTCACATGATCAGGAATATTTTATCCCTTTTGTCTCAGCTAGGAGGGGTTCTGTCTGACCTGCTTGAGTGGGATGCACATCTCAGGTAGCTTGTCACTCTGTTGTATGTACTTATGATGCTGCTGCTGCTTCTGGCTTTGTAATGACATTAAGGCTAAACTTCTTGATGCTCCTTTAGATCATTGAAATCACTTTGGTACTCCAGTGGCAAATTTGTTTAAGACCAGACCTTACAGGACCAAGACAAAGCAAGGTCATGAAAAATCTTAAATAGTTTTTTGTCCCTCCCATTCCTAAGGTTCAGAGGAATTACCTTGCTTAAATTGCCTTTATTCATAGACAGCCTTATCAGCCCACCAAAAGGTAAGAATGTACCTAGACATGTTTTTTCTGACAAACCAACTTGGACATTTAGATGTCAAAAACCTTTAATTCAGGACAAATCTGCCTCCATCTGACATTCTGTCTTCCGATCCCCTCAGCTAGGTTCCTTTGTCTCTCAGACTCTCTCTGTGTCTCCTTGTTTGGCAACAGATTACTTCAGACTCATGGGTACTTTCAGTCATGCATCAAGGATACTTCATTGTCTAGTGGTCTCTTCACCCCCCCTCCCTTCAGGCATTCTCCAACCCATTTCATCTTAAATTCCACATTTTTAGGGCTGTTGCTGGATTTGCTAGGTCAGGGCACAATTCAGCTTATCCCAGAGGTCATAAGGGATACAGGGATGTTCTTCGTGTTTCACTGTTGCAGTCATTACATTTGGGTTATCTGCTTGCAGTATCCCTCAGTCGGCCTGATTAACAAAGTCTTGGGACCTACGTCGGTTGCTGTCTCTTCTTCCATGACGTCAGGTCATCAGGGGTATAAAACATGCAGCTGACGTCATAACATCAGTCTTTCTTGCTGTGCGGTGCCCGAAGCATAAGCAGTTCGCAAGTGCCGGTCGGCTGACTCCTGAAATTTTCGTTTAGGAGTTTCAGAACCGAAGTCTTCAACTAAAAGCTAAGTACCCTGTTGGGGAAACTTTTTCCTGCTCTAAACCGATGTCAGTAAAAGTAAATAACTGCATTTCTTGTGGAAAGCAAATACCTCATAAAGATTTTCATTCGTACTGCATTCCTTGCCTACGCCCT
This sequence comes from Protopterus annectens, assembly GCF_019279795.1. Taxonomy (NCBI): domain Eukaryota; kingdom Metazoa; phylum Chordata; order Ceratodontiformes; family Protopteridae; genus Protopterus; species Protopterus annectens. Next base: position 366,294,451 of record NC_056730.1, on the reverse strand, counting down.
GACCACGACGTACCTCGCTGTCGGTTTTGTGCCTTATTTAAACCATGAACTATCCGTTGTCGGTATATTTGCACTTCTAAATTTTTTTGTGCTCTGTTCAATTATCCTGATATGTCTTCGGTAAGCCATCCGACTACCGACATTCCGTAAAAACACAAAGATAAAGACAGACACAGGCCGCCCAGTTCGCCAGTACTCAGTGAGGCGCTTTTGCAGCCCCTGATACCCGCTACTTCAGATTCGCAGGCCTCTACTGAGACCCATTCGGAGTCCAGTATGCAGCGAGATGCTTCAACTGTGGAACCTGAGGATGTCTCTACCTTGGATGGGTCCGGAGCCACTGTGCAGGCACCGGCTTCTGAGGGTGTATTCAGGCCTACTGACTTGCATATTAAACCGGCACCATCTTCTTCTTCAAGGCCTAAAACTCGAACCATGCCTAGAAAACTGATGCCCAGACCGCATCGTTAGGCCTCTATGCCTAAAGAACAGATGGTAAGAATGACTGAAGACCTTTTTACTTTAATCAGTGGAAGACGTCCTTCGCACTCTAAGAGACCTAGGAATGAGTTTGCTAATGATACTTCTGACCAGGATTCTGAAATTTCTGTTTCCACTGATGACCAGGATTTACCTTATTGACCTATGAGGATTCTGATGCTGTGGACTCTATTCCCTCTGCTCCCCCCCCCCTCCCCCCCAGAGGATTTCTCTTTTGGTGAAACCTTGCATACTGTCAGGGAGCTTTTTCGTTGGGAAAGTCAGGATTTCTCTGATTCTAAAAAGAGGCTTAGGGATTTCTTACTCCTGCCCCAGCACAGGCCTTTAGCTATACCTCCTGTACTGGACATCATTGATGATGCCTTTTCCGAATCTAGCATGGCCGCTGACTCTCTACCTCCTGCTTCCAGAAAACCTGATAGATATTACAGGGCTCCTGACTCTCACAAGGTCCTTTTCAAAAATCCTACTGCAGATCCTGAAACCATTTCATAGGGACCCAAAGGCATTAAAGCTACTACTGCCAAAAATCCTACCCCCTCTGATAGAGACTCCAGGGCGCTGGATAGATGGGGTAAGAAGGTATACACTTCTGCAACTTTGGCTATTAGGGCCTTGAATTGCCAGTTTCATATGTTAAAGTATCAGCTGCATATTATTGGATTGCTTAAACAGAAAATGATGATGATTCCTGATTGTGCTGAAAATAAGGATTTACAGGATTTTATGCATTCTGCTTAACAAGTTGGTAAACATACATTGCAGTGTGGTTTTGATTCACTAGAGGCATCTTGCCGGGCTGCGGTAACTGGCTCTGTACTTAGAAGGCATGCTTGGCTTAAGGAGCAATCCTTGCCAGATCATGTTAAAGCGAAATTACTGGGTGCTCCCTTAAATCAGGGCCACCTATTTAGCAACAAGGTAGAAGAAGTTCTTAAAAAGATGGAGGAAAAAATTAAATCTATGCAAACTGTTTAAGACTTTTTACAAGTACAACCTCCAAGATTTAGTAGGCATTGGCCTTCTAAGAATTGGTCTTTTCTTGCCTCTTCCAGACTTTCTCAGTCCAAACCCAGATCCAGCAGCGCACCCAGGCTTCAGTCCCAGGGGACGCATAGGACTAAGCAGTGGGGGGGCTTCCACTTCCAAATTTGGGAGTAATAAAACTCCCCCCTATGGTAAACTGTCTCACTGACTTCTTTTAAAACTTCCAAGCACTTCTCAACTGACTGCCCCTTTGGGGGGAAAGATTGCACTTCATGCAAAGAACTGGAGACTCATTACCCCAGGACAAATGGGTTTTAAATATAGTGTCTCAAGGATACAGATTTCACTTCCTCACGTCACCAACTCCAAGCAGTTGGCCGAATCTACCTCCAAAGCAGTGGGCAGAGGTCCAAAAGCAAGAACTCTCTCTCTTAAGCATAGGGGCTATTCAGTTGGTACCAGAAGAGGAAAAAGGGGCAAGGTTTCTACTCGAGATTTTTCCTGGTACCCAAAAAAGACAATTCATGGCGTCCTATCCTGGACCTGCCTACTCGAAACACCTCTTTGGTGATTCCAAAATTCAAGATGCTGACTCTTCACCAGTTGCTTCCTATGCTAAGCAAAGATGCCTGGTTGGCAACACTAAATTTAAAGGAAGCATACCTGCACATCCCAATCAGGGAATCTTACAGAAGATGCCTATGCTTCAAAGCTTAAAGGAAGCATACCTGCACATCCCAATCAGGGAATTTTACAGAAGATACCTATGCTTCAAAGCAGGCTTCACGCACTATCATTTGTCTGCACTGCCCTTTGGCTTATCTACCATGCCCAGGGTATTCACAAAGTGCCTAGCTCCAGCCATTGCATTTTGCAGGCAAAGAAATATTCAAATATACCAATACCTGGATGATTGTCTAATTCAAGCAGAAAAGCAGGACATACTTTTGAATCATCTGGCTTTTGTACAGAGGGTGCAACTTCTCTGGGGTACACCATAAACAAAAAGAAATCACACCTGGTACCCTGTCAACAAATTATATTCCTGGGAACAAGCTTGAATGCAACTTCCCAGATGGTTTTCCTCACACGCAGAGGCCCAAAACAAATTCACTTGACAACCTACTTCAAACAAGTGGTCACAAAAACCCTGCTATCTGCAAGGCAAATACTACAAGCCTTGGGGTTCATGGCCTCCTGCATTAATTCCATATGCAAGACTGCATATGAGGAAACTACAGTGATATCTAAAAAGCCTATGGTGTCAACATTCTCAGGATCTAGAAGCAATGATTCCTATCATTCCTTGTCTACGCCTAGAGTTCCTTTGGTGGGCAGAGGCCTGCCACCAAAACAAAGGACTACCATTCACACTACCACCTGCTGCCCAAACCCTAACAACAGACGCATCAGACTATGCATGGGGGGGCGCACCTGGCAGGGAAGTGCATTCAGGGCAAATGGAACCCAATTCAAATGCACCTTCACATCAATCATAAAGAAATGTTAGCTGTACAGAATGCTCTGACAGCCTTCAAGGGACACATTCTTCAAAGACAATTAATGGTAAAGATGGACAACACCACTGTTGTGGTACGTAAACAAGCAGGGGGGTACACATTCCTACCCCCTCTGCAGACTAGCCATGGCATTGTGGAACACAGCCTTGAGCTACCAAGTACATCTACAAGCTCAATTCCTGCAGGAAAACTAAATGCACTGGCAGAAAGACTAAGCAGAACCCTCATGGACCCACACGAGTGGAAACTGGAACCAAGGGTTTTCAACATGTTGACAAGCAAATGGCGGGGCCCAGATATAGACCTCTTTGCCTCCCCCCTGAACTATCAATTGGAAAAACTTTGTGCAAGGACTCCCCACAGACAAGCTTGGAAAGTGGATGGTCTGTCTTTCAGCTGGAAAAACCTATCAGTTTATGCCTTTCCTCCTCTGCCTGTGCTCTCCAAAGTACTACTAAAGCTCAAACAAGACAAACCAAGGATGATTTTGATTGCACCAGCCTGGCCACGCCAACACAGGTACCCCTCCTCTGCAGTGCGTCACTGTTGGCCCCCATAGCACGTGCCTCAGACTCCTACCCTGCTGTCTCAGCAGGAGTACCAGATTCTACACCCTCAGCTTCAAACACTGAACCTAGCAGTCTGGCTAATTACCTAAGCTCTCCTTTACCATCCCCCAGTAAACCAATGATGGATGTCATTTTAGAGGCAAGGCCTAGTACTAGAAAATCTTATGCTGAAAAATGGAAAGATTCTGTGCCTGGTACCAATCTCAAGGGATGAGCACAGCAGTGCCCAGTTTACCTCAGATTTTACAATGCTTAACTGAGTTGCTTCACAAGGGCCTGTCTTTCTCCTCAATAAAAATTCACGCCTCAGTCATTTCAGCTCATTATAACACAGAACCTCCCCTCTTCTCTCTTCCACTACTCAAGCAGTTCCTCAGAGGGGCCAAAAATTTAAGACCACCTAGGAGAGCTCCATCTCCAGCCTGGGACCTTACCTTTGTATTGGAGAAACTCACCCTTCCTCCTTTCGAGACAGCTGCTACTGCAGATTTAAAATTCTTTTCTTGGAAAACAGCTTCCCTTTTAGCCATCACTTCAGCAAGAAGGGTATCTGAATTACAGGCTATTATGGCAGTGGAGCCTTTCATCATCTTTCATGCGGACAGGGTGTCCTTCAGGACCAATCCCTCTTTCATGCCAAAGGTGGTATCCAGTGTGGCCTTTAATCAGTCCATTCATTTGCCTACCTTCTTTCCTAATCCACAGAACAAAGGGGAACAGATACTGCACTCCTTAGATGTGCACAGACAACTTAGATTCTACTTGGACAGGTCTAAACCTCAAAGGAAATCTGAATAACTGCTGGTGGCATTTGCTGCAGGGACAGAGGGGAAGGCTATTTCAAAGCGAACCATCTCCAAATAGATAGGCCATTGCATTCATTTCTGTTATAAGCACCATGGAAAACCTCTCCCACAGGAGATCAGATCCCACTCAACCAGGGCTGCATCTACCTCTACAGCTTTTCTCAGAGGCATACCTACCAGGGACATCCTAGAAGCTGCTACATGGAGTTCTGTACATACTTTCACCAAGCATTACCATTTGCCAATTTTCTCTAAATCCAGAGCTGGCTTTGCCACTGCAGTTTTGCAGGGCCTTATAGCTGGTCCTAATGCTATCTAAATTCCTCCTCCCATCCTTGGCTTTGGGAATCTACCCAAATGTAATGACTGCAACTGTGAAACACGAAGAACATAGTACAGTTCTGTACACTTACCACAAATGTAGATGTTCGAATGTATTCACTGTTGCAGTCCTGGTTACCTTCCTTCCAGCCCCCTGACTTCGTTTGCTATACCTCTTCTCTCCTTTTCAATGCTTAAAAGCTTTTTGTTGTATTTGCTTTGTTGTTTGAGGTATAACCTTGTATAGTTATAGATTTAATTGCTTTCCATTAGGGGGGCACCTGACATCTGGGGCAAGAAAAACTGATGTAATGACGGCTGCATGTTTTATACCCCTGACTACCTGACGTCACAGAAGAAGAGACAGCAACCAACGTAGGACCCAAGACTTTGTTAGTCAGTCTGACTGAGGGCAACTACAAGCAGATAACCCAAATGTAATGACTGCAACAGTGAATACACTTGAACATCTACATTTATGGTAAGTGTACACAACTGTACTTTTTATTCCAGGATGTTTCTGTTTCCCAGAAAGGAGGAATCCTGAAAGCCTGTGCTAGGCCTTTCCTTTTTGAATACTTTCATCAAGGTGCCCAATTTCAGGATGCTTTCATTCTAGACTCTGTATCCCCTTTTGCTTTTTCATACCGTCCTAGTCTCCCTGGATCTGAAGGTTGCTTACCTTCATGTTCCCATTCACCCTCTATTCATGAAGTATTTATGTTTCTCTGTTTCTCCCTTTCATTTTCAGTTCTCTGCTTTGCCCTTTGGTCCTTTCACAGCACTAAGGGTGTTAACCTAGTGCCTGGCTTCAGTCATAACTGTCTGCAAGCTTCATTGAGTACAGATATTTCCTTATCTGGATGATTTGCTCCTTTAGGCTTCCTCTCCATCAAGCTTCTGCAGAACCTGAACTTTACCAGGCTCCTGTTGCACAGTCTGGGTTTCACCATCAATCTCCAGAAGTCTGCCATCTCACATTTTCTTGGGATGCAGGATTCAAACTGTTCCAATGCTGGCATCTCTGCCTGCTCCCAAAGTGCTATCTTTGGCAACTTACTTCCAGTCCTTGCTCCCTCCATCACTAATGCCTGCCAGAGAATTTCTGAGGGATTCTGGACTTCATGACCGTGACCATCCCCATGCTCCCTTTTGCCAAACATCACATGAGAATGCTTCAGTGTTTCCTGCAGTCTGTGTGGCTTCAGAATTGGAGTTTCCAATTCCTTTACTTTCTAGTCTAAAACTTGAGCTTCACTAGTAGACTCAACAGATCACTCAGTCCTGGCATCCATTTCCAGCCAGCTGCTGTGTCTCAGAAGCTCTTTACAGATGATTCATATTAAAGGTGGAAGAGCTGCTTCAGGCATTGTTAGGGTTCAGGGTCTCTGGCCCCTCATCAGCGACTGGATCACATCACCATCAGAGAAATGCAGGCACTTATCCTTTGTTTTCCAGGCCTTCCATTCCCTTTGGTCCCCAAGCCATTTAACGGTCTATATGAACAGCACCACTTCAACAACCCGAGGGGGGGGACACAAAGTCCTGTTTTCTTTACAGACCAGCCCTTCAGGTTGAGATCTACCTATCCAAATGCAGGCTTCTCTACAGATGGTATACATTCCTTTAGGTCAAAACCTGACTCTCTGAGAAAATCCAGGGCACACCCTCATGGATGGATGTTTCACAGTGAGGTGTTTCTGGATATAGTTCATTGGTGGGGTATCCCTCAAGTGGATCTCTTTGCCTCCCCTCTGAACGGACTGCTTCCTCACTTCTATTCCAGAATCTCAAAACCTGTAGCTTGAAGGGTGGATGCCATGTCTTTTTCATGGAAGGGAATGTTCCTTTATGCATTCCTCCCTCTTCCTTTTCTTTTCATACTCCTGCACAAGATCAAATAGGGGACTCCTTTTGGCTAGACAGCACTGGTTCCCCCTCCTTTTTCATTTGGCCAGGGGCAAATGTTGAAAGTTACCTCACCAGATGGATCTTCTCACACAAGACAAGGAGTTTCTCCTTCACCCTTTTCTGTCCACTCTCAGTTGACACTTTTGGTGACAGGGTTTTAATCCCCTTTCAACACTTCTGAGGAAGTGCTTAAGATTCTGCAGGAGGCCAGGAAACCCAATACCAGAAAATCATATATACCCAAATGGAGGAGACTGTCTGTTTAATGTCTTAAACCTCACCAGGATCCCCTATCAGAGGGAGTCCCTTTGGTACTCTGTTGTGTAATCCGCTTGATGCTGGCTTGGAATATTCCTTTGTTAAAGCGCAGTTGTCAGCAATCTTTACTTATTTGCCTTTGACTCCACTGTTGGCCTCTTGTTTTGAGGTTAAATAAGTCCTGAAAGGTGTGCTCCTTATCAGGCTTCCCAAGAAAGGCCATCCCTCTTTGGGACCTTAATTTTGTTTTTGAAAAAATTGACCCAGGCGCCTATTGAGCTTGATATTGCTGCTTCTGTGCAACATTGCACCTAGAATATTATTTTATTGGCTGCTGTCATTTCCACCAAGAGAGCTTCTGAACTCTAAACCTTGATGATGGTTTCTCCTTTTTTTTTTAGTTGGACAGGGTGACTCTGTGTACCTATCCTGCTTTTATGCCTAAGGTAAACAATGAGTTGTCTTTTAATCAGTCTATCCAGCTTCCTTCCATTTTTGATCTCCGCAGTTTGCTAGCAAGAAAATTCTACAGACCTTGATTCTTCACAGGCTGCTCAGATATTATCTAGGTAAGACAAAGGCTATACGTAAATTTGAGCAACTTTTTGATCTGATATTGTTAATCCTCATTCATTCCTTACGTATGGGTATCTGTTCTGACCTCGGAACCAAGACGACCATTTTCCAAGCTCGCGTCAGCTACAATCTCTTGAGCTATACTCTTACCCATAATCCCCCTGTCCGTTACCTCAGATTTTGTTTGCCACATTGCCATTTTGTCGTGTCAAGCTGCTTCTCTTGAGCTAAGTATAGATATTTGTTGTCAGACTAGTTATATATATAACTTTTTCTGTCAGAAAAGTTTCTATTTTGTTGTCTCTTACCCTATCGCATTTAGCGACCATATTTTCTTGAGTTTTCTTCTCTTTACTCTCCCCTTTTACTGCGAGGTATTTCTCCCTTACCATCATTGGTAATCTCTTCCTTTTCTTCATACCTTCAGGTGTTCTTTTATACCATTGCTGGTACCCTTTCTACTGTCCCCTTTTTCTATCATGGCAGATAAGAAAGGTAGTCCGAGATTTAAAAGGTGTTCTGATTGTGGACATAAATTACCTACATCAGAGGCACATCCTTTGTGCGTTTATTGCTTGGGTGTGTCCCACTTATCTGTTGACCCGCCCTGTGGTATTTGTAAAAATTTTTCTAACAGAACCTTGTTGGAAAGGAAAAATAAGTTGTTGCTGAAGGGACTTCTCAAATCTCCCTTTTCAGAGGCTATTTCTGGGTCGGAGGCTTCAACCTCTTCTAGAGCCCATAAGAAAATTTTGGATGATCCTACTAAGGCCAAGTCTTTGCCTTCATCCCCGGCTGGGGACTCCTGCCAACCAAAACCTAAGAAGGCTAAAGTTTCTGCTTCGGAACTCACTCAGTCAGCCCCAGTGCTTTCGGTGCCTAGACCTTCGGCACTGAGGTCTTCGGCACCATCAGTGATCTCGGCTCCGTCTTCTCCTGTAGCCTTCACTATATCGGCACTCAGGGGCTCCTCAGTTCAGGCTATTATGACTACTACATCGGCACCAACCGTTCAGTCAGTGCAAACCTTGACCATGTCGGCTCCGACATCTTACTCGGAACCGACGCCTCAGTTATCGGCTCCAATTTTGTTGGTTCCAGCTTCGGTACCGGCAACCTCTTTGGCACCGATCCTTGTGTCAGTGCAGACCGTGACCTCGGCACCAATTATTTCCTCGGTGCAGACACTCGTAGTCCAGTCTCTCTCGGTACCGTTGTTCTTAGTGCGGACTGGTGAGGTGGGCACCAAGCTTGTCTCTTCTGTGGACAGACCTGTTTTTCCTTCAGTCTCCGTGAGGTCCTCTAGAAGCCTTTCCGAACAGGACGTGTTGCGTCTTGTGGATCAAGTGCTTCTGGCCAGAGGTATCCCACCCCCCATGACCTATCCTTCCTTGGGAGGTGATCACCCATCTCCAAAGACCCCTTCTTATTCTCCTCCTTCATTGCCTTTGAAGTCCATTGATATAGCACAGTCTTCCCCCTCTGCGGTTCCCTTTATGGATCTCACTAATGAACCACAGTTGCCTTTGTGGCAGGAGAGTTTTGCTATGACCCAGGATGACAGTTGTGACACACGTAATTTGCTGTTCCACAGCCATCTGGGGACTTCAAGTCGGCAGGCTGAGCCACTAAGGGGAGGGGTGACCCCTGTGCTGGACACTCGCCCCTCTTCAGGTGCACCAGCCTTTCAACTGATTGAGAAGGCTGTGGCTTCTGCTGGCGATACTGTGCTGTGTATCCCCCACCCTCCTTTGGTACACTGTTTTCACAAGCCGCACCTAGCGGACACTGGGTGCAAGGGCCTTAGGACATATTTCCACAGGAAACCCCTTTTCCGCTGTCTTCCCCAGCTTCTCCCTCTGAGGAAGTCCACCAGAAAAGTTCATGTAAGAGGAAGCACATGGACTCCACAGAGGAGTCCCTCACTGAAGATACAGACTTTGATGAGGGTAAGGATCCCCACAGTCACCCTCTGAGGTATCCTTTGGTGATATCCTCAAAATCCTTAAACAGAGAGATGACTAGCAGCCCTCTAATCCGACCTCTGAGAAGTCTGTGTTCCTGCAGGCCTTTCGCTCCCAGCCCCCTACCTCCTGGGTTACTCCACCTGCTGAGGAACTTGTCTGGCTCATCGTGCAGCGTGCGTGGAAGGCTCCTGACACAATTGAGGCTATTCACCGGAGGCCAGATAAGATTTTGTCCCCTCCTGCAATGGATCCCCATTGGTCTAAAGGTCTTCCTGTGGATGCTCTGGTGGTGGCGGCCGCAACAAAAAAGGATCTGGTGGAAGAAGAAAGCCAGACTGTCCATCCACCTAACCAAGAGTCCTGGGCCCTGGACAGGATAGGGAAGCGCACCTTTGCATCAGCGACCTTTACTATCAGGTTCCTGAATTATATGGCACACTTTACCAGGCTTCAAAGGGATCTGATTTTCGAGCTCTCTGAAACTTTGGCTGGTGCCGTGTCTGATGAGGTCCGTGACAAAGTGGCCTCTCAGCTGGCCACCATTGAGTCAATATCTAACTCCTCTAAGCGACTGATATCTTACACATCAGAAGGAGCAGCTAGAGCAGCAGGTTCAGCTGTGGTCTTGAGACGACAAGCCTGGATGCGCTTGTGCAATTTCACGGAACCCTTTAAGGCTTCCTTTCTTAATGCTCCCATTGAGACCTCTTCGTTATTTGGACCCAAAGCTAAAAGCACATTGGCCAGATGTAAACAAGATGGTAAGACCCTTTCTGCCGTAGGTGTCCGCTATTTTTCTCCTCAACGTGCTTTCTTCCGAAACCAAAAGAGTGGGAAGATATGGTTCAAGAAATCTCAGGGTCCTTTCTGTGACACACAGGCCGAGTTCTCCCCTAGAGGCAGAGGGGGAAACTCATAGGGAAGACACTCCTTTTGGGGCAGAGGGGGGTCTGCATAACCAGGGTTCCACGGACTCTTTCCCTGGTCAATCCTACCAGCACTCCTGAAGAGCGGCCCAACTCCTTGCCTCTGGAGGTGGTTGGGGGTCGTTTCTCCTTGTTACCCTTCTGCCTGGCTAACCATCACCACCGATTCTTGGGTACAAAGGATTATAACCAGAGGTTATCATATCCCCTTTGATCTTTGTCCTGTCCCTTCAGAAAACCTTCCCGATGTTCCACCCAGTCAAAGGGAAGAAGCAGCACTAGAGATAAAAAAGCTGCTAAGAAAGAGAGTCATCCAAATAGTCCCTCCAGACCAGATAGGATCCGGATTGTACTCAAGACTATTTTGGTGCCAAAGAAAACTGGGGACTGGAGACCAATTTTGGATCTCAGTGTATTGAACAAGTTTGTGAGAGTACAAAAATTCTGGATGGTCACAATACAGTCTATCCTCCTGCTTTTGGAAAAAGACGATTGGATGTGCTTGATAGATCTTCAGGATGCGTACTACCACATAAAAGTGGACAGGCCAGCAAGAAGAATTCTGTGCTTCCGTGTGGGAGCCAGTCACTACCATTTCAGAGTACTGCCCTTCGGACTCTCTACAGCCCCCAGAGTGTTCACAAAGTGCATGGCAGTCGTCACAGCTCACTTGCGACTACAAGGATTCCAGATGTTTCCATACCTAGATGACTGGCTCATTTCCACCCCCACCAGACATCTATTGGAAGAAGCCCTGGCATACTCTCTCCTCGCTGCACAAAGGCTAGGCATAACCGGAAACTGGAAAAAATCCAATCTCACCCCATCTCAGATCACAGAATTCATAGGGGTTATCTTGGATGCAAAGAACTGCAGAGCTGCCATTCCAGAGCACAGAATTCTAAGGATAAAGCAATAACTGATCCCAATCTTTTCAAGGAAGAAATCCACAGCTCACTCTGTCCTACAGCTGTTGGGTTCCATGGCAGCCTCCATCACCATTGTCCCCCTGCCCAGGTTTTATATGAGGTTTCTACAATGGCTACTGCTCACCCAATGGTATCCTTTTCAGCATCCTCTTTCAGCCAAGATTCGAGTAACCCACAGGTGCGTACAGGATTTGAATTGGTGGATGACACACAATCCATTACAATGGTCTCACCCCTTCTCCCCCCAGCAACCCAAGACTACAGTGACCACGGACGCCTCCCTGATGTGGTGGGGGGGCTATGTCAAGGAAAGACAGTCCAAGGCACTTGGTCCAAATTGGAGGCCCAACTGCATATAAATGTTCTAGAGCTGAGGGCGGTGCTTCTGGCGTTGCAAGCATTCCATCCCCTGCTGCCATCTGGGATGATTGCGATTCAATCAGACAACATGGCGGTGGTCTGGTACATCAACAAACAAGGTGGAACCAAATCTTACCCCCTTTGTCGAGAGGCCATGAGGATATGGCAATGGGCGATGGCTACCAACTGTTTTCTTCTAGCAATGCACATTCCCGGGAGTTCCAATGTGATAGCAGATAGGTGCATTCTACAACCTCTCAAGTGGTCCCTGAATCCCTTGATAGCGGTGGAGATCTTCCACTGCTGGGGCCGTCCTTGCTGCAACCTCTTTGCATCCCCAACCAACTACAAATGCAGCAACTACTTTGCCCTGATTCCCCCTCCGGGACAGTCAACCATGGATGCTGTAGTCCACGATCGGTCCTCAGGTCTTCTTTATGCATTCCCACCTTTTCCTCTCATTACCCAGTTTCTGAAGAAAGCACGTCTGTTGAAGAGCAAGGTGATCCTCATAGCACCATATTGGCCTCATCAGATTTGGTTCCCCTTCCTTTGGCCTCACCTACTAGATCGACTGTGGATTCTCCATCCAACCCCGGAGTTGATCACACATCCGCAGAACCTGATTCATCCCAACTTGGACAGCCTGAAGCTCACAGCTTGGCTACTCCAATTCCCTTGACTGCCAGGCAGAATGATCTTTCTTTACCAGTACGTGACATTCTCATTGCATCTCATAAGTCTTCCACTAGAATTACTTATCTAAGCAAGTGGAAAAGATTTAAATGTTGGCTGAAAGAAAAACAAGTAGATTCCCTTCTCAGCACCAGTGTCGATAATACTAGAGTATCTGGCCGACCTTTTTTAATCAGGTTTATCGGCCTCTACCGTTAGAGTTCATTTGGCTGCAACATCTAATTTCCATGAGGGTGTCCAAGACTCCTCTCTTATGTCACACAAATTGTGCAAGACCTTCATAAAAGGTATGAATCATCTGAAGCCACCTTTTAGAGAAACCTATTCAACCATGGGATCTGTCATTAGTTCTACAAGCTCTGACAATGCCACCCTTCGAACCAGCTTCTTGTTGCGACCTCAAATATTTGTCATGGAAAACCTTGTTTTTGGTCGCCTTTACTTCTGCCAGACATATCTCTGAGCTTCACGCTTTATGCATCAAGAGTTCATACTTGATTTTTCATAGAGATAGTGTCTTTGAGAGCTAATCCTTCATTTCTGCCAAAAGTGATCTCTGAAATGTCCATTAATCAAACCATTGATTGGGCGGCGCAGTGGTACAGCGGTTAACATCGTCACCTCACAGCAAGAGGTTCACCGGTTCGATTCTCGGCTGGGGTGCCTTCTGTGTGGAGTTTGCATGTTCTCCCTGTATTCGCGTGGGTTTCCTCCGGGTACTCCGGTTTCCTCCCACATTCAAGACATGCATCTGGGCATTTCTCCCCGGGCCTCCGCTGAAAACAGGCTCTGTGGAACCTAGTCGGACTTTCCCGGTCAACAAATGATAAATAAAAATAAATAAATAAATAAATTGAATTGCCAGTTTTCTTTCCCAGTCATTCAAAGAGAGGAGAGTATTGCCTAGATACCGTAGATATTCACAGGCAAATCCATTTTTACTTAAACAGGACTAGGTCCTCTCGTAAATCTGACCAGTTATTTTTGGCCTATTCTGGACCTAGATTAGGATCTGCTGTTGCTAAGGTCACATTAGCTAGATGGTTGAAAGACTGTGTTACCTTCATTTATACACAATGTAATATTCCGTTGCCTATTACCATGAAGGCTCGTTTGATGAGGTCGCTGGCAACTTCCGCTGCCTTACATGCCAGAGCTTCTTTACATGACATCTGTGCAGCTGCAACTTGGGCTACACCTCATACCTTCATCAATCATTACTAATTAGATTTGGCCTCCAGGGGAAGAGCATCTTTTGGTTCTATGGTACTCAGGAATGTCCTTCCATGAGAGAACTCCCAGGAATAGAGGTAGCTGGGGACTCTGTCCCATACGTAAGGAATGAATGAGGATTAACAATATCAGATAAAGAAGTTATGTCTTACCATAATGTTCTGTCTGTATTGATCCTCATTCAATCATTACGACCCTCCCTCCTTCCCCCTTCTGTGACTTTTAGTGGATCTCACCATCCAGTTCTCTTAGGCCGTTTGACCAGAGGTAGCCTCAATCTGAGGTAACAGGGAGTGGGGGATTATGGATAAGAGTTTAGCTCAAGAGTTTGTAGCTGATGCGAGCTTGGAAAATGGCCAGCTCGGTTCCGAGGTCGGAACTGATACCCATACGTAATGACTGAATGAGGGTCAACAATACAGATGGAACGTTATGGTAAGGCATAACTTCTTTTTTTCTTTACATGCCAGTACATTGAGTTTGTCTGTTTCTAAGCAAACCATCTCCTACTGGATTTCGAAAGTCATTTCATTTTGTTATTCATTTCATGGTAAACCACTTTCTGCATCTCTGGACTCATTCTGTCAGGGCAATGGCCTCCTCAAGGGCTTTCTTCAAGGGTTTCTCAACCAGTTTCATCCTTGAAGCTGTTGTTTGGTCTTTTGTGCACACCTTCACTAAACATTACAAGTTGGATGTCATTTTCAGAGCCAGGGTGAGTTTTGCCAAGGCTGTCCTTCATTAATTTGTGGAGGGTTACTCCTTTACCTTCCTCCTCCCATTCCTTACGGTAGCTTTTTTTAACTCTTCCATCTGTTATGAATTCTGCAGCAGTGATTTAAAAGGACATAGCACAGTTGTGCAAAATTTTACAATAAGAGTAGATGTCCTTCTCTGCACTGTCCCTCTCTCCTTCCCCCTTTTTTTCCCTTTTTCTGTTGTGAGCATCTACCTTACCAAGAAATCTTTGCCCTTTTCATCTCCTTTTTCCCTGGATGTTCCTGTTCTCCTTTCTCCTAGGATGGCTTTTGTTTTCCTGAGGCACTTCAGTTCTGAGTATGGAGCGTCTGTATGTCACCTTTACGCCCTACACTGATACAGGCAGCATACATCTGATGTACGATGCTGGTAAGTATTAAAGGCTTTGGTATACTGGCAGGACACGGGGTTGTCTTTGGCAGGAGATTCCATCTGTTATGAATACTGCAGTAGTGAAGAGAAGGACATCTACCATTATGTAAGATTTTACACAACCATTCTTTTGGCCGAAGGAGGAGAAGAGGCGGAAGACATGGCCGAAGGCAGGAAGAGAGGAGAAAGGCTAGGACTGTGGTAGTGAGGGTCGGAACTTTGAATGTTGGCAGTATGACTGGTATAGGGAGAGAGCTAGCTGATATGATGGACAGAAGGAAGGTTGGTATATTGTGTGTGCAAGAGACCAGATGGAAGGGGAGTAAGGCTAGGTGTATCGGAGGTGGGTTCAAATTGTTTTATCATGGTGTGGATGGGAGGAGAAATGGCGTAGGAGTTATTCTGAAGGAACAGTATGCTGAGAGTGTTTTGGAGGTGAAAAGAGTGTCGGATAGAGTGATGTTTATGAGGCTGGAAATTGATGATGTAATGATGAATGTTATTAGTGCGTATGCTCCACAAGTTGGGTGTGCAATGGATGAGAAAGAAAAATTTTGGAGTGAATTGGATGAAGTGGTGATGACTGTACCCAAGGGTGAGAGAGTGATGATTGGAGCAGATTTCAATGGGCATGTTGGTGAAGGGAACAAGAGGGGATGAGTAAGTGATGGGGTAGGTATGCTGTTAAACAAAGGAATGCAGAAGGTCAGATGGTAGTGGATTTTGCAAAAAGGATGGACGTGGCTGTGGTGAATACGTATTTTGACAAGAGGGAGGAGCATAGCGTGACATACAAGAGTGGAGGATGATGCACACAAGTGGATTATATCTTATGTAGGAGGGCCAGTTTGAAGGAGATTGGAGACTGTAAAGTGGTGACCAGAGAAAGTGTAGTTAGGCAGCATAGGATAGTGGTTTGTAAGATGACGTTGGTTATCAAGAAGAGGAGGAGGAGTGTGAGGGCAGCACCAAGGATCAAATGATGGAAATTGAAAAAGGGTAATTATGAGGTGGAGTTCAGGGATGAGTTAAGGCAGGCACTGGGTGGCAGTGAAGAGTTACCAAATAGCTGGGTAACTACAGCAGAGCTAGTAAGGGAGACGGCTAGAAAGGTGCTTGGTATCACATCTGGACAGAGGAAGGACGACAAGGAGACATGGTGGTGGAATGAGGGAATTACAGGAGAGTATACAGAGAAAGAGGTTGTCAAAGAAGAAGTGGGATTATCAGAGAGATAAAGAAAGTAGACAGGAGTATAAGGAGATGAGGTGCATGGCAAAGAGAGAGGTGGCGAAGGCTAAGGATAAGGCATATGAAGAGTTGTGTGAAAGATTGGACACTAAGGAGGGAGAAGAGGACCTGTACCGATTGGCTAGACAGAGGGACCGAGCTAGGAAAGATGTGCAGCAGGTAAAGGTGATAAAAGATAATAAAGGAAACATACTCACAAGCGAGGAGAGTGTGTTGAGGAGATGGAAAGAGTACTTTGAGGGGTTGATGAATGAAGAGAATGAGAGGGAGAGAAGGTTGGATGATGTAGGGATAGTAAATCATGAAGTACAATGGATTAGCAAGGAGGAAGTAAGGATAGCTATGAAGAATGGAAAGGCTGTTGGCCCAGATGACATACCTGTGGAAGCATGGAGGTGTTTAGGTGAAATGGCAGTGGAGTTTTTAACCAGATTGTTTAATGAAATCTTGGAAAGTGAGAGGATGCCTGAGGAATGGAGAAAAACTGTTTTGGTACCAATTTTTAAGAATAAGGGTGATGTGCATAGCTGTAATAACTACAGAGGGATTAAATTGATCAGTCACAGCATGAAGTTATGGGAAAGAGTAGTGGAAGCTAGTTTAAGAAGGGGCGTGATGATTAGCGATCAGCAGTATGGTTTTATGCCAGGAAAGAGCACTACAGATTTGATCTTTGCTCTGAGAGTGTTGATGGAGAAGTACAGAGAATATCGGCAGGAGTTGCATTGTGTTTTTGTAGACTTAGAGAAAGCATATGACAGGGTGCCTAGAGAGGAGTTGTGGTATTGTATGAGGAAGTCAGGAGTGTCAGCAAAGTATGTAAGAGTGGTACAGGATATGTATGAGGGTAGTGTGACAGCGGTGAGGTCTGCGGTGGGAGTGATGGATGCGTTTAAGGTGGAGGTGGGGTTACATCAAGGATCAGCTCTGAACCCTTTCTTATTTGCAATGGCGATGGACAGGTTGACAGACGAGATCAGACAGGAGTCTCCGTGGACTGTTATGTTTGCAGATGAAATTGTGATTTGTAGTGAGAGTAGGGAACAGGTGGAGGAGACCCTGGAGAGATGGAGATATGCTCTAGAGAGAAGAGGAATGAAGGTCAGCAGGACTAAGGCAGAATATATGTGTGTGAATGAGAGGGAGGATAGAGGAATGGTGAGGATGCAAGGAGTAGAGGTGGCGAAGGTGGATGAGTTAAAATACTTGGGGTCAGTAGTTCAGTGTAACGGTGAATGTGGAAGAGAGGTGAAGAAGAGAGTACAGGCAGGATGGAGTGGGTGGAGAAGAGTGTCAGGAGTGATTTGTGACAGACGAGTACATGTAAGAGTGAAAGGGAAGGTCTACAAGAGTAGTGAGACCAGCTATGTTATATGGGTTGGAGACAGTGGCATTGACAAAAACGCAGGAGTTTGAGCTGGATGTGGCAGAATTAAAGATGTTAAGATTTGCACTGGGTTGACGAGGGTGTACAGGATTAGGAATAAGTATATTAGAGGGTCAGCCCAGGTTGGAAGGTTTGGAGACAAAGCCAGAGAGGCACGATTACATTGGTTTGGACATGTGCTGAGGAGGGATGCTGAGTATATTGGGAAAAAGATGCTAAAGATGAAGCTACCAGGTAACAGGAAAAGAGGAAGGCCTAAGATAAGGTTTATGGATGTGGTGAGAGAGGACATGCAGGTGGTTGGTGTGACAGAGCAAGATGCAGAGGACAGGAAGAAATGGAAACAGGTGATCTGCTGTGGCGACCCCTAATGGGAACAGCCGAAAGAAGATGATGATTCTTTATATGTATAGAACACTAAGTCAGCTTCCAAAGCTTAAGGGCATCTTCCACATGCCCAACCACTTAGAGCTCGAGCAAAGCTGTATAAAACCAGCAATCTGTGCACTATGCCCTTCAGGCCTCTTTCCTGCATGGAAGAGCACTCCTCATGCTGGCTTTTGAGGATTGATAGTCATTTAGTATTTCTCTTTTGCTGAGTAGATGAGTTCTATTCAGGGAAAAAAAAAACTTCCACAATTTATTTCATGACTTAAGAATCACTTTTTTTTCCTTAAATTGTGTGTTTTATACTAGGGATTTAATTTTTGTTCTCACATTCTACTTTTCTGTCAGTTGGAAGACTAGTGGTGTTCTGTTACTTTTACTGTAAACTTTATTGTAATTTTTGCCTAAATATTTGAGAAATCTTTCATAAATTTTGTTCATGGGCTAGAGTAAGTGTATGTGGCATTTGTCAGTGTTTTTGAGATGAAAACACCACCTTTTTGATACTCAACTTTTCCTGACTACTTATGTCAGTTTACCCAAAGTTCAAGTTTCCTTCTTGGTTTTAGCAAGGACAAACTTACTGATTCCACAGTTCTTTTTTCCCATGACCACAAAAATAAGAACATTTTCAGGCAATCTTTTCCTTTTTGCAGGCTGTTAGTTTGCCTTAGGGAAACCACACAGACCTCCAAGGATCAGCCTCACCTAATTCTTTCAGTTATGTCAGACTTATTGCTTCAGAGGGTCATAGAGGCAGTACCTGCATATTAGTGGGGAAAAGGGTTTTACTCAAGGCTTTTTGTGGTGTCCAGGAAAATGGTCACTTGGAGGCTCATTCTAGAGCTATCCAGATTAAACAATTATACAGATCCCAAAATCCAGAGTGTTGACACTTCACACTCTATTCCCTCTACTTTTTCTTCAAGATTTTTTGATCACTGTAGACCTAAAAGATGCTTATCATATTCCCATTTACAAGAATTACATGTCCTTCTTAAAATTCATTGCTTTGTCATTGTATTATCAGTTTACTACTTTGCCATTTGGACTGTCTTTCGCACCAAAAGTCATTAACAATTGCCTTGCTCTAGTACTAGCTTACTGTAGATTTCAAGAGACAGATATTTTTCTTTATCTGGACAATTGCCTGATCTCAGCCTCAGAAAGTCAGGAAGCTTTAACCTTAAAGTTCCCAATGGATCTTTTCCACCACGTGGGATTCACCCTAAGCATAGTCATCCCTGCATCCTGTTCACAAATTGGCGTTCCTGGGATGTCTTTTAGACTCTTAATGGCTGCCTTTCTGCCCCGGAAAAGATGCAAGCATATCATCTTTATTCCTTCAGTCTTTCGCAACAGAAATTGTCTACTGCAAGAGAGTTCTAAGAATTCTAGGTTACATGGCCTCTTCCTGACACCACAGTTCACACGAGAAAGAGCCAGTGGTTCCTCAAGTCTGTATGGGCCCAACATTCTCATCCGGTCTCTCACCCAATTCTGGTTCTCAGCGTTGTAAAGAAACAACGTATTTGATGGACCAAACAAGTTCTGTCCAGTATAGGATTCTCCTCCTTTCCTCTGAGACCCTCCAAGATGGAAGCTACCAATACTTTAGAATTTACATGGGGTGTTGTTTCCTAAGATATCAAGATACTGGGAATTAAAAAATGACCAAACACATGCCTTGAAAGGGCAAAGTTAACTGTGGTCTCCAGGCAGGTTATTAGTAGTGCCAAACAATGATATTCTAATATGGTACATAAACATAAAGGGTTGAACAAGGTCTTATCCACTTTGTAGACTAGCTGTAATTGCCTGGGATTTAGCCATTCAATGCAGCTTATTCATTCAGGCAACTTATATCCCTTCAAAACAGAATACAGTAGCTGACTCCCTGAGAAGATCCAAGACAGACCCTTACTAGTGGATGCTACACAGGGAGGTCTTCCTGCAAGTAATCCACCAGTGGGAATCCCTCAAGTAGAAGTTTTTGCCTACAAACTCAGCAGAGAACTAAAGCATTCTTTTACAGGGCACTTTGCAGAGAAGCCTGCAAGACAGATGTATTTGCAATTCCTGTGACAGGAATGTTTCTTTTAACCTGTTCCTCTTGTTTCTCTAATTTCCAGAGTCCTTTAAAGATAGTGAAGGACTTAACAGGGAAGTTATTGGTGACTGTGTTGGCCCACAGAACGCTGATTTTTCCTTCTTGTGCAAATAGCCAAGGGCAGCCACCAGAAACACAGGACAAAGGGATCTCTGATTCATCCAGATAGTCAAAATCTGAGCCTAACTGTTTTGGATGATGGTTTTTTTATTCTTTTCAGTCACCTTTATTCTGAGAATTTATTACAAGTATTTAAGGAGGCAAGAAGACCTGCTACTAGAAAATTGCGTGTGTGTTGGGGGGTGTCTGGTTCTTCAATCCTCTGTGAATTGCTTAATTCTCTCCTGGCATACAATTTAGTAAAGGTGTATCTTTTGGCTATTTCAGTCTGACATGAATCCCCCTTATCTTCTCTGTTTCAAGTTAAATAGTTTTTATTGGGAGTTTTACATATTAGACTACCAAGAAATAACGTGGCTCCTGCTTAGAATTCAGATGTCTTTACTGAACTTCCCTTTCAACTCAACTTCAACTGAACTTGCAGCCAGTTCTTAAAACACTGCTTTGCAGCATTTAGATTACAGACATTTTTGTTATTTAACTAATCTTGGTATTTCAGAAGGGCAGGGTGAGTCTTAAAACTAACCTTTCCTTTATGCTTAAAGTATCTACTGAATTTACACTCAGTCAAACTTTACAGCTCCTTGCCTTTTATCTTAATCCCTAAAGTAAGGGGGAGAGGGAGAGAGAGAGAGAATGCTTCACTGACTTCATGTTATAGATAGCTGAGATTTGATTTGGATAATACTGAAGATTTTAGGAAAACAAATCCAATATTTTGTGCCTTACGATGAAAAGAGGAAAGCGAGTCTGTTTCTGAATAAACTATTTCCAGATGACTTTCTCCATCTCTTTCTGCCTAGCTCTGCTATTCTTACTATGGCAAGAATCGTTTTAAAAATGTGAAGGCTCATTCTACCAGGGCAGTTGCCACCTCTGGGGAATTTTGGAAACAGGCAGACTTTACATCCAGTGTTCTTCGTGTTTCACTGTTCCAGTCATCACATTTGGGTTATCTGCTTGCAGTAGCCCTCAGTCGGCCTGATTATCAAAGTCTTGGATCCTGTGTCGGTTGCTGTCTCATTTTCCGTGACGTCAGGTAATCAGGGGTATAAAGCATGCAGCCGACACCATTACATCAGTCTTTCTTGCCTTACGATGCCCGAAGCAGAAGCAGTTCACAAGTGCTGGTAGGCCGACTCCTGAAATTTTCGTTTTCGAGTTTCAGAACCGAAGTCTTCAACTAAAGCCAAGTACCAGGTTGGTGAAACTTTTTCTTGTTCTAAACCAATGTCAGTAAATCAATAATTGTATTTCTTGTGGAAAGCAAATGCCTCATAAAGATTTTCATTCATACTGTATTCCTTGCCTAGGCCCTGACCACAATGTACCTCGCTGTTGGTTTTGTGCCTTATTTAAACAACGAACTATTCGTCGTTGGTATATTTACGCTTCTAAATATTTTGGTACTCTGTTCAGTGATCCAGATATGTCTTCGATATGCCACCCGACTACCGACATTCCGAAAAATCACAAAGATAGACAGAGACAGGCCGCCTAGGTCCAAAGCTGCTGAAGCTTCTCCTAAGCTAGTCGCCAGTTTGCCAGTACTCAGTGAGGAGTTTTCGCAGCCCCTGATACCCGCTACTTCAGATTCGCAGGCCTCTACTCAGACCCATTTGGAGTCCGGTATGCCACGAGATGCTTCAACTGTGGAACCTGTGGGTGTCTCTACCTTGGATGGGTCCAGAGCCCCTGTGTAGGAACTGGCTTCTGAGGGTGTATTCAGGCCTACTGACTTGCATATTAAACCAACGCCATCTTCTTCTTCAAGTCCTAAAACTCGAACCATGCCTAGAAAACTGACGCCCAGACCGCATGGTCAGGGCTCTATGCCTAAAAAACAAATAAGAATGGCTGAAGACCTTATTACTTTAATCAGGGGAAACCAGCCTTCCCCCTTTGAGACCTAGTACTGAATTTGCTTATGATACGTCTGATCAGGATTCTGAAATTTCTGTTTCTTCTGATGACCAGGATTTACCCTCATCTATCTATGAGGATTCTGATGAAGAGGACTCTATTTACTCTGCTTCCCCCCAGAGAATTTCTCTTTTGGTGAAACCTTGCATACTCTTAGGGAGCATTTTCGCTGGGAAAGCCAGGATTACTCTGATTCTAAAAAGAGGCTTAGGGATTTCTTACTCCTGCCCCAGCACAGGCCTTTAGCTGTCCCTCCTGTACTAGACATTGTTAATGATGCCTTTTCGGAATCTAGCTTGGCCCCTGACTCTTTACCTCCTGCTCTCAGAAAACCTGATTGATATTACAGGGTTCCTGACTCTCACAAGTTCCTTTTTAAAAATCCTACTGCAGATCCTGAGACCATTTCACAGGGACCCAAGGGCATTAAGGCTTCTACTGCCAAAAATCCTACCCCAGATAGAGATTCCAGGGTGCTGGATAGATGGGGTAAGAAGGTATACACTTTTGCAGCCTTGGCCATTAGGGCCTTAAACTGCCAGTTTCATATGTTAAAGTATCAGCAGTATATTATTGGATTACTTAAACAGAAAATGATGTTGATTCCTGACTCTGCTGAAAATAAGGATTTACAGGATTTAATGCATTCTGCTGAACAGGTTGGAAAACATACTTTGCAATGTGGTTTTGATTCACTAGAGGCATCTTGCAGGGCTGCTGTCACTGGGTCTGTACTTAGAAGGCATGCTTGGGTTAAGGAACAATCTTTGCCAGATCATGTTAATGCTAAACTGCTGGATGCTCCCTTAAATCAGGACCACCTGTTTGGCAACAAAGCAGAAGTTCTTAGAAAGATAGAGGAAAAAGCTAAATCTATGCAAACTGTTAAAGATTTCCTACAAGTACAGCCTCCAAGATTTAGTAGGCATTGGCCCTCTAAGAATTGGTCCTTTCCTGCCTCTTCCAGGCCTTCTCAGTCCAAACCCAAAGCCAGCAGAATACCCAGGCTGCAGTCCCAGGGTACGCACAGGACTAAGCAGTGGGGGACTCCCATTTCCAAATCGGGGAGTAGTAAGACTCCCCCCTATGGTAAGCTGTCTCAATGACCTAATTTTAAAACTTCCAAGCTCTTCTCAACTGACTGCTTCTTTAGGGGGGAAGGTTGCTCTGCAGGCAAAAAACTGGGAACTCGTTATCCTGGACAAATGGGTTTTAAGTATAGTTTCCCAAGGATACAGAATTCACTTCCACACATTACCAACCCCAAACGGTTGGCCAGATCTACCCCCAAATCAGTAGGCAGATGCTCAAAAGCAATTACTCTTTCTCTTAAGCATAAGGGCTATTCAGACTGTACCAGAAGAGGAAAAGGGACAAGGTTTCTACTCAGGACTTTTCCTGGTACCCAGAAAATACAACTCATGTCGTCCTAACCTGGACCTTTCTGTCCTAAACACCTTTTTGTTGATCCTAAAATTCAAGATGCTAACTCTTCACCAGTTGCTTTCTATGCTAGGCAAGGATGCCTAGTTGGCAACACTGGATTTAAAGGAAGTCTACTGCGCATCCCAATCAGGGAATCTTGCAGAAGATTCCAATGCTTCAAAGCAGGCTATATGCATTATCAGTTCTCTGCACTGCCCTTTGGCTTATCTACTGTGCCCAGGGTATTCACAAAGTGCCTAGCTCCAGTCATTGCATTTTGCAGGCAAAGAAATGTCCAAATATACCCATACCTAGATGATTGTCTAATTCAGGCAGAAAGCCAAGACATACTTTTGAATCATCTGGCATTTGTACAAAAGGTGCTAACTTGTCTGGGGTACACCATAAACAAAAAGAAATCACATCTTGTACCCTGTCAACAAATTATATTCCTGGGAGCAAGAGTGAACCAACTTCCCAGATGGCTTTGCTCACACCACAGAAACAAATTCATTTGACAACTTACTTCAAACTAATGGCCACAAAAACCCTGCTATCTGCAAGGCAAATACTGCAAGCCTTGGGGTTCATGGCCGTCTGCATTCTCCTAATTCCATATGCAAGACTGCAATGAGGAAACTACAATGGTATCTAAAAAGCCTATGGTGTCAACATTCTCAGGATCTAGAAGGAATAATTCCTATCATACCTTGCCTGCAGTTAGAGTTCCTTTGGTGGGCAGAGGTCTGCCACCAAAACAAGGGACTACCATTCACTCTACCCCCTGCCGCCCAAACCCTAACAACAGACGCATCAGACTATGCATGGGGGGCTCACCTGGCAGGGAAGTGCATTCAGGGCAAATGGAACCCAAGTCAAATGCACCTGTATATCAATCAAAAAGAAATGTTAGCTGTACAGAATGCTGTCTTAGCCTTCAAGGACCACATTCTTCAAGGACAATTAATGGTAAAGACGGACAGCACCACTGTTATGTGGTACATAAACAAGCAGGGGGGTACCCATTCATATACCCCCTCTGTAGACTAGCCATGGTTCCATGGAACACAGTCTTGAGTTACTAAGTGCATCTACAAGCTCAATTCCTGCCAGGAAAACTAAATACACTGGCAGACGAACTAAGCAGAAATCTCATGGACCCACACGAGTGGAAATTGGAACCAAAGACTTTCAACATGTTGATAAACAAATGGGGGAGCCCAGCTATAGACCTGCTTGCCTCCCCCCAGAACTACCAATTGGACAAATTCTGCACAAGGTCTCCTCACAAACAAGCTTGGAAAGTGGATGCCCTGTCCTTCAGCTGGAAAAATCTATCAGTTTATGCCTTTGCTCCTCTGCCTCTCCTCTCCAAAGTACTACTAAAGATCAAACAGGACAAACCAAGGATGATACTGATTGCACCAGACTGGCCACGCCAACACTGGTATCCCCTCTTGCGCAGTGTGTCACTGCAGGCTCCATGGCATCTGCCTCAGACCCCTACCCTGCTGTCACAGCAGGAGGGCCAGATTCTGCATCCTCCGCTTCAAACCCTGAACCTGGCAGCCTGGCTAATGACCTAATCTTTCCATTACCATCCCTCAGTAAACAAGTGTTGGATGTCATTTTGGAGGCAAGGAGGCCTAGTACTAGAAAATCTTATGCTGAAAAATGGAAAAGATTCTGTTCCTGGAACCAAACTCAAGGGATGGGCACAGCAGCGCCCAATTTACTTCAGATGCTTCAATACTTAACTGAGATGCTTCACAAGGTCCTTTCTTTTTCCTCCATCACGATTCATGCCTCAGCCATTTCAGCTCATTACAACACAGAACCACCCCTCTTCTTTCATCCACTGCTCAAGCAGTTCCTCAGAGGGGACAGAAATGTAAGACCACCCAGGAGAGCCCCAACTCCAGCCTGGGACCTTAACTTTGTATTGGAAAAGCTCACTCTACCTCTTTTTGAGCCAGCTGCAAGTGCAGAGTTAAAATTCCTTTCTTGGAAAACGGCCTTTCTTTTAGCAATCACTTCAGCAAGAAGGATATCTGAATTACAGGCTCTTATGGCAGTGGAGCCTTTCATCATCTTTCATGCAGACAGGGTGTCCCTCAGGACCAGTCCCTCCTTCGTGCCCAAGGTAGTATTCAGTGTGGCTCTTAATCAGTCCATTCATTTGCCAACCTTCTTTTCTTATCCACAGAACAAAGGGGAATGGATACTGCACTCCTTAGATGCGCACAGACAACTTAGATTTTACTTGGACAGGACTAAACCTCAAAGGAAATCTGAACAACTGCTGGTGGCATTTGCTACAGGGGCAGAGGGGAAGGCCATTTCAAAGCAAACCATTTCTAAATGGATAGGCCACTGCATTCTTTTCTGCTATAAGCACCATGGAAAACGTATCCCACAGGGGATAAGACCACACTTAACTATGGCTGCATCTACCTCTACAGCCTTTCTCAGAGGTGTCCCTGCCAGGGACATGCTAGAAGCTGCTACCTGGAGTTCTGTACATACTTTCATCAAGCATTACCTTTTACCAATTTTTCTCTAAATCCAGAGCTGGCTTTACCACTGCAGTCTTGCAGGGCCTTATAACTGGTCCTAATGCTATCTAAATTCCTCCTCCCATTCTTAGCTTTGGGAATCTACCCAAATGTGATGACTGCAACAGTGAAACACGAAGAACATAGTATAGTTGTGTGCACTTACCATAAATGTAGATGTTTGAGTGTATTCACTGTTGCAGTCCTGGTTTCCCTCCCTCCAGCCCCCTGACTTCTTTTGGCTATACCTCTATTCTCCTTTACTATGCTTGAAAGCTTTTTGGTGTATTTGCTTTTTTGTTGGAGGTATAACCTTGTGTGTGTGTGTGTGTGTGTGTGTGTGTGTGTATATATATATATATATATATATATATATATATATATGAATCCTATCACATGGTCGACAGGCCATATGATCGAAACTCATTTGGTCGACAGTTCATTTGGTCGACAAGCAGTTTTATGTGGGGGGCTTTGCCCCCTAACTGTATATATCAACTCCAGGGTCGCACAACATTGGGTAGGGGGGCAAATCTGCCTGTCGACCAAATGACCAAATGACTGTCGAGCAAATGGCTTGTTGACCATCTCAGGGTAGACCCATATATATATATATATATATATATATATATATATATATATATATATATATATATATATATATATATATATATATATATATATATATATATATATATATATATATTTATATTTAATTGCTTCCCATTAGGGCGGCACCTGACATCTGGGGCAAGAAATACTGATGTAATGGAGTCGGCTGCATGCTTTATACTCCTGACTACCTGACATCACGGAAGATGAGACCGCAACTGACGCAGAACCCAAGACTTTGATAATCAGGCCAAGCAGATAACCCAAATGTGATGACTGCAACAGTGAATACACTCGAACATTTACATTTATGGTAAGTGTACACAACTGTACTTTCTGGAGGCAGTTACTGTTTTTTTTTTTTTTTTTTTTTTTTGATCACACAGTTACCAAATATTACAAACTAGATGCTTTTTCAAGTGCCAGGAATGCTTTCACTAGGGCTGATGTTCATCGTGTTACACTGCTGCAGTCATTACACTTGGGTTATCCTGCTGTCAGGCGGTTCCCCAGTCGGCCTGAGTTCCAAAGTCTTGTTCCGGCGTCGGTTGCTGTCGCCTCCTCCCTGACGTCAGTGCGACAGGTGTATATAAGATGCAGCCGATGCCATTTTCTTCAGTCTTTCTTGCCGTGCGATGCCCGAAGCAGAAGCAGTTCGCAAGTGCCTGTCAGCCGACTCCTGAGATTTTCATTCCGAATCCAGAACCGAAGTCTTCTACAAAGCTAAGTACCCGTTGAAACTTTTCTTGCCTCAGACCGATGTCAGTAAAAGTTAATGACTGTATTTCTTGTGGGAAGCAAATACCTCATAAGGATTTCCACTCCTATTGTGTTCCATGCCTAGGCCCAGACCTCGACGTCACTGGTTGTCGGTTTTGTGCTAGGTTTAACAAGCGCACTATTAAACGTCGGTTTGATTTTGCCCGACATTATTTTGGCAGAAAATTCAATTACACCATGCCATCGGAACTTCCGACGACCGGAATACATAAAAAGCGCAAAGACAAGGACAGGCATCCGAGGCCCAAAACTGATGAGGCCTCTTCTAGGCCAGTCGTTGGTTCTCCGGTTTTCAGCGAGGCGCCTACGCATCCCCTGACAACCGTTTCCACAGAACTACAGACCGCCTCCGACTCCCACGTGGAGCTGGCTGGGCCTTCGGATGCTCTAGGTTTTCAGCCTACCGAAACTAACCCTTCAGAGGGAACCAAAGTAGCTGAGCAATCCACTGCCTCAGAGGGTGTTTTCAGACCTACCCAGTTAGCCATTAAACCCTCTGCTTGGTCTAAGGCCCCCTTAAAAACAAAGAAACAGATACAGCATTCTTCAGAACAGGCTTCCATGCCTAAGAAACAAGTGCTCAAAATGGCGAAGACCTAATCACCCTGATCAAGGGGGTCCCATCCCCCTCCTGATAAAAGGCCCAGACAGGATGCAGACTATGAATCTTCTGACCAGGTGTCCATTTCTTCAGATTCATCCTCAGACCTAGGATATTCTTTACCCCCTTATGAGGATTCTGATGCTGAGGATTCAATTCCATCAGCCTCTCCGCCTGAGGACTGAGACCTTACATACCATGAGGGAGCATTTCCATTGGGAAGGCCAGGATTACTCAGAATCCAAGAAAAGGCTCAGAGACTTCCTTTTATTGCCTCAACACAGACCCCTTGCTATTCCGCCAGTGTTAGATATTGTGGATGATGTGTACACTGAATCCATCTTAAACCCTGACTCCTTACCTCCAGCCCCAGTTAAACCTGATAGATATTACAGAGTCCCTGACTCTCACAAATTTCTGTATAAAAGCCCTGTTGTTGACCCTGAAACTATTTCTCAGGGACCCAAAGGGATTAAGGCCTCATTAGCAAAAAAAACCCAGTTCCCTCTGACAGAGATTCCAGAGCATTAGACAGATGGGGAAAGAAAGTTTATACGTCTGCAACTTTAGCAGTGAGAGCCTTAAATTGTCAGTTTCACATGCTAAAATATCAACAATTTTTGATGTCTCAGTTGAAACAAAAGATGCTTCCAGATTCAGATCCTCCTAATTTTAAAGAAATGCAGGATTTATTGCATGCAGCTGAACAAGTGGGAAAACATACTTTGCAATGTGGGTTTGATTCCTTAGAGGCCTCCTGTAGAGCAGCAGTTACAGGCTCTTTCATTAGAAGGCATGCTTGGTTAAAAGAACATACGTTACCAGATCATGTTAAGGCAAAATTATTGGGTGCACCTTTGCAGCGGGATGTGTTGTTTGGAGTTAAGGCAGAGGAGGTGTTAAAGAAGATGGAGGATAAGGCAAAATCTGTGCAAACGGTGAAGGATTTCTTACAGGTTCAGCCTCCTCATTTTAGCAGAAATTGGACAACAAAGAATGGGTCCTTTCCAGTCACAGACAAACCTCAAAGGGGCAAATACAGATGTCCAAGAGGTAGAGGTCAAGCACAAGGTCCTTAGAGGCCTTGACAATGGGGTACACCAGGCCAGAAAGAAGGGGAAGACAGGCCACAACCTTATAAAAAGCAGCCTCAATGACTTCCCACTACAGCTGCCGAACAGCTCTCTCTTGGCAGCCCCCTTAGGAGGAAAACTGGTGCTTTTCTATCACAATTGGCATGGGTTCTCAACATCGTATCTCAAGGTTACAGGTTACACTTTCACACTCTGCCAAGGTTAAAAGGAATGCCAAATCTGCCACCAAATCAATGGGCAGAGGCTCAAAAACAAATTACAACACTCGTGGACATGAGAGCTATTAAAAAGGTACCACCACAGGAGCAAGGACAAGGATTTTACTCAAGACTCTTTCTGGTTTTCAGAAAGGACAAAGCCTGGAGATCTATTGTGGATCTTTCTTCTCTAAACACTTACCTGGATGTTCCGAAATTCAAAATGTTGACACTACAGCAGCTTCTTCCCATGCTGGGCAAGAAAGCTTGGCTCGTGACTTTGGACCTCAAGGAGGCATACCTGCATGTCCCTATCAGACAAAACTGCAGAAGATACCTCAGATTTCTAGCTGGTTAAATGCACTATCAATTCTCTGCACTGCCCTTTGGCTTGTCTACTGCACCCAGGGTCTTCACAAAGTGCCTGGCACCAGTAATTGCATTTTGCAGGCAAAAAGGAATTCAAATTTATCCATACCTGGACGACTGCCTGATTCAAGCAGAGAGCAAGGACATTCTTCTAAAGCATCTGGCATTCGTAAAAAAAATTTTAAGTTGCTTGGGGTACACAGTAAACGAAAAGAAATCAAAACTAGTGCCCTCACAACAGATAATATTCCTGGGTGCCAGCTTGAACACAACGGCCCAGATGGCTTATCTCATGCCAGACAAGCAAGGACAACTGACTCAATACTTTCAATTGATGGCAACAAAAACCCAACTCCCTGCAAGAAAAATTCTGCAGGCCTTGGGCTACATGGCATCTTGCATACTACTAATTCCATATGCCAGACTGCATATGAGGAAACTACAATGGTACCTAAAGAGTGCATGGTCTCAACACTGTCAAAGTTTGGAAACAGTTATACCACTTATTCCTTGCCTTCAACAGGAGTTTCGATGGTGGGCTCAAGCTTGTCACCTCAACAAGGGGACAGCCTTTTACTCAACCCACAGCCAGGCAAACACTGACAACAGATGCATCGGATTATGCCTGGGGAGCACACATGGCAGGAAAATGTATTCAGGGCGAGTGGCCCACAGAGCAAAGGCATCTTCACATCAATCAAAAAGAGATGCTAGCTGTACAAAATGCACTTATAGCTTTCAAGGACCTGCTGCATCCAGGACAACTACTACTAAAGACAGACAACACCACAGTTATGTGGTACATAAACAAGCAAGGGGGCACACACTCCTACCCCTCTGCAGACAAGCCATGACCTTGTGGAACACAGCTCTAGACTACCAAGTTCATCTGCAAGCACAATTCCTGCCAGGAGAGAAAAACACACTGGCAGATGACCTAAGCAGAAACATCATGGATCCCCACGAATGGGAATTGAATCCACAAATATTCAGAATGATGACACAAAAATGGTGGAGCCCGGACATAGATCTGTTTGCATCCCCAATGAACTGCCAGCTACAGAAATTCTGCACAAGGAATTACCATCCACAAGCATGGAAAGTGGATGCCTTCTCATTCAGCTGGAAAAACCTGCAAGTATACGCTTTCCCTCCTTTACCTCTCCTTCCAAAGGTACTCCTAAAAGCCAGGCAGGAAGAGCCAAAAATTATCCTGATTGCACCAGACTGGCCACGCCAGCACTGGTACCCAATCTTAAAGAACTTAGCACAAGAACCACCGTGGATTTTGCCTCAAATCCCACATTTGTTGACACAGCACAACAATTAGATACTTCACAGCCAGCTAAAGACCTTAAACCTAGCTGCATGGAAAATTACTTAGTCAAGCAAGCAATACCTCTCTTCAAAGCTGTTATGGATACCATTCTGGAGGCCAGAAGGCCTAGCACCAGGAAAGCCTACTCGGATAAATGGAAGCAGCCTTGACTCTCTTGTCCCAAACATTCCTCAGATACTTCAATATTTAACTGAGATGCTGGACAAGGGCCTCTCCTTCTCATCCATCAAGATCCACGCCTCAGCCATTTCTGCTCATTACAACACGGATCCACCAATTTTTTCTAATCCTTTGCTCAAACAGTACCTCAGAGGGGCTAAAAACATAAGACCGCCCTGTAGAGCACCTACCCCAACTTGTGACCTCAACTTTGTTTTGGAAAAATTAACTTTACCTCCTTTTGAGCCAGCTAACACAGCAGAATTAAAATACATCTCTTGGAAAACTGCTCTGCTACTGGCAATAACATCAGCACAAAGAGTTTCAGAATTACAATCACTAATGGCAGTGTAACCTTTCCTCATTTTCCACCAGGACAGGGTGTCTTTAAGAACTAACCCTACTTTCATGCCAAAGGTGGTATCAAGTGTGGCTCTAAACCAAACTATTCACTTGCCAACTTTCTATCGAAAACCACAGAACAAAGGGGAGAGACTACTACATTCTTTGGACATTCACAGGCAGTTACGCTTCTACTTGGACAAAACCAAAGCTTTCAGAAAATATGAGCAATTATTAGTAGCTTATGCTGCAGGAGCACAGGGAAAAGCCATTTCAAAACAAACTATTTCAAAATGGATAGGACATTGTATACGTTTCTGCTATACTCACCATGGAAAACCTGTACCTAGCAGCATTAAATCTCACTCCACCGGGGCAACAGCCACTTCAACTGCCTACCTCAGAGGAGTACCTACCAAGGATATTTTGGAAGCAGCAACATGGAGTTCTGTGCATATCTTCACCAAGCATTACCATTTGCCTTTATACTCCAAATCCAGAGCTGGCTTCGCCACTGCTGTGCTGCAGGGCCTTATAGGCACCCCTAATGCTTTATAGAACCAGCCTCCCTACCTCATGTTTGGTATTCCACCCAAGTGTAATGACTGCAGCAGTGTAACATGATGAACATAGTACAGTTTTGTGCCTGCCATAAATGTAGATGTTCGAGTGTAAACACTGCTGCAGTCGAGGTTACCCTCCCTCCTTCCCCTCTTACTTGCTGGTACATACCTATGCCTTCTACCCTTTGCTACCTATGGAGAGTATTTGCTGGTAACTGAAAGTTGTTGTTTGCTTTTCTTATGTATGTTTTAACAACAATTTGAATTGCCTACCTATTTAGGGGCACCTGACATCTGGGGCAAGAAAACTGAAGAAAATGGCGTCGGCTGCATCTTATATACCCCTGTCGCACTGACGTCAGGGAGGAGGCGATAGCAACCGACGCCGGACCAAGACTTTGGAACTCAGGCCGACTGGGGAACCGCCTGACGGCAGGATAACCCAAGTGTAATGACTGCAGCAGTGTTTACACTCGAACATCTACATTTATGGTAGGTACAAAACTGTTCTTTCTGCAGGGCATTCTGGATTCTAGTTCACCTCCCTCCACCCTCTCGTTTCTTTCTTTAAAAATCTTTATTAAATTATTAAATTGTCACTTAAGACATAGACACACACGCATTAGTGGAAAGCTTTGTTTCATTTACATGCATTGTGCTTTCTTTTTTTTTTTTTTTTTACAATTCTTAAGTCTAACATTACATAATTTGCTCAAGTCCTGTCTTCCCTTAAACCTCAGTCCTTCTTCTCCTGAACATTATTTTGCATGTGTATTCCCCACAAAATCAATTTATTTATTTGTAATTGGCTCTTTCCCTTGTCTAAAAATTCCATTTCCAGCTCTCATATTTCTTTTACACCATTCAGTACTTCAAATGTGGTTATTTTGATTTCCATTTTCTAGTAATTGCTTTTGGGCAGCCAACAGTTACAGAATTAAACTTGATAAGGCCTTGTTAAGTCTAGGCAATTCATATCGTGTGTCACAGCTCAAAATAATCATTTCCTTAGACAAATCAGATCTTTTGTCACAGCTCAAAGTAATCATTCCCTACTTAACAGTTGGTTCCCCAGTATATCTGACAAGATAGTCTGTAGGGATTTTTTTAAATCTGCCAGCTCATTATAGTCCCAAAAACATTTTCCCAGTTATCTCTTTCTTCCCCATAATACTTCACGTTTGCTGTCTACCTGAAAAAAATTGTTTGAAGTGTGCTTTGGGTATAAAAATACCTGTAGAAGCACTTTCAAGCAAAAAATCCTAAATCTACTGGACCTTGTTGCATACTTGGGAATCATACATATGTTCTCCCATTGTTCCCTTGTAAATTGCTTTTCCAATCTCTCTTTCCAGTCTTTTATAACCTCTTCATTTATTTTTATAGTTGTCATGCAATATTTTGTCATACTAATTATCCCTTCACAGCAGCTGCTGTTCTTGATTCAGTTTAATCACTCTACCAGAGCAAGTCTTTCACTTAGGATTCCGTTCTCCCTTTCCTGTTGCCTATACTCTGATATCAGTCCCTGATAGGGAAGGCAGTTTCAAATCTGCAGTCTAAATTTCTAGGCCTCAGCCCACTCTACTGTCTTTTCCTCTCTATTTACTTCCGATACCATGGTTGCTTTTCCAATTCTGTGTGGTAAATTGCAGCCCCCTCATGCTTATTTTCTGTACTCCTACTTGCAGTCATCCCTATTGGCAAAATTTATTTTCTTCATTCCCATGTTGCCTTGGTTCTTAAAATGCTTTCTGCAACTTTATGAAGATAATATTCTATACGGTTGTTGTTCTCCTTAAGGAGCTGCAATACATCCAAAATCCCACTCTCTCCTTATTTCTTGAACTCCCCTGCCTCATTATTATCCCTTTCCACTTTGAATTACAACTTTCTGCTTCTATTTTATATATATATATATATATATATATATATATATATATATATATATATGTGTGTGTATGTATATATACATATAGGCACGCACACATACACGAACCTTAACTACACAGCATTAAAATAGCCCTCTGAATCAGGTAATTGTAATCCACCTTTCTCTTTTGGGAGGACCAGCTTAACTCTTGCCCTCTTCTCCTCCCAGATCAATTCCTCCATCTCTTTATTGTCACCGACTTCTCCCCTGGTAGATAAAAATACACCTGACCTTAAAAGTGTACCTAACCTGTATGTAAAACTAAAGTAATTTCACTGCTTTTATCTTATTATCCATACCCATAAACAAGAGCTTCCATTTTCTCAGTTTTTGGATTATCTTTTTGGTCTCTTCCCACATATCCTTTGCTGCCGTAACAGAAGTCTTTTTAATTCATACACCTAAATATTTCATCTTGTCATGTCCCCATCAGTATGGGTAATTGCTGAACCATTTTGTGTGTGGGTACATAATTTATGGCTATAGCCTTTGTTTTTCTTTAATTTTATATCCTGAAAAGATTTGAAAATGTCTCAAAATGTGTTCATAGGAGGTTACTAAGCTAATGGCCCTAGTTCCTTTACATGCCTAGCCATTAAAAAAAACTGTGTACCCTAATTGACCATAGTTAGATGGTCGTTGTTAGTAGAGCGTTTCTGTGATCAGCCCCAACTACCCTTATCCATGAGGGATATAGGTGCCACACCCGGGGTAAATTTACAGTCATCCATCCAGTTGTCAAGGTTACACTTAAATAGCGTCATTGAGGAGCTTTGCTTCTCGTGAAGTGGGAGCTTATTCTAGAGGAGTGGCAATCTCTGGGAAGTATATCTGTCTCTCCAACATGTTTTGTTAATGTCACAGGCTAGGTTGAGATCCCTGGATCAAGTTACTCTTGTCCCATTTGATTTGCAGATGTGCAGCATTTCCATTAGGGCAAAGTCAGAGACTGCTCTGTTGGCCAGGCACAGGTCACCTCTCAGCAGCCTGTGTGATAGAGTGCAGAGACAGGATTTTCAGTCTTTTCATGTAAATCACGTTTTGGAGGCCCTGGATTTTCTTGGTTAAATCCTCTGTGGTCTCTCCATTTGCTGCAGGTGTCTGAGGAAATACATACAGAAGGGAGCATTGTACTCAATTAGTGGTCTGGTAAGGGTTGAGTACAGTGGAATTATAAACTCCTTAGTCTTGGATGCGATGCCCTTATTTATCAGATGCGCAATGTACAAGGCTTTCCATACCATTATGGACACATTGTGATCAAAGTTTAGATTGCTATGTAGTATCTACCTGTGTTTCCAAGTCTCACACTACTGAGTTTCAGCTTAGAGGGGTGCTATCTATATCTTAATTAGCAGAGTCTATTTTACCAAATGGGATAATGAGGCATTTTTTTGCGTCTAATTTTAGTGTGTGACTTTAGCACCAGTCATTTGTCTGCATCAGCCCCTTATGTAATATGTTTACAACGTTGCGCCCAGTTTGCAGTCATCTGCAAACATGGTAAGCCACAGGCCATCTGCTTTTGCCTGGACCTCAGAGAAATAGATTCCAAACAGTAGAAAGCCCAGCACAGGTCCTTGTATTATCCCACTGGTAACTGGCCTACTGGTGGAGGTGGACTCCCCAACTTTGACAGTGTGCGTTCTGTCAGTGAGCCAGTTGGCTAGCCATCTAGTGATGTATGGGTTAATCCCCAGCTGGGAGAGTTTCTCAATGATCACTGAGTGGAGGATTGTGTCAAAAGCCTTGGGTAAATGTTCCAAAAGAGCTAAATTAACTTTTCTGGATTTATCAAATAGAAAATAATATAGTCTGCATATAAAGCCAGTCTTGATTACTAAACCAGTTATGTCCTTGAATTTCTGAGTCCTTTATTTTCTTTGCCAGTGGATCTAAATATAAAAGAAATATCAAAGGGGAAAGTGGACATCCCTGTCTTGTTCCTCTTTTCATACATAACGTATCAGAGAGGAACCATCCCACTTTAATTCTTGCCCTCAATCCCTCATGTATCCTCCTAGTTACCCTTATTGTTGTATCAGGGAACGCAAATGCTTCCATTGCCTATCCATAAAATCCCATCTTACACTTGTTGAATCTTTCTCTGTATCAAGACCCACCAGCAACAGCAGTATTTTCTTACATTCTTCTTTCCTCTGGGTCATTAATTATTAATGTTGTCAAATGTTTGCCTGTCCTTCACAAAACCACATTGATCCATATTTATCGGTTTTGGTAACACCTTTGCCATTCTTTAAGCTAGTTTAGACATAAACACTATATAATCATGGTTTAAAATTGACATAGGTCTATATGAAGCTGGGTCTCAAGGGCTTTGATATTCTTTGGGTAGTGCAGCCACCACAGCTTTCTTCCAAGATGATGGTGCTTCCCCTATTTTAAAATGCTGTTAAACAAAATCTTCCAGATCTTTAGCACTTTGTTCCCTCCTAACTGAAACTTCCACAGGAATACCATCTTCCCTGCAGACTTCCCTGCAGATTGCTGGCACGTCATCATTTTATCTCATCTCTTCTTATCTTAATGATTAGTTGCTGAACCTCATCTTCATCTAACCTTGACCTAATTAAGTTGTCCATAAACATTTATTTTTATTTATTTATTTATTTATTTATTTACATTTGTTGACCGGGCTAGTCTAGCTGGATATATATCCATTTTCAGTAGAGGCCCGGGGAGAAAAGCTCCACACACATATACAAAAATACAAAAAATTATAAAAAATTTTGTTACAAGGTAAATACAGGATTAATAAACTAAAATAAAACAGGAAGTTTTTACATTTCAAAGATCAGAACACAATTAAGAAAAGTAACAGTGAACATAATATTGCTTAAGAAAGCTAAAACAGTTATAATAACCAAATGGAACAGGACGTTTATACATTTCAGAGATCAGAACACATTAAAAAAAAGTAACAGTGAACATAATATTGCTTAAGAAAGCTAAAACAGTTATAATACTGTAAGAGTTGTGTACAATGGATCCCAGAAGGTTCAAGGATATAAGCAATAAGTTGATTAGGGTTTAAATAGTGTCAGTCATAATACAAGATTGAGAAATTAAATGTTTGAAACTTTGGTTAGAAGAAGAAGAAACAGGGGTGGAGATGGTTGTTAGTCAGGATTACTACATGGGCAATAGCCAGTGCATTTGGAGGCGTTTTTTGAGTTTTTGTTTAAAGAGTGGCAAGGATGTAATTAGTGTTAGTTCATTGGGTAGCAGTTACCAGTTTGTTCCTGCTGTATTTGTAAACAGAGAGTCACCAGCTGTATTATTAGACTTTACTATGCTAGCAAGGAGTTTGTTAGAAGAACGTAAGGAGTTCAGATTATTATATGGGGCTAAGAGTTTTGAAAGTATAGGGGTATTATTGGGTTGGTAAAATATTTTGTGGGCCATTGTGAGTTGGGGGATTATCAGATGGTTTTGGAATTCCAGCCAGTCTAGTTGCCTAAGATTAGAACAGTGGTGAGTTCTGAAGGGATTGCCAGTAGCAAATCTGGCAATATTATTGTAGGAAGTTGCTAATTTCCATTTGTTCTCATTCTTAGTTTCCATATTCATGTGTTTTATATGAATTTTCATAAAATTTCAAAAATGTCTCTAATAAAGCTATCAAATCTTTGGTTATTTTTCTTGTGAAAGGTTCCCGGAGTCTGGCAACAACCCTTTCTGCTCACTGTTGCTTAAGTTGTGCTAAAAAATTTTGTGCTGTGGAGTTATCAAAAAAATAGTTCCTTAATGGCAATCTTTCTAAACTCATGCGTATTATACAAATACTCACTTATTTTCTGTTTAATACTCTGCAGTTGCTCTTCTTCCTGTTCTCTGAGATTCCCATCTATCTAAATAATACCTGTTACTTCTTTACTATATTTTTCTATTTTATTTCTACCGTATTTTCCCACTGCATTTTCATTTTATCCCACTCACTATCTATCCCTTCTGAAGTAATTTCCGTCTTCTCTATTAACACTCAAGTAATCTAAACTGACCATTACTTGAATTCCACTCCAACAGTTAGTCTGCAAAGCATCAGTGTCTCATTTTTTATTTAATTACACTGCATTTTTATCTTAGTTTTTATTAGTGCATGATCTGAAATAGTTATTGGATGTGTGCCAAAAGTTTTTAATTAAATGCACATGCTTCTTTGAAATATAAATTCTATTCGGTCCAGCCCAGTAATTATACTTCGAGGAATACTGTGTAAATTCTGAGTTCCTACTACTGAATTCATATCTTTCACAAATGTCTTCAGAAATGTACTGTTTTTGTTATGTTATTATTGCAAATCAAGTTTCAGTCCCCACCTGTAAGTAATATTCCCTGCTGAAAGCTGATTATTTTTCCCAATATTTTCTTAAGCTCCATAATAGCACTTTTGGTGGAATGCAAATGCATGCGAACACAATCCTCCTGCCTTGCTAGTCATGCCTAACTACCACAGATCTACCATTAATGTATTTTTCCCTCTCATTTACCACTAGTGGAGCACCTTTAGCAGTTATTATTGTTGTTGTTATTATTATTATTACCCTTTTTACATGATATTCTGCTGAGTATCCATCCTGAAATCCTATCTTTGTCAAATTCCACTCTTTAGCAGTTAGGCTGCAAAGCGTCATTGTCTCATTTTTTATTTAATTACACTGCATTTTTATCGTAGTTTTTATTAGTGCGTGATCTGATATAGGTTCATAGGTTCATACTAGGCTATCTGCCCTAGGGCATTTATAAGCCTAGCCAGAGTGTGTTTGGCTTTCGCCACCCATTTTAAATTAATTTTGCTATGCCTTTTTTTGAGGTTAGTATACTGTGCCTCTGTCTAACAGTGACACAGAAGTGATAGCCGGGGTAAACCTACGATCTCCCATCCACTCATCAAGATTCCTCTTGAAGAGAGTCAATGTGGGACTCTGCCTAACCTGGACTGGGATTTTATTCCAGAGTGAAGGAGCCTCTGGTTATGAATCTGTCCCTCCAGCATGTCCTATTTATTTCAGTGCTGAGGTTCAAGTCTCTCGAGCGTAGCTCGATGGGATTTGGATTTTCTGAGGTGCTGCGTGTCCATTAGTTCTGCGTTGGACATGGCATTATACGTCAGGCACAGATCGCCTCTGAGCAGGCGGTATGCCACTGAGTAGAGCTGGAGTTTCTTTAACCGGGCAGCATATGGCATCTGTTTGAGCCCTTTGATCCTCTTGGTGGGTACTTTTGGGGTCTTTCCAGTTGCTGCAGGTGTCTGGTAAGGTACATCCCAAAAGGCATTGTACTCAATTATGGGCCTGATGAGGGATGAGTAAAGAGGTACGATGACCTCCCCTGATCTAGATGTGAATCCCTTCATGATTAGGTGGGCTATATAAAATGTTTTTCTAACCACTTTGGCCACGTGGTTGTCAAATGAGAGATTGCTATCAA
Source organism: Protopterus annectens (assembly GCF_019279795.1). NCBI lineage: Eukaryota > Metazoa > Chordata > Ceratodontiformes > Protopteridae > Protopterus > Protopterus annectens. Next base: position 366,255,162 of record NC_056730.1, on the reverse strand, counting down.
CTTGGGTCCCCAGGTCCCTAATGACTTCTTCTGTACTTAATGGATTACCACCTATGTGGTAATTTGTGGGCACTTTGTTTTTGCCAAAGGGGATGACTATACACTTTTTGGCGTTTAGCTTGAGGCCATGGCTCTGGCACCAGTTGTCTGTTTCTATGAGGCCCTTTTGGAGGATGCTTGTGTCGGCTGGAGAGTTGATTATGGCGCCCAGTTTGCAGTCATCTGCGAACTTGGTCAGCCACAGTCCTTCCGTGTTGGCCTATACCGCCGGGAAATATATACCGAACAAGAGAGGTCCCAGGACTGAGCCTTGTGGGACGCCACTTGTAACTGGTTTGGAGTCTGACATGGCTCCAGCAATTCTAACCATGTGGGTTCTGTCCTTGAGCCAGTTTGCAACCCATCTAGTGACATAGGGGTTTATATTTAAGCTGGTGAGCTTGTCTATAATGCCCGAGTGGGGTATTGTATCGAAGGCTTTTGCGAGGTTCAGGTAGGCTGTGTGGATCACCTTCCCTCACAATGGCCTTGGTGACTGTTTCAAAGAAATCGACCAGGTTTAAGAGGCAGGATCTGCCCTTAACAAAGCCAAACTGGGTAGGATCCAGTGTCTGTAGGTCCCCAATATCTTTATTTATGAGGTCCATGATGATCCTTTCCATAGCTTTGCAGACCAAGCTAGTCTGGCTTATTGGGCGATAGTTTCCAGGATCCGTTGAGGCACCACCTTTGTGGAGAGGGACCACTGTTGATGTACGCCACTCTTTGGGTACATATCCTGTAGTAAGGCTAAGATTGAACAGTAGTTTTATGTTTGGGTTTAGCTCTTCTTGGAGTTCATGTAGGACGCAGCCCGGGACACCATCTGGTCCCATTGATGCTGTGTTTTTTTGCTTTGGAGAGGGCGGCTCTTACCTGAGCATCTGAGATGTCAGGGGGGCAACACTCTGTTGGGATAGATATTTGCCCTATTGGAGGGGAGAGGGGAGAAGTTTGCACTGAACCTGTCAGCTAGGATGTTGGCAATGTCTGTGGACTCGGTGTATTTTTTGTCATTTTGGACTAATTCTGAGCATATCTGGGAATTCCCACCCAGGTTCCTAACATAACTAAAGAAAGCCTTGTGATTATTCTTAGTGTCCTGTGCAATTTTTCTCTCAAGCTGGCCTTAGACGATTTTATGAGTGCCGTAGTTTTTGCTAATACTGATCAGAGATGCCTTCCCTTTTGGGATTTTGCTCTATCATGTAGTAGCTTCCTCCTTCTATTGTATAGTTTGTTTATGGCTGGGGTCCACCAGACAGGACGTCTGCCTTTGGAGGATTGGGTCTTGGTTTTATTTGGGATTGCATGATCCATGCATTCCTGAAGGTGTTCATAGAATGCGTTTATAAAGGATTCTCTGGTCTGGGCCAGATTTTCCACAGGCCGGGGCTTTGAAGGATTTCGCCTCGGTTTTGAGTGCAGGAAATTTGCTTTAGAGAAGTTTTTCACTGTGGTTTTCTGGGCAGGGGTGGGGTCGGGATGTGAATATCCAGTGAGATTAGTTTATGGTCTGATCTTACCAGTGAGGGATACACTTCTGGTCTGGAGCATAGTGTCCCCATATTGGTGATGATCAGGTCCAGTATGTTTTCCCCTCTTGTGGGAGTGGTAACAAGTTGTTCCATAGCATTTGAGTTTATAAATTCTAGGAACCTTTGGGCTAGGGTGTTGGAGCTAGAGTAATGCTCCCAGTCTATGTTTGGGTAGTTGAAGTCGCCCAATATAATGGTGTTTGGAGAGACCTTCATATTTTCCAGTATTCTCAGGAAGGCCAAGTGGGGTTCCTGTGTTTGGGAGGGTGGTCTGTAGCAGGCTATAAACTGGAAGGCAGTTTTACCCACAGTTAGTTGCACATGGATAGTCTCTGATGCTTCGTGCTGTGCCACCAACCTGGAGGTGTGGGTATCTTTGACGAATATTGATACTCCCCCTCCTTTTGTGGTTCGGTCCAAGTTTTGGGGCAGATTTTTATTTAGAGCCTCCGAGTATGTTTTTGTGTGTTTATGTGTTTGGTTTGTTGTCGTGGTAGGTCTATGTGAGACTGGAATTGTAGTGAGTGTGGTTTCCTTCTCCTCCTGACTGGTTACGCCAGTACTGAGTTGAGAGAGCTTAGCCTCCAGTTTGGCTATATGGTTGCATCTCTCACATGTGTTGGAATTTGTTGGGAGGAGGAGAGGGTTGTCTGTGTACATGAGGCAGTTGTAACATTGCCTCAAGATTCCCAGATTCACCTGCTGGACCGGAGAGGAGATTGACAACTGACCTTTGGACATGCTAGAATAGTATTGGGAATTCCTTTATAATTGAAAAAAGGGCCAATGGGGAACAAGGTACTCAAGGGGAGTTTGTGAGGGTGTAGTGCTTTTAATTTTTTAGAGCTGACTTGTATAATTGCTTTAGTGAGCAAGTGCCAGGTAACTTAAATGCAATGTGTTACAGGTAACTTAAATGCAAAAACGACAAACAGTAACTTTCTTTCAAGTGAAACAAGGAAATAAGTACAGTAAGCAATGCAGATATCACCAGGGATCCACAGAAGTGCTAAAAGGCTGCGTTTTAGGTGGAATTAGCATTTCAGGGAAATAAACAAACAACAAGCATACAAATAAAGCTAGATTCAGCAGACCTGGATCTAGTCTATGCTACAGCAAACAAGGTGTACCAATTTCAGTAAGAAACAGTTAGAATATGCAGGCACTATAAGCCTTTAACCAGAAATTCCCTGCTCAGAAGGGCAGAGTCCAGCCTCTCCTCCCACAAGAGTGCAGACCGCAATCCTTAACGTAAAATAACTGGCCTGAAGCCCAAGTGCTTAAACCAGAACTAATACACTTTTAGAATAACAGACACTGAGCTCTCAATCAGCAGTTTCTAACTTAGAAGGATGTAAGCTACCTGTCCTGCCACCACAGTGCAGGCCACAAACCTTCCTAATGTAAAACAACTGGTCTGAAGCCCAAGTGCTTAATCCAAAAGACTTAGAAATGATAGCTACACTTTAATCAAGTTACTACCAGCAGTAATAAATACAACTGAATACTTTAAAGAATGCCTGGATTAGTGCTCAAGTTATACAAACAAAGATAGATTCAGCAGGTCTGGATCTAGTCTATGCTACAGTAAATGAGGTGTACCAATTTCAGTAAGAAGCAGTTCAAATATGCAGGCACTGTAAGCTTTAACCAGAAATTCCCAGCTCAGAAGGACAGAGTCCAGCCTCTCCTCCCACAAGAGTGCAGAACACGAACCCTCTTAATGTAAAATAACTGGCCTCAAGCCCAAGTGCTTAAACCAGAATTAATACACTTTTAGAATAACAGACACTGAGCCCTCAATCAGCAGTTCCCAACTTAGAAGGATGTAAGCTACCTGTTCTGCCACTACAGTGCAGACCACAAACCTTCCTAATGTAAAACTGGTCTGAAGCCCAGGTGCTTAAACTAAAAGGCTTACAATGAGTTACACAAAGCAGTAATAAATACAACTGAGTACTTTTAAGATGACGCAAAAGCAAAATAAAGTAAGAAAAAACACAAATACAGTAAAAGCAGATTTTTTTTTTTTTTTTTTTTTTATTGGAAAGAGAGAAAGGAGTAGCAGAAACTAAGCTGATTGGCCTTCTCAAATGCTCTCCCTGTACTGGGTAGAATGAGGTAATGACACTAGACTGGGAGGAGGGTCCCAGATCAAATTTACACTAGGGGCGGGCAACTGCAAAGCCACCAACTATAAAAACACTATACCAACAGGGAGGGAGGGTGGGAAACAAACTGCAGAAATGTTACTCCCAGTTGAAAAGCAGCAGTGAGCCTTTAAATGAAAGTTTTAAACAGCTAAAGGAGCCACTAGAAAAAAAGAGTTTAACTGCAACAAGTTATCATAAACAAACAACCCAACAGATGCTTAATAAGAGTGGACAATTTCCAGTTAATACCTCACACACAGTGAAACTAGCTAGAAAAAATACACAGTACACAAAGTGCTATAAACAACAAAGAAATAAAGAACAAAATAAACAAAAAACAGTTATTGGATGTGTGTCAATATAGTTATTGGATGTGTGTCAAAAGTTTTTAATTAGTGCATCTAATCTTGTGAAATGTAAATTCTATCTAGTGCAGCCTGGTAATTATACATTGGGGAATATTATGTAAATTCTAAGTTCCTACTACTGAATTCGCATCTTTCACAAATTTCTTCAGAAATGTACCATTTTTTGTTATGTTTTCCCTGATAGGTCCCACTGACACATTCTTATTATTGCAAATCAAGTTCCAGTCCCCACCTATAAGTAATATTCCCTGCTGAAAGCTGATTATTTCTCCCAGTATTTTTTTACACTCCATAATAGCAGTTTTGGTAGAATGCAAATGCATGCTACCACAATCCTTTTCCCTTGCTAGTTGCCCCTTACTACCACAGATCTAACATTATTGTCTTTCCCCCCTCATTTACCACTATTGGAGCACCTTTAGCTATTAGTGTTAGTATTATTATTATTATTATTATTATTCCCCTTTTCCTTTTTACATGATATTCTGCTGAGTATCCATCCTGAAATCCCTCTTTGTCATATTCACATCCTCATTATTTTCCAAACATCTACTACAGCATTGCTGTTTGTACTCTTCATTTCTTAATATAGTTCATTATTCTTTCCTTTTGTTCCTGTCTGTACCAGTAAGGCCGTTTAAATTCCAAGATATTATGGATATAGTAGCAATAGTGTTAAAAAGCTATTGTTCTCACCCATTATATGTGACTTTTTTTGGAATGTGTATTTCCATCTTTTGTCTTACATGTGCACACTGTTTGGCAGTCTGATCTTTTTATACAGTTTTTTCCTCTCATCTCCTTTTTTGAGCCTGCATCACATTTTCAAGATTTTGGTTTAATGAAAACCCTAAATACAGTTTAAGAACAGCTCTATCCCCTGTTAACTTAGGAAACACACAAAACTATGTACATTTTCAACAAATAAAGTTTAACTCTCCAGATAGGAACAGTTGCCCAAAATAGGCAGCTGCACCCACAGGCATTACCTAATCTAAAATTAGTACTTATGTTGCTGAATTACGTTACAGCGGGTGTTTGCACTTACACTAATTACTGTCTGTTCTTTTCTTAGCTATATTGAACAAAAACAGCTTGTATGCTTTCAGAAAACTAACTTTTAGCCCTAAGAAAAAGTGCACTGACTACCTTTAAAGAAACCTAAATTGTGCACTGTTCTATTAAATACATTAAAATATAAAGGCTGTTGATGAGGTACTATCTCTTATTCACGTCTCATAATTTCAGACTTTAATTTTACTAACCCACTTGTTCTTGTACCTTTACATTTCGCATTTCCGTCAGCAAAGAATATTCAGAATTCTCAAGATTAATTGCTGCACCTTCAGACAGCTCAACTTCATGTAAAAGTAGGCATTGATGAGAAAAAAAAACACATCTGCAGATGTCGGAAGGAAACTTTGTCTTACTCAGAACACAGTGTAAAAAGTTTCCTTAGCAACTGCCCTCAGCTGCAGATTTCATCTGCCACTGAGAACATTTGCTAATGGAAAAAAACAAGCTAATATCTTTACAGATTCTCAAAACCTAGCATTTTTGTGCCTTTCATCATTTCATCTTATTTTACAAGTGCATTTGCTTACAAAAAAACAAAGTCTTGTTTGTACCTTAAGCTAAGGACATAAATCTACAAGGGAGATTATTATTTTAAAGATCATGTGCATAATGAAAACTGAATGCAGCATCTGCATTCAGATTTTGTCTTTTTGAGAAGTTCACTGGTGGTTAGTGGCTGTTGTGTTCCTATTTTCACATAATAATGTCTGTGTGAAAATAGAAGTAAAAACAGCACTGTCACATCCGTCTTTAGCATATAGTTTGAAGTTCCACTTTGATGGGCATTTCTTTTTTACATGCAGTTGAGAGCAGAAGCAGAGACATGAAAGATTCCACCCATGACTGCTTCACTAAAAAGTGTTAATTTTGTTTGCTGCCACTATCATACATTGATATACCCATTTTTTCTATCAATAGAACAGCTAGTCTGTGTGGGGGAATGGGTACATTTTTCTAATCACCCTCTCGATATTTTTAGGGATGCTCATAGCATTAAAGTTACAGTGAATGAATGGCCACTTGGATATAACTAATACTTAATGAATACAGCTTTGTGTATTTATTAGTATTAGTCATTACCGAGTAGCTGTTGTCTGACTTTTTATTACTTGATTTTCACTTTTCTTCCACAGATACAGGCCAGACAGGAAATGGCTCAAATCCTAACCCTCATCATCACAATGGTGAGTGTGATGGCATGAGTGCATGCAGTATTCCACAATCTGGGAGGAAATAGCACATTTTTTAAAGGAAAAAAATAACCAAATACTTTTTTTTTGTTGTGACATCTGCACATCGAAAAACTTAGTTCTGAAATTGAGGATGGTGAGCATTCTGAGCATTTATAGGGTAAGTGAAAAACACTGCACATGATCTTTAATTCTACATGTAGTGCAAGCAGATGCTTCTACGCTCCATACCACCCCAGCAGCCTAGGATCACAGTAATTATATTAATTTAAACTTCCTTCTTTCTAGCCTTTCTTATCTTGTCATAGTTTAAAGCCTATATTTCTACAGCTAACTAAAAAAATAGTTTCCTGTAATATCTTTAACTTGTACAGTAGTTGCTGAAAAAACACACACACATTTAAAATACTCCTGACTGAACTGTATACTAAACCGCCTTACAATATAATATGCAGCTTTTATATCATGAAATGTTTTGTACAAATGCTAATAAGAGCAAAAAATGTTTTACTTAATACATTTTCCCTTCAGTGTTTTTTAAACATTAATGACATAAAGTGGGGTACAGTCTACCCACAAGTTTAACAAAGTCAACGAAATTCCAGTCTTTCTCAGTCTCCTTTTCTTGCAAAGCCATATTTCACAAATATGATTGATGCTTTATAGTCTCCAGTTTATTCACAAATTTCAGTGTTGTTGGCTTTCTTCTTGATTATCTTCACCCCCAAACACCAGACTCTGTTTCAAATCCAAGGTACTCCATAATCTTCTAGCCAACCCTTATGCCTTTTTTTCTGTATCACAAGCATTTTCCTGTGGAACTATGGAAAAGGTTTCACTGTCAAAGTTTCTGTGAGTTTTACTGTCATGAGAATGAGAAACAGAATCCCCTCCTCCTTTCTGGCTCACTTTTTGTTGGTCAAACTTTATTTCCTCCTCTGATTGTTTTGCATCCAAAATGTCCTTGATCCTCCAGGAGAAAAAATATTCTGAAGACAGCTTGATACAGCAGCTGGAATGTCAAACCTGCCTGTCAACATCCCTGATTGCAAGGATACATTTTCTTCTTTTGTTTTTCCACAAACACTGTGCTGTCTCCAATTTGACTACTTTTCCTTTCTGCCATAGTTTTGTTAGGATCAACTCATTCTGTTGGTATAATCGCATCTTTACTAATATAGATCTTGACTGCTTTCTTATAGCCAAGTTTGGAGCATATACTCAGTGTACCCTTTCAGTTAACAAATCTTGCTGTGGAACACCAGTCCAATTGTTTATTCCTGCTTTCATAAAGCAAACCATTTAGTTCTTTCCAGCTTCTCTGGTACAGGGTTTTCTCTATGTTCTCTGTTTTCTAATTCTAACAAGTAAATCCAGAACAGCCACAGGAGTATCAAAGGCTGACAGTGGTAAAAAACAAGTTCAAGAAACACGAATACCCACTGATATAAACCATGCTAGTTTAAATAAAATTTATTGCAGATAAGTGCTTTTGAGATACTGCTGTTCTTCGGATCACATAAAAACACATCAACATCAATCAAATTTAAAATGCTTAACAGCCAATAAAAATCAAGAACAGGGTCTACGCCCTTTTAATAAGGTCTTTAAAGGCATATAACCATTTACACCTGGTAACTAGCATACTTGCAGATCAGCCATCCACCTCAACTCATTCAGTTTTGTTTGATGCGTAACATCCCCCCCCCGTATTATCTAATTGTATCTGTAATACCATAAAAATAAATGTATGCCCCTGATGCATTATGCTTTGCCTCTAACCTAATATCACTTGTATGCTGTAAAATGCATTGTTTCAACATTGTATTAGTTTTCCCCACAATAATATGAAATGTAAGATTTGCATTTAGCTAAATAAACAACATTTTGGTGTGACAATCAGCATATAGGTTTAGGGTGTATACTCTATCAGTAACTGGATGTGAAAATGTATTGGACTTATCAATGTACTGGCAGCCCTTACAGCACCCACATGGGTATGTAGCTTTCCTAGTATTCCTAGATGCCCTACTAGGTCGACCAACATCTTTACATAGAAGACATTTCAAGCTCATGTTGTTCATAAAAGTAAATATAGGGAACTCCTCTGTCACCTTCTTCTACTGACAGTCTGACTGCAGAATCCTCCAATTTCTTGTTATTGTATCACAAATGCTTTTAGTGTCTCTACTATGCTGGAAAATAACCCTAGGGTGACACATCTCAACTACATTAGAAGACTAAGGTGCAGATCCATATTTAAACCAGGGTCTTCCTCTATCCCCTATCCAATCAGGATATCCTCAAGATGAAAAATGCCTTTGTAGCATGTTGATAGTATGCATACTAGACACATTTTTTTAAAAATGTAGCAGTGACCAAAGTCTTAGGGTGCCTAGATTGTGTACGGATGATTTTTAAAAATGTGTCTAGGATGAATGCTATCGTATGTTAACAGACTATTCTTCCAACAGTCTTTCCTAAAAATTCTAGGATGATGCTATATTTGAATGGGAAATTGGGGCAATACAACGACATTTTTTATCTCTAGGATATCCTGATAGGATTGCCCATGAGTCCATAGATAAATCTAGGATTATCCACGAGTCCATAGATAAATCTAGGATTATGAGAAGGGATAGAGGGATACCCTTTGTTCCTTCTACCATTAAAGCATTACAGGCCCACCTTGTGCTGAGACTTTTTTTTTATCCCTTGGTCTGTCACAGGGCAGGGCTTTGACCTTTCCTACCTCTATGTCTTCTTACTGTAATAAATGTGACTGCAAACAAATTGCTTATTCCTGATAGTCATGACAGAGCTCTTTATTGCCTGGGTCTGCAGTATTGGTTGAAGTCCTCTGATACTTGTGCTAACTTTAAAAATGTGGCTTTAAGGAGGTGATTAAAGTGGTTTCATACCTCTTAGTTAAAATGACAGATTCAGGAGAAGTCCTTGGAAAAGGAGAGAATTTCCCATTTGGTTTTGTGGTTTCTTCAGACAGTCATATGGTATCCTCCTCCCGTCATCTCTTCAGCATTTGTTTCCTTCTACTTCTTCAGTAACTCTTTGCTCATCTAAGTCTGCTCAGTCTATTGAGATTCCTTTTTCTCATGTTTGCCAAGTCTGTTAAACAGTCTTTAAAGATGAAGATGCTAAATTGGTTAGCTTAACATATATGCTGTCTTCTACAGGTAGATGGTGTCCAAGCCACTTGATGTCAACAGGTCCATTTCTTCACCTTCATCCCCACCGCCAGATGACCCCTATGTTTAGTGAGAGCTTACAGGTAATGAAAGACACAGAAAGAAATGAAACTGGCCTCTCAGGAGCCCTCTATCAATAGAAGAGGCTCAGGCTGCCTGTTTCATTTACCAAGTGATTTCCTGCTTTAGTTGATATTGTTGGTAATGCCATAAGTGCATTTCTGGTAATTAGGACATTGTGGTTGTGACCGCAAGAAAATCAAAAAAAAGTTCTAACGATATCTGCCAGACTGTGTGCTGTGGACAGAGACCATTTTAAACCAGCTGTAAAAGTCTGTGTGCCTGCCGTGATGAAGAATCCTACTCCTTAGTCTCAGTCTCTCTACTCCCACAGTGAGGAATCCAGGGTTTTTTTTAACAGGCTAGAGAATTGGGCTTTGCATTCTCCATGCTACATCTCAGGGAGATGAATTGTTTAAAGTGAATATTTTATTTTCAGTAGGGCATTTCAGTTAAAGTAATACATACTTCTGAGGCTTCCTCATGCTTTTGTCAAAGAGAAGCTCATTAGTCGGGTTTCCACATCTTACGTGGTCAGCAACCTTATGTTATGGGTTGTGTTTAGTGCCCCAGAAGGAGCTGCCATGCAAGTAGAATCCATCATAACCATGTGCCCGCATTCCTGGGTGTGCCTTACCACCTTCATTGTGTACAGTAAATTGACATTTATGGACATACCCTGAAAAGACAACTTCTTTCAGCCACCAGTGGTCACATTCAGTTTTCCCCAGAATTCCTAGGACTCAAAATAGCCAGGGAAAACAGCATTTTTGTATGATAATGGGACCACAGCAACAGGTAGCAAGGTGATGTCATGCCTCTTATGTAAGGCAATGTTTCTGGTGTGAAGTCCTGGGGAACTGTATGTTCCCAGATACACTGAGGTTGCTATAAAAGGGGTCTCACCATTCTTGACTCCAACTCTGACTCTCTGCTGAAAGCATTCAGTGGCAGGTTCTAGCTTCACGTCTATCAGTGGTCCAAGAGGTGCAGAAAGGGATATTCAAAAACAGATACTTCTTACTGTGGAAATTCAACAAATACCAGTCTGTGGCATTTGTAGACATGCCACCCCAACAAAAAGCACAGGCAAAAAGGGAAATGCAGCAGTTCTTTTGAAAAAAGATTCATCCAAGAAATCCAGCAGGAGCAAGGTTATTCCAGCTCCATTCTGGTGTGCTAGAAAATACAGGTCCTCAGGCCCATATTAGATCACAGTGGCATAAACACCTTTGTTCCAAAATAGTCCTTCCACAAGGTCTTATTACAGTCTGTCCTCCCATGTCTTTGAAGAGGAGATTGCTTTTGCTGTTTTGATCTCCATGATGTTTTTCTACACTAAGTCTTCTGGAGGCATTGCTAAAATGTTCAGTAGGCTGCACTGCTTTAGAATAAGGGTCTGCCATTTTCCATTCTGGTCCCTGCTGCTTGATCTCATTTCAGCCCCCCCTCTGGGTTTTCAACAAATGCCTACCAATATTGATGGTATATCACTGCATGAGGATCATTGGAGGTTTTCCTTACGTGGACAACTGTCGTCACCCACAAGGGGCGCATATATTCATAATAAGGACTTGCTAATTCAGTTTTTCCTTTGGCTGGAGTTCGCCATCACTTTGATAAAATCTTCACTCCATTTCACTCAAGACATACAGTTCATGGACGCTGTGATCCATATGAGAATGTGTCACGTTTATTTATCTGTAGATTGACTGCAGGATGTTCTGCACTCTGTCTTTTCATTAATTTATTTATTTACAGAGTCACAGCCCAGAAAAGCTTTCTCTCTGAATTGTGGAATTATGGCAACCTTGGTATTTGCAGTACCTTATTTATTTATTAACCGGGTTAGTCCAACTGGGTTTTGGCCCATTTTCAGTGGAGACCCGAGAAGAATAGCTCCAGAAATACATAACATCAATTTTTGATAAAGAGAATAGTAATAAAACTCAGGTTACATTCATACAGAATAGTAATACAACTCCGGTTACATTCATAGACAATAGTAATAAAACTCAGGTTACATTCATACAGAATAGTAATACAACTCAGGTTACATTCATAGAGGTATCAAATACACGTAAGTAGACAATACAAAAAATATTATTATGCTATACCTTTTTTTTTTTTTAATATAACTGTGAATAAGGTGTGAAGGGGGTAGAGTCTTCATTGCTTTAAAGGGTGTATTAGGGAGGAGTGGAACTAGGTAGGGTCATGGCAGGGACAAGTTCTGGAGTGGATAGGTTTTTAGTTTGTTTTTGAAATGTGATGTATGAGTGATGGAGCGTATGCTAAAGGGAAGTTTGTTCCAAGCATGGGCAGTAGAGTGTTTGTAGAGTAGTTTGCCTACAGACTTTTTTGGTTGGTAGCTATCAAGTAGCTGTTGATTTGAAGTATGAAGGGACTGGGGTGGAGTGTACAGAAAGATAAGGGAAGAAAGAGATGGACAGAGTGAAGATTTGTAGAGTATCAAGTAAAGCATGTGAAATTGATAGAGTAGAAATAGTTGTGGAAGTTCAAGGCAGTGTAGGGAGCCTAGTGCAGTGCAGTGATGTGAGTTATATGGGGAGTTAGTGATGAATCTGGCAATTTTATGATAGGTTTGTTAGAGTTTATTCATAGTGGTGGTCTGTATGTTGGTTAGAACTGGAGCTGCATAGAGGAGGTTGGGGAGGAGGAGTGATTGTCCCAGGCTGAGTCTGGTGTTAGGGGTGAGATATTTTTTGTTGCGATATAGTAGCCCTAGTTTTTGGTGAGTTTTCTTTATAGATTGAAGTATGTGAAGGTTAAATTTTAGTTCATCATCAATGATGACTCCTAGTAGTTTGATATGATTATGTGGTAGGATTGTAGTGTTGTTAAGAGATGTTATGACAAAGGAGGATTTGTGGTGAGAGAGAGAGCGGGGAAGAAAAAGTATGAGTTTTGTTTTTTTTTTAGGGTTTAGAATGAGTAGGTTGTAAGCCATTGTTCAGTGGTTAGTAGAGCTTGTTGGGTTTGGGTGTGTAGATCAGGGATGTTGTTAGAAATAGATATAAGTGTGGAGTTGTCAGCATACTGAATATGGGAAGATTCTTTACAAGAGGTGTGCAGATTGTTAATGAAGATGTTAAATAGCAGGGGTCCTAAGATGGAGCCTTGGGGTACCCCGGTGGAGATAGGAAGAAAGGGAGAGCAGGATGAGAGCCATTTGACAGATTGTTCTCTGCCAGATAAGTAGCTAGAGAACCAGTTGAGTGTGGGGGGGATAGGTGAAGTTTAGCAGGTTTGGTAAGTAGAATAGGGTGAGAGACAGTATCAAAAGCTTTGGAAAGGTCAAGGAAGAGGCAGGAAATGAGTTTATCATCTAAGGCTTCAGCAATAGTGTGAGTGAAGGAGAGGAGTGCAGTGGTAGTGCTATGATGGGGACGAAAGCCATGTTGAGTAGGGGTAAGTAAGTTGTGGTTGAGGAGGTGTTTGAAAAGTTGGGTGTGAATAAATTTTTCTAGCAGTTTGGAGAGTGGGGATAGAACAGTGATGGGTCGATAGTTGGAAGGGTCAGTGGATTTCCCACCTTTGTGCAGGGGGATTGTATAGAAAGCTTTCTATAAAGTAAGGACAGTAGATTTGAGAATAGATCTATTTATTAGTATGGTTATGGGATAGGCAATTGAGTCAGCAGCGAGTTTCAGAAAGGAAGGAGCTAGGTTGTCTGTGGAAGAGAGCACGGTTTGAGCTTGTGCAGTAAAGACTTGATATAAGCTGTGGGTACTGGCTCAAAGGAGAATAAAGGTGTGTTTTGGGGATTTGGAGGGTTGGGTATAGCAGTAGAGTTAGAATTGATGGTTACAAGATTTTGGATGGAGGACATAATGTGTTTATTTAGGAGGGTAGCTATTTCCTCAGAGGATGTGTTAGGGTAGGGGGAGGGAGTGGTGGGCCTTCCAGGCTATAGGATGTTGTTCATAGTTGACCAATATTTGCGAGGGTTTGATTTATTGTTGAACTGAGAGGAGGTGTAGTATGTCTTTTTGTCATTTATAATTTGTTTTTTGGCTAGGTTTCTCAGCTGTCTATATTTTATGAGGAGAGGTGGCTGTTGTGATTTAGCCCAGGCTTTCCAAGTACTATCTCTTTGTTTCATAAGGGACTTAGTTTTTTTGGAAAGCCATGGGGCATGTTTAGATTTAACTCTGATCTTCCTGGAAGGTGCTAGGGAGTCTAATGTACTCAAGAAGATGTTATTGAAAGTAGTTACTGCATCATTCAGGAGGAGCTATCGAATAATGGACCAGTCTGTACTTTGGAGGATGGAGTTGAACTGGGATACATTGAAACTACATAGTTTTCGACAGTCTTTGATTAGATGGGGTATAGTGGTATGGGAGTTTGCCTTAAGATAGAGGTAGGGAGATGGTCACTGAGAGAATCGGGTAGGGTAGATGGATTGTGATAGTGGTGGGGGGCATTGATGAGGATCCAGTCTATGGTGGAGCTAGATGTGGAGTTCTTGGAGAAGTGAGTGGGAGAAGAGATAAGTTGGTGGAAGCCATGTAGGTGGATACTATGTTGGGGAGAGTCAGTGGAGAGTTTAGACAGTCTATGTTGACATTGCCGAGTATAAGGGTCTCATAAGGTATATTGTCAGAAAACCAGGATAGGATATTTTCAAGAATACGTAGATTGTTACCAGGAGGTATGTAGATGGCGGCTATTGCAAGTTTTGTGTGAGCATTGAGATGGCAGTTAAGGATTATGAGCTCTGCAGGGAGGAAGTCTGGAGATGGGGAAGGGTATGGTGAGAGGTTAAGTTTGTTAGAGTAAAGGATGGCTACGCCACCCCCTTTTTTTGGGTTGGTCTATCAGAACTGAAAATGTTATAGCCAAGGGGAAGAATTTCATTGTTTGAGATTTGAGGCTTTAGCCAAGTTTCAGATAGGGAAAGGATGTAGGAGGTATTATGAGCTATCCATGAGTGAAGTTTAGTGAGCTTATTTCTTAGGCACTGGATGTTAAGGGAGTATATAGTTAAGTATTTGGATGGAGAGGGTTTTTGTGACTGAGGTTGGTTAGTCTTAGAAGAGTCCAGAGGGGACAGTGCAGGGGAGGTTTTGGTGGGAGAGAAGGGAGGGAGAGAAGAGGAGGGGCCAGGGTTAGGATGGATGTCACCATCACGTAGTAGATTGGTAATGAGAGGAAGGTGTGCTGTGGGGTTGAAGTGGAATTTGAGTAGTTTTGATTTTGCTTCCTGTGAATGTTTAAGAATTTGTAGAAAGGACAGTTTATTTAAGCTTGAGGTAGGAATATTAAAGAGGCTAGGGGAGATATAGCGAGATGAATTAGATGTAGGGGAATTATATGATTGAGATGTAGGGGAGCATAGATATGGGTTAGGGAGGTGTAGATGATAAGAGGTACTGATTGAGAGTGAAAGGAGTAGTATAGATGGTAGCAGTAGATATTGCATGTTAGGGGAAGGGGTGTATAAGGTAGGAAGTAAGTGGGAGGAGAATATGATGTAGAGGAATTTATGATAATAGGCTTACCAGGGATAGATTGGTGGGAGTGGAAGTGGGAAGGAGTTGGAGTTTTATTTGCTAGTTGTACAGGAAGGGGATTGATAGATATGTATAAAGGAAATTGTCGTAGGGGTGGGTGGGAATGGGGGTAGAGTAGGGGGGCGAAGTGAGCCCAAGCATAGTGAGGGCGAACAGAGCGGGGCTACACCCGCAAGGAAGGACTCAGAAAACAATCAGGGAAGCAGGACAGATATGAGAGAAGGAGAGAGGGGGGTTATTAGGTAAGAACAGAGGTATCTGGGCTGAAGATGGAGTAGGAATGTATGGGTTATACACCTTTAGTGAAGCAGCATGAGAGTAGTATATAGGGAGGGAAGAAAGTAGTGACAATAGAGGCAACTTTGTTAGAGAGAAACAGATAGAGCATGTTTGGTAATCAGGTGTGGGAAATTTAGTTTAGGGGTGGCTATATGCAGAGGAGTAAAAAGATTATGTGCCAAATGGGAAAAAGGGGTTGAGCATGGATGGATGCCAGACTGTGCAGGAGGGTATTGCAGTGGACACTGAGAACACTGTGGTCGTAGTACTCTGGTCATCTGTTAAAACAGTTAAGAATCTCTGACGAATCTCTGATGTATGTTGATATAGTCTGATTCAATGACTTCAGATGGACCAACTTCTTTAATGTAGCCACTTGATTTCCAACACCATCAAGTACACTCAGTGCAGCTAACTCTGTCCAAAGTCTGATGGAGGGCGTTGCAGTTATTGGACATTGCTGTGGATGAGGTATTTGCAAGGAGTCTTCCATGTACATTAGCATTTTGTAGATGCAAGCATTCTTGCTTACTCTGTGAGTCATATAGGACATTCTTATTCCTGGAGTGCAAGCTGTTCATTTGAACACTATGGCTGCAGTCTGCTTTGTCGAAAAAAAGGGGGGGTCTTTATCCCCTTAGCAGAAAGCAGTGAAGTTGAGAGTTTGTGATTTCAACCATTCATTTTCCAGTTGCCACACACATCCCTGGAGTGGTTGATTGTCTTATGGGCGCACTCAGCCTTCATCTGTTGCTACCTCTTAAGTGGTCTGCCATTCGGACCACTGCCTAACGCATTGATCATGAAGCAGTCTTTCCTGGTCTGGGATCTGGCTGCCTGTCTGACCAGTGCCAAAAGTCTGAAGCTTTTCATGCTACTCCCTCCACCCAATGGATAGTACAGGGATGCATTAGTCCAGAAATGGCCTTGGTGGTTACTTTAGCCTTCAAATCCCATTTTTTTCTTATGAAGTTTATCTAGAATGCCAGGCTTCACAGAACCAAAGTAATATCAGTAGCCCCATTTTGGCCAAGCCAGCAGTGTATCCCCTGTTTCTCAGGCTACCTATAAAGACACTTCTGTTTCACCCTTTTCGGAAAACATATTCAGACCTCTGGGATATGACGTTAACAGCTTGGTTGCTTCACTTTCATTGATAGTCAAGATTGTGCATAATGTTCATCGTGCCCACTGCTGAAGTACTTTTAGGCTACTTTGGTTTTGTCTTGCCCAAGACACCACACACAGTCAGCTTCCTAAAGCTCAGTCTCTTTAACAATCCCGCACTTCCACTCTGACTGTTGATTGGTCAACTATGAGGAGGGAAAATCAGCATTCAGATTGGAAAATCTCAACTATGAGAAGAGAAAATCAGCATTCAGACTGGAAAATATTCAGATGTGATGTCCTATCTCGCCTTCATTCTTATTTGATTGAGTTTGGATCCGATCTTCGGATCCATTGCACCCTTTATTTTGAAGCTCAAGGTCCTCTGCCAGCTTGTGGCCAACATTCTTATCCCACCATGCACTGGAACCATCCTCAGATTTCATTTGCCACTAAACAGATCGGGCGTTCGTCTGCTAGCTCTGGCTAAGTATAACTCTTTTCCTTGATATTTTCGATAATTTTTTAGTCACTATTCCTTGGATTACCACAGATTTGTAGGTTTTTGCTGCTACTGTGATAATGTTTTTTCATTCCTGGACTGTTTTTTGATATTGGCTTTTTTTTTTTTTTTTTTTGCTAGGCCTTGTGTTTCTTGTTTATTCCCTTTCCCAGCTTGTTATTCAGTGTAGTTGGTGTGTGAGTGGTACAGTTTGTTTAAATTAGAGAACTGTACCAGAGCCCATTTAAGTTAGAGGGCTGTGTCCTTGGTTATTTCCTGTAGAGCTTGTCATTTTTCTTTGTGTTGTGGTGTCCTTAGTAGCTCAACCCATTTAAGTTAGAGGGTTGAGCCAAAAAAAACATTAGTTTGGTTGGTGTTCTGTAGTTCTTAGTAGCTTGATCTGTTTAACTTAGAGGATTGAGCCAAAAAAAAAAGCCTGTATCCCTTTTTCCTTAGGACCCGTTTTAGTTAAGAGGGTCGTGAACTTCCTTTTTCCTTGTTACTATTGTTTTAGTCTTTGATAAGATGTCTGGTAAGGTTTCTAAACCTATGGGATTTAAGAAGTGTGAGAGATGCAGCAAAAAGATGCCTCTTAGCGATAAACGCACCCTTTGTGTTTATTGCCTTGGGGCAAGTCCATCTCCAGGAGTTGTGCTGTGTTTGCCACATTTTTAATCATAGAGCACTCCTGGGGGCTCATAAAACTCCTCCTAAACTCATCTTAAAAGGCCTACTTAAAACCCCCTTCTCATAGGTACTGGAAGAAGGTCCGGGTTCATCTAGGTCAGATAAGTCCCCTTCTGCAAAGTCTGACAAATCTTCAAAATCTGGCAAAAGACCTTCCTCCTCTTTGTCCTTGGATCCAGCATATAAAATTCCTCATCTGTCCTCCTCGGATCTGAAATTTGTTGGATCAGACACTGCTTCATTGGCTCCCACACCTTCTTGTTCGGTGCCAGTGAAGGTTGAGCGTAGGAGCCAATCTTCCCTATTTTGGGATTGCCTGTATTACAGAAGACTAAATCTCCCACTCCCTTGACCCAGTCTTCCAAGACTATTTCTGATGATGATGTGAATTGGGTGGTACAGAGGCTAAGACACCAGCACTGGCCAAATTATTGTTGGATCCAATCTCCAGATCTTTGGATCCGATGACATCCACTCCCTCTGCTCCAAATCCTCCTCCAGTCCAACTGCTGGCTGAGTCAGAAGGTCCTGCGTTGGTACTAGTGGAAGTGTCTGATCCGACATTGGCTCGGACTTCCTCGGCTCCATTGAAGCCGGAGTGGTCTAGAAGCCGACACTCTCCAGTCATGTTCTGAGAGGTGAGTCGGATCGGACAGCTGTCGGATCCAACTTTACCTCTCTGGGCCTTGGCTCAGGTGAGTTCATCTCCTAGCTCAGGCTCAGGTCTGTCGTCCTTGGTTCAGGAGGGTCTTTCAGTTTCTTCGGATACAGGGATCCCTTCAGATTAGGGACAGGGGGCATTTCAGGTCATGAGGAGGAGAGTGCTGTCTCCACAGACAACTCCACAGTGCTTTACGGATGTTCCTCCCATCGGTGCCTTCCTCTTTACCCCTATAGCCACAGGGACGCAGAGACCCTAGGCCTCAAGATGCCCCACAGAGTACCCCCACTCTTCTGAAACCTCTCCAGAATACCCTTCTGAAGAGGTCCCTCTGAAGAAAATGTGCAAGAGGAAGCACTAAGACTCCCTGGAGGAGTCCATCACTTCTGATATGGACCTCGATGAGGCAGAAGGGTCCCCACGGTCACCTCCTGATGATGTCTCCTTTGGAGACATTCTGGAAATGTTAAAGCAGAGAGGTGGCTGGAAAGTCCACCAACCCTTCAGTGGCGGAATCCGTATTACCTGAAAGCCTTTGGGTCTCACCCTTCCTCGTCTTGGGCGGCTCACACATTCGATGAGCTCCTTGACCTGGTGTCTCAAAAGGCATGGGAGTCCCCAGATTCCAGGGAGTCTACTCCTAGGAGGCCAAATAAATTTACTGCCCCCCCCCCCGAACAAAACTTTTTTGGCGAAGGGAGTCCCAGTCGATGCCATGGTCATGGCAGTGGCCACTAAAAAGGAACTCTCAGAGACATCTTCTGTCCATCCCCCGAACAAGGAATCCAGGACCATGGACAGGTACAGAAAGTGCATTTTGTGTTTTCTTCAGCGACCTTTTCTCTCAGATCGCTGAACTACCTCACACATTTTATGAGACTGCAAAGGGATCTCCTGAAAGAGCTAGGAGATGCCCTTCAAGGTTCAGTAGCTGAAGAAGTTGCCGACAAAGTAGCTTCTCGGCTAGCTACCTTAAACTCAGTTGTTAACATGTCTATAACCCTCATCTCCTATGCAGCTGATGGAGTGAGTAGAGCAGCAGGTTCTGGAATTTTCCTAAGGAGACATTGTTGGATGCTCTTGTGTGACTTTGCAGAACCCTTTGTCTTCCTTTGTTAATGCCCCATTTGACGGCTCGCCTTTGTTCGGGCCTAAGGTAAAGGACACACTGACCAGGTGTAAACAGGAAAGAAAGACTCTGTCTGCTGTAGGAGTCCATTTTTCCATGCCTACTAGACCTTATCCCAAATGTCAGAAAGGTAGTGGTAAGATATGGTTCTGAAAATCACAGAGATCTTTTCAGGACGTATGTGGTGAAAGTTCCCCCAGGGGCAGAGGGGGAAGTAATAATGGAAGATGCTGACCTCATGGCAGAGGGTGTCTGCAAAATCAGGGAGACAGAGAATCTTTCTTTGGTAGGCCCTTTCAGTGCTCCTGAAAGGAGACCTAATTGTCCAGCTCTGGAGTCAGTCGGGGGTCACTTATCTTTGTACCCAGAAGCCTGGCGACAACTAACAAAAGACAAATGGGTACAAAGCATCATATCCAGAGGTTATGTCATCCCATTTCCCCTTCCTGCTCCAAAGATGAAAAAAAGTTCCGGACGTTCCTCCCAGTCAGAAGGAACAGGCAACTCTGGTGATTCAGATGTTGTCGGACAAAAGAGAAGACCCGCAGACCAGAAAGGATTTGGAACTTACTCAAGATTCTTTTTAGTTCCAAGGAAAACAGGGGACTGGAGGCTAATTCTGGATATCTGCATTCTAAATAAATCAGTAAAGAAGAGCAAGTTCTGGATGGTGACAGTGCAGTTGATACTCCCATTCCTGGAAAAAGACGATTGGATGTGCTCTATAGATCTCCAGGATGTGTACTACCACATAAAAATGGACAGGTGATCCAGGAGTCACTTGTGCTTTCGGCCGGGAGCCAGTCACTACCAGTTTCTAGCTCTGACCTTTGACCTCACTACAGCCCCCAGAGTGTTCACCAAACGTATGGCAGTAGTAGCAGCTTACTTGAGACGTTTAGGATTCCGGGTGTTTCCATACTTGGACGACTGGCTCTTGATTGCCACGACCAGGCATCTGCTAATCAAAGCCAGAAATACACCCTTGCAACTCTGCTCCCACCTAGTGATTACCATAAACTACGAAAAATCTGCCTTTAGTGCCTTCTCAGCATCTGGTATTCATAGGGGCAGAATTAGACTCAACACAAATGACGGCAAGACTCCCACCAGAATGGGTCCAGTCTCTAAGGCACCAGGTGGGATATCTTTTGAGAAGAAAGAAAGCCTCAGTGAGGGTAGTTCTCGAAGCTCTAGGGATCATGGCAGCAGCAGTAGTTCTAGTTCCCCTAGTACATCTACATATGAGGATTCTTCAGTGGTTGCTATCCACTCGGTGGTCGATGCAGGAGCTACCAATGACTCACAAGATAATAATAACAGAAACTTGCAAAAAGGATCTTCGATGGTGGCTACACTCTACTCAAGTGACTCTAGGTCGACCATTTGTTCAGTCCCAGTCAGTGGCCACGATGACCACGGATGCCTCTCAGATAGGGTTGGGGGGGGGCATTATCTGGGAAGGACAGTCCAAGGCACTTGGCAGAACCACAAGGCCCACTTGCACATCAGTGTCCTAGAGATAAGACCGGTGCGTTTAGCGTTGCAAGCATTCGAGGACTGTCCCCCCCGGGAGCCATTGCAATTTAGATGGGCAACATGTCAGTCATATGGTATATAAATAAACAAGGAAGGACCATATCTTACCCCCTATGTCGAGAGGCTGTGATATGGCAATGAGCAACCTCTTCCCAACACATTCTGATAGCAACACGCATCCTGGAGAAATCCAACGTAATAGTGGACAGACTCAGCAGAACCATTCTGATGCCTCACGAGTGGTCCCTGAAACAGGAAGTAGCGGAAAAATGTTTCCAAAAATGGGGCCAGTCTTGCTGCAACCTGTTTGCGACATCCTTGAATACCAACTGCAGCAGCTACTTTGCCCTCATCCCCTTTCCAGGGGAGTCACCAAGGGATGTACTCATACACGATTTGCCCCTGGGTCTCCTGTACGCCTTCCCCCCTTTCCACTTATTCCAAAAGTCCTACAGAAAGCCAGTTGTTTGGGAAGGGACTTGATACTCATTGCTCCATACTGGCCTTGTCAAATCTGATTCTCCTTCCTGTGGCCTCATCTTCGGGAGGAGCCATGGGTTCTGGACCTACTGACTCATGCATGATGAATGCTCCACCCATCTATTCAGACCCTCAAACTGACAGCGTGGCTGCTTCAATTCCAACGATAGCCAGGCTTCCAACCCTCTCCTCGCGGAGTAAGCACATTCTAATTTCTTCTCATAAGGCTTCAACGAGGAAGATTTGCAAGAGAAAATGGAGAAGATTCTGTTTATGGGCCACCTATAATCACATCCATCCCCTTTCTGCTCCTATTAGTTTCATCCTAGACTTCCTAGCTAAACTGTTCAGTAAGGTGCAGGTGCAGCTGCTATTAGGGTTCAGCTAGCAGTGATCTCAAACTTCCATTTGAGAGACAATGGCACTAATATAATGTTTCATAAGCTATGTAAGGCTTTTCGCTAAGCTACTGTTTTAAGACCACCTATTAAGGACCCTCCAGTACCTTGGGATAGTTTTGTTCCATCTCATATAATGTTTCCTCCCTTCGAACCAGTATCATCTTGGAAATTAAAATTTTTGACCTAGAAAAAAATTTTCCTGGTGATTATCACCTCTGTTAGAAGAGTATCAGAGTTGCAAGCATTGTCCATAAAGCCCCCATATTTGCTTTTCCATAGAGACAGGGTGTCTTTATGAAAAAACATCCCCTCTTTTCTTCCTAAAGTGGCTTCAGAAACAAATTTGAACCAATGTATTGAGTTACCAGTTTTCTTCCCAAGTTATGAAAACAAAGCAGAGGACATGTTACATTAATTGGATGTGCATAGACAGGTACGTGTTTAACTACATAGAACTGCTGAATTCCGGAAATCTGATGAACTATTTGTTTCCTTTTCAGATTCTAAGAAAGAATCCCCTGTGTCTAAAGTTAAACTTTCAAAATGGCTGTCAGATTGTATAACCTTTGTTTATAAGTCTCAAAATAAAGAACTTCCGCAAAAAGTTAAGGCCCATTCTACAAGAGCCATAGCTAGTTCTTTAGCCTTTCTGGCTAAGGTGCCTATGGACACTATTTGTGCTGCAGCAACATGGGCTAACCCCCATACCTTTATCACTCATTACAAGTCAATTTGGCCTCCAGGAGTAGAGCCTCCTTTGGAGTCGCTCAAGAATCAGGTTGCTAAGGATCCTGTCCCAATCAAGTAACAATGAAGGCAAGATAGGACAACATCACATAAAGAAGTTATGTACTCACCATAACGTTCCATGTGTGTTCTTCATCTTCGCTTTCATTTTTACATCCCACCACCTTCCTCCTTCCTTTGTTTCTCCTGGAAGACTGGGTCTAGTCAATTGGATCCCCTTGATCTCTGCCATTCTTCATCCACCTCTGACTCCTTCCTTGGGGTTAGGCAATATGATTATAGACTTGGGGCAGACAAGATCTGAGGATGGTTCCAGTGTATGCTGGGATAGGGAGTTAGCCACGAGCTGGCAGAGGACCTCGAGCTTGAAAATAAAGGCTGAGAAGGATCAGAACTCAATCAAGTAAAGAGTGAAGGAGAAGATGGACAACATGTGGAACGTTATGGTGAGTACATAACTTTTTTTGTTCTTGTCACCTCGTGACAATGTGTGTGTGTCTGCGTGTCTGTGTGTGTCTGTGTGTGTGTGTGGGTTTCTATTACATGAACCAACTTTTCAAAGTTCTAATGTCATATGGTCGACACCATATGGTCGAACTTTGAAAAGTTTGAAGGTTAAATGTAACAGCGCCGTAAGTGAAGAATGGGAGAGTTTCCCTTTTCTGCACTGAAGTTGATATATTTAAGTAAGGGGGTGTGGGGGGTGCAGGGGGGCTTGCCCCCCTTCTCGGAGCATTAAGGTAATTTTTTTTTTATGTTTTATTATATATTTGATGTTTCAAACGTCAGTCATATGTTGTCGAACATATAGGATTCGAAGTTTTGAAACTTCAAATATATAATATAGACCCATGTGTGTATATATGTGTAGATATATATTTACACACACACAGTGGATGTAAAAAGTGTACACACCCCTGTTAAAATGCCAGGTTGTTGTGATATAAAAAAATGAGACCACAATAAATCATTTGAAAACTTTTCCCACCTTTAATATGACCTATAACTTGTACAATTCAATTGAAAAACAAACAAATCTGTTAGGGGAAAAAGTATAAAAAATAAACAATACGTAAGTGTGCACACCCTTAAACTAATACTTTGTTAAAGCACCTTTAGGTTCATATGTTTATGGGTGTTTATTAGGCTAATGACCACATGGGCCTTTTTAAGCCTAGCAATGCATCCCAAATCTTTAACAAGTTCTGATACCCTTGATAAGTGTAAGCAGGGGTTTGGGCAATTAAATATTTACAAACAGGGGCCTTGGAGATGAAACATTTACAGGTTGCCTGTTTCCATTAGAGACGTATGCGCTAAACTGGAGATGAAGTTCTTGTTCCCTATCCTGTTGTCCAAGTAGCAACTTGAATTGGGTTAGGGAGGAACTCTGCTTTACATGGATGAGAGGAGCCTGTTTTGTAGTGATTTCTTTGCTTAATTTTTCTGTTGTAGTTTCTGTTTCTCTAATTTCTTTAGTCAGCCAGAAAAGCATTTATTGGTCCAGTGGTGTTATGTGCCGTTTTCATGACACCAAAAGTGAAGACATATGTAAGTAGCCCAGCCTCATGAATACGGGAATAAAGCCACAACTGTTACTCATGTTTGATTAGCAGCATGGGAGCTGGCGGGACCTGGCAGAGGAGTCTGGAAGTAAGAGGCTGATGCTGGCTCATCTGTCTGGAGGTAGGCAGGCAGTTCTAACTGCATTGATGACATCTGTAGTAGTGAACCCACACGTAATGGTGGTGTACTAGTTTTGAGTGGGTTTGCATGTCTAGTAGCATGCATGCTCTTTCTGCAAGGCAGCTGTGGTGGAGCTTGCAGACCACCAGTGGGAGGGTCTACTTAACTTTAGGCTGCCTGGATTTAGCTTCCCTCATGGAAACAACTAGTGTATTAAAGTTACTTTAGTACTTGGAAGTTGTGAATAGAGTCATCAGAGGAGTGAGAATCAGCAACAGTGGAGAAGTAGGAGGCAGAACTGTAAAGGCAGATGAGGTAAAGATCAATAAAGTAAAAAGTCCTAGTGAGAAAAGCAAGTCTGAAGAGGGTCATCCGGTTGCTTAGAATAAGATGTGTGAGAAAGTGCAAGGGCATAATAGTGTCAGCAACACACAATATAAATGCTGGAAAAGCAATATTCTTGAATCTGTTAATGATTTCTGAATGTTTCTAACAGGAGAAAATTGATTGCTCCATATGGTGCAGTCTAGCCTGTTAAAGGTACAATCTGATTCTGATTTTAGCTTTCTAACGAGAACCTGATGTCTGGGAACATTCTGTGATTATGATGTCCTTTTCTGTATGCGAAGAGCTGTTTTTCTCTAAAAGTCTTATGTCTTAGATAATGATTTTACCCTTCTCCAGTATGTGTGGTATGCTATGCATCACAATAGGTACCATGATCATAACATTTTTCTGCTGCTGGTATAGACCATAACTTTTTTTTTTGTTTTTGTTTTCGGTTTTTTTTTTGATGATGCTGGTACAGTCCATAAGTTGACCTCCTACATTTGCCATAGAAATGTTCTTGTTTGACACTTAAAGCAGTTAAGCCATCAAATGGATTTTGTCCCCGTATCGTGAACCAAGAACTGTATGAACATTGCCTTTATTGCTTGGGAAAGAACCACTGCCGTAACTGCAACTTTTGTACCCAGCCATTCAAAGATGAAGGAAGAGAAAGCTTCTGACCTACTTCTGTACTTAGAGTAGCAGCATGTAGACCAGGGAAAAATCACTCATGGAGCCACAGGTCTTTACAGTGCGCTGTCAACAGGTGAAGGATACAAGGGTGAGACATTGGCTGCTCTTTCCTTGACTTAAAACCATTCTTTCCACAACCTCATGGTTTCAGAGTTCCATGCCCTGACTTTTGATTAGCAAGAGCTTCAGTTTGTGCCTTTTTTCTTCAATGGCAGATCATGATTCCATGAAAGTTGCAATCACTGCGGGGGGGGGGGGGTGTTGCCCTCTGTTTAAATCATTAAAGCATTTTTGTGACTTTTGTGACATTTTTGTGAAAGTCCATTTCCAGAAATCAGCTGCTAGAGTCTACCAAGCAGAGTTCTAACACTTGAAACCAATGTCGTTTTTCTGCAGGCCTTTCCTCTGGTGCATCAGGGCTCAATGACCTTGAGTGAGTAGAGTCTACTGAGTCTCCTTCTTGGTGCCCCATGTGTCAAGTCCTTGATTTCAGACATTTGACATTTGGAGGGACTGATTCTCGCTAATGCATGACTAGATCCTTAGGGAATATGACCAAATAATTACATCAGGCAAGGTGAAGTCTTCTGCTGTCTCCATACCTGTTTTGATAAGCATGTTGCTGTGCATCACTTCTCTATTTCCCAATATATATTGCATGGCTAGCATGTACTTGACCCCAAGCATTTCAGCTGTGCATGAGTGCACGTCTTGTAGAGCTGATGGCTGCAGAGTTCTTCCTCCTACTTTGCGTCGTTGGAAGACTGAGATTACCAGGGACTCTTTATTTCATGATAGATGATATTTACAATCTTCTGTACCAGATGTCCTCTCCTTTGGAGAAAGCCACAGTCGTATCAAGTCCACTGTGGAATGGCATTTAGCCCTCATTCCATTCCCTCAGAAATGCCTGAAACAGTACACTGGAAATAATCAGGAGGAATATTGGATTATCACCTTACAGAGTCCATTAAGGGTGCTATTTATTTGACCTGGAAACAACCAGATGCTGCTATGTCATCTCCAGAAAGGTGGCAAACCTGTCTGTCCCCCTTACTCGTTAAGTGGCGTGAGATCGTTTCCAGGCAGCATAAGGTTCTTCACAATTTCTTCTAGCGTAGGTCCCAGAAACTGCAGCACCTTGCTATCTCACTGCCTGAAAATGTGTCACAGGCTTTGGAAAACATGGTCAAGAAGATATTTTCTCTGCTACTTTGGGCATGCATCCCTCAACTATGTGTGTCTCACCTCTTGGTTCACCAGTGCTACACTCAGTAATGTCTACTTTGTTGAAAATGCATAACTTATTGGTTATATTGCGTACCCCACAGCACTCAAGGCTTTAACTTTATTTTATTTTGTTGTTGTTATATTTGATGAAGTGTGATTTCAGCGGAATTGGGCATCACTGAACAGTAACATAGCCATTTATCTTATTAGTAATTGAAGACAAGTTAATGGATTCTAACTGCCTAAATACAAACTGGTCAAAATAAAATCACATTTTATCAAAAATCAAGGCAGGTGGGCTGTATGAGAGATGTATAATCAGTTGTGGTCAAGCAATGTTATGTGATATAGATGTGATCTGAATCTGTTATGATCAAGCTATGATTTGTGGAACACTTGTGTGCCTACCATTCATAGGGGAAGTTAACATAACCATCTTACCTCTCCTTATTCCAATCCTTTCTAGTTGATGTGGTACAGAGAAGGCTTTCAGTCCTCCTTATTTAACTGAGCTGATACTTTGGAAATGACAGTGACTTCAGACAAGTGCCTGCACAGAATGGCTTAGCAAAAATTGCCTTCCCTTAAGCAAAAGCTCTGGTTAGCCGTTCTGTCTATTTCTAGGGGAATATCCTTTTTGCTTAGTCCTTCCTGGTTCTGGTCATAGATCTTCTCAAACAAATTTGACTTCAGAGCTGTGAAGGACCACTACAATTCCCTTCAGCTTGCTCATCATCTTCTAGACTTCTCCAGGCTCTTAGGAAAAAGGAGAAGCTTCAGTTTAAACCAATGAAGTTTGTCAGTATCATATAGTCTTAGTTTCCCCAGCTGTGTCAGGCAAGCCATCTGTGAAGGTGACCATGCTGGCCCAGCAGCCACAATTGTGACTACTGTCTGTGGCTGAAAGTGATTTTCGTACGAGGTTACTAGGCTAATGGCTAATGGCCCTGGGGCCCTTACAAGCCTAGCCAAGAGTTTATCCCCAAAAAGAAACCTCAGTCAACACTTGTCGCCCCTGTCAGTGAGGGATAGAGGTAGAAACCCTGGGACAAATGTGTGTTTTGCCATCCACTCATCATGTTTGCGCTTGAAGAGGGTCAGCGAGGTACTCTGTTTGATACGTATGGGAAGTCTAATCCAGAGACTGGGCAGCCTCTGGGAGATGCACCTTTCTCTCCAGCAGGTTTTGTTGATGTCACATATTAGATTCAGGCCTTTTGAGCAGGTAGTGTGTAAGGAGTGAGACATACGGATATGGAGCATCTCTAGTAGGGCAGAGTCTATGATTGCCTTGTAGGCGAGACACAGATCACCTCTGAGCAGTCTGTACGATACTGTGTAAAGTGACAGTGATTTGAGCCTGTCCGCATAGGACAGGTTTTGGAAGCCATGGATTCTCTTCGTGAGATGTTTCTGTGACCTTTCCAGTTGCTGCAGATAGTTGGAGAGGTACATACCAAACAGGGCGTTATACTCAATTATTGGTCTAATGAGGGAGGAGTATAGAGAGATACTAAACTCCTTCTTTTTGGATGCAATCCCATTACTTATGAGATGAACCAAGTAAAAGGCTTTTCTGACCACTGCCACTAATGTGATGGTTGAATGTGAGATTATAAATCTGAGTACCTGGGTCTCTCACCACAGATTGTGTGCTTAGGAGGTTGCTGCTGATGTGGTAATCAGTAGAGGCCGTGTTTTTGTCGAATGGTATGATGATACTTTTTTTTTGTGTTAACTTGAGGCCATGACTTTGGCATCAGTCATTAGTTGCTGTGAGACCCTCTTGCAGTATGTCAACATCATTTGAGGAGTCAGTGACAGCACCCAGTTTACAGTTGTCTGCAAACTTGGTCAACCACAGGCCTTTTGTCTGTGCCTGAACCTCTGAGAAGTAGATGCCAAACAGTAGTGGTCCTAGGACAGATCCCTGGGGAACTCCACTAGTGACAGGTCTACTATCAGAGGTGGAGGCGCTTATTTTCACCTTGAGGGTCTTGTCTATGAGCCAGTTGGCCACCCACCTGATGAGAACGCCAAGTTGTGCTTCTCGATGATGCCTGAATGGGGGATTGTGTCAAAGGCCTTGGCCAAGTCAAGTCAAGCTATTTGTACTGACTTTCCCTCATCCAGGGCCTTGGTGACGGTCTCAAAGAAGTCAACCAAGGTCAACAGGCAAGATCTGCTGTTGACGAATCTGAACTGGGTGGGGTCAAGTGCTTGGAGATGACTATGGCATTTCTCACTCTGCTGGAATGAAGCCTGTACTTGGGCTGTGGTTGAATAGGGTGCTCAATGACGAAGCCAGTTCTTGCTGGAGATGGTGCAGGATACAGCCTAGGATACTATTAGGTCCCATAGAAGCCATAGAAGCTGTGTTCTTTGCCTTGGATAGGGCTTTTAACACTTGATCTGTGGAAACATGAGGTGTGGGACAAGTATCGGGGATGTCAAAAGGGCCTTTGGGGGGATAGGAGGGAGAAGTTTGCGCTGAACCTATCTGCTAGCAGGTTGGCTAAGTCAACAGGATCACTGTAAGTGATACTGTTAAGTACTAATTCAGAACAAACCTGGGCCTTGCAGTGGAGGTTTCTGACATAACTGAAAAAGGCTTTGGGGTTTCCCTTTATTTCTGAGGCTAGGTTCGATTCATAATTGACTTTGGAGGTTTTCACTAGTGATCTAATTTGCTTGCTGAAGCTAATGAGGGAGGTTTTCTAATTTAGAATTTGTTTGTTTTTACCCAAGGAAAACAGTTTCTTCCTTTTGTTGTAAAGCCTGTGGATAGAGGATGTCCACCAAACAGGTTTATTTTTCCTTGAGGAGCAGGTTTTAGTTTTGTTGGGTATGGCTGAGTCCATGTAGTTGTACAGGTGCTTGTATACTGCATTGGCATACTGTTCAGTGTAGTTGCCTGAATCCTCTGAGGGGGGCGGTAGTGTAAAGCTGCTGAGTCATGGAGGGGGAGTCTGTAGCTGGCTATAACTTAGATGGGTGTCTTTCCAATCATCAGTTGCACCTGGAGTAGTTCCTGTGCTTCATTCTGGCAAACCAGTCTGGAGGTGTGCCTGTTCTTAATGAAGATAGAGACTCCACCACCCTTAGTCGTCCCGACCTCATTTTGGGTTCAGAATGTGTGGAAAGAAATGTAGCCTGGTAAGGCAGGGGTGCTCTCTGCAGCCCTGAACCAAGTTTCTGTGACCGCACAGACATCAACACCTTTCAGTGCAAGGAGAGCTTCCAGTGGATGCATTTTCAAATTAAAGCTCCTAGCGTTAAGCAGCATGACCTTCAGTTTGCTTTTTGACAGATCTTTTACGTTGGAAGATTTTCCATGATTGTCCAGGATTGGTAGGCCATCACAAAAGGCCAACTGGTTCTCACTGTGATTTTTGATAGGAATATTTTGGTGTTATTTCCCAAAAAGGAACCAATTTAGAGATCAATCAGTCTCTGCAGAGGTCGTCACTATGCACCTCAGTGGAGCAGTAGAACGATCAGTTCTTCAGAATGAGCCTGAGGATTTTATTCCTACCTTTTCTTGATTTCAAAGAGGGTGTGGCTTCCATCCCATCCTGAACTTAATGTGTTTAGGAAGCACATATGAATGTCAGGTTCTGAATGGTGACTGTCTAGGGTGCATGTCTGTACTTCAGCAGGGTGTCTGGAAAGTAGAAATGCACATAGTAAATGTATTTTAGCACATCACTGTCTGCCATTGATACACACCACTTTCAGTACAGAATGCTTGTTTTCAGTCTCTCTTCTGCATTCAGAAAGTTTACAATAGTGCTAGGTGTTGTGCATAGAGGTCTAGCTGGAGAAGAAATATAATGTATTACCCTACATGGATGTTTGGCACCTGGAGGGTCTCCATAAACTAGGAAAAATCCTCTTTAATCCCATCTCAGAGATTTGCCTTTAGTAGTATAGATGTACATGACTTCCATTCTCTATCATTCTTGCCCATAGAAAGGACCAAATAGGTCATATTTTTGGCAGCCTAGGTGTGAATGCAGTGGGTCTTTCCATGCTTCCACCTTTCTACTGATGCTGGAGTTGTTGGGACAGCCATAGTCTTCATGCTGCAAACAGTACCAGAAAATTGTCTCTGACAGCATGTCTTCACTATAGTCAATTTTCTGTTACTGTTTCCATTTTTATTGATGTATATTAAGGGAGGATTGCGTCGGTTTCTTAGCTTTTGAATTATAATCTTCATGATGTCTTCCACAGACCTGAAGGTGTGGATGTTGCAGTGGTCTGTGAGGTGTCACTGTGTACAGATTCACCATTTGCCCTTGGATTTTCTTCTGATGCCAAATCTTTAGCACTAGACCTTGAAGTACTGGACATTCCACACCCATCTTGATGTGTTTTTTTTTTCCTCTTTTTACAGCCAAATTGGGTTCCTGATGATAGACACTGCACTAACAAGTTTTGACCCCCAAAACAGAACACCATATAAACTAATTGGAGCTGCAGTGGTCCCCCTAAGCCATAGTGATGGCAGTAGAGGCTAAGCTACATCCAAGACCTGTCCTGATCTGGATCCGGGGTATATGGATGTAGTACTGTGCCAGAGGCAGTATCTGTCTTTCAGCTCTTCACATCTTGGTAGACGTGAACATGTTGGTGACTCTATTAACTGATTCTCCATTTCTCTCCTAGAGTTGAAGATTTGTGAGTCTTTGTGAACTCTAGAGATTAGCTTATTTGCTAGACGTGTGAATGCACTCTTCCTTACTCACCTTCTGTCAGATGTAGCATGGCAAGGGAGAGTTAGCAGAAGATTCGTTATCTTCATGTAGCAGGTGTGATTCCTGTTTATCTTCTCACCTTTCTCTCTGACTCTGTGTTGTTATACAGTTTCCTTCAGTTACATATCTGTTTGCTTATTTGTTTAACTCATTAACTCTGTTAATCGGATAGGTGAGCTAGTTCCAGGATCTTTTTCAGCCAATACCAGAATTAAAAGGCAGTCACATCATACATAGCAGTGACACTAACATACAGTGTTTTAATATTTACATCATCATTATGTTCAGAGAATATAATTTACTATAAAACGATCACTGACACTATATTTATAAAAAAATATGTATGTGTATAAAACATTGCTTATAGTAAGTATGCAGGTGATTTGTCAGGTATTGGTTTAGATGAACCATGTGCATGCATCTGTTTTGATTCAAAACTGCATTTTGGAACAAAGAATAATTTGATGTTCTCAGAACAGCGACATGATCAATTAGCATTACACAGCAAAGCAAATCTGTTTAAAGTACAAATCATGCAGTAATCATGGTAGTGACTTGAACATTATATGCTGTAGTTACTAGATACCTGTTTGCCAGGTCCTTTAGTTTCTAACTGTAGTAAAGGCAACGTAGGCAAGATCACATTGTCAGAAGAGAGGTCAGTAGCTGAAAGTTTGGAGAAATGGTTAATACTTGCTTTGAACTAAAATGAAATTTGAGAATACTGACAGTTTTTTTTTTTGTTAAATGGAAGAGCTTATGTAGGCTGAAAAGAGCTAAGGATTGATTGTCCTATATCCTGAAAACATTTGCAATTATTTTCTTTTTCTAAGTGAATTACTAACTTTTTTTCTGAATGTGGGGTAATCAGTTTGAGTTTCTGGAGTTCTGGTAATGCATTCCAGGTAGCTAATAACGGAAAACAATTTTTTTACATAGTGATTTCTTGAAGGGATACCAAGGCAGTAAGAGGGTGGTGGTATCACTAGTTATGAAGGAGTTTGTAGTGCTTTTGTTATGCAACTTGGTAGTTAGGGAACGAAAGTATCCATTGATTTGATAGTTTTGAAATAAATTATGTTAGTAGTAATGGTTTCTCTTTGCACAAGATGTCTGCCAGTTATCAGTCCCTTCTTGGACAAGCAACCCATTCATTCCACCATCACTAGGGGTAAGGGTTGGCCAAGAGGAGCGATGATGCGTGCAGTCATCAGGGGTGGTTTGAGTGTTTAAATGTTTTTTCTGTACCCCTCCTTGCACCTGCCCAGTGATAGCTCATAGGTGGGGCATGCGGTGAGAGTTATCACCGCTCCTCCCCTCATTTCCACAAGGTGGTAACACTAGCAGGGCTTGCCCTGTCCACCCACGGAAAGCACTTTCTGGTTGTTTCCCCAGTCTCCACCATGGAAAATGTCCTATCTTCCTAGCATCATAGTTCAAGAAATAATGGCCAGTCCTCATAGATGTTTGTTTTCCCTACATAGCTGAGAAGGATGCGCTTTTGGGATCTTGGGTTCCTGATAGTACAGGAGTCCTTCCCAGTTCATGCCAGAAAACTCCCATCCATTTGGAGCAGCATTTGGCTATACCACATCAAATGGTTCGTATTTTAGGTCTCTTAATCTTGCAAGATCTTCCAGCAGGGATATTTGAGGTGATGAAAGCCAGTAAAAAACTTAACTAGAAGAAGATTTTTCTCCCATGTGCAACCCCATTTAGTTAACATGAATATGCTCCTTGTGTTTGACAGGCAGTTCTCTGATTTGGGTCTCAGTTGATTATTTGGTCAAGGTGCATCTGTAAGCTGTTTCTATATATTGAAACCTTATGGAGGGCAGAACTGTGGTCAAGCACCATCAAGTCAAGTAGTTCTTAACTCTTTGAAACCTAATCAGCGGTATCTGAAGGCATTAAAGAGAAAATACCTGCACTGTCCTGAAAAGTTTTTGCATAAATCTTTTTCTGAATAATTCCCCAAACTTTGTGGTTATCCCAAAAGTGTGAAGAAATGGTTAATGCTTGTAATTTCAAAATTGTAAGATATAATGCTGATTTTTTTATTGTTTTTATTAGTACACATGTTATGTTTAGTTCTGTCATATAATGAATCTGTCCAAACTGTATTACATTTTAGACCTACAGTATCGACATGAAAAGTTGTTCACATAGTTGAGTTTTCCAGTGATGCATTTCCAGACATCATTGCATACTGTACTTCTGGTATTTTAGCAACATTTTTGCATATGTTTTGTAATATTTCCAAACAAAGTTCAGTATAAATAACAGTGCATGTTGTATGCCAATGTCAGTGGCAGATTTTCCATATTATTTGAAAATATCCAAAATGTCTTTTTTTTTTTTTGCATTCTGTTGCTTATATCATTGTCGGTATCTTCCTAGATCTACCTCATCATAGTGTTATACTTGTATTCCTCCTTATGAGAGGTCATTGCCTGACATGACGGCACCTCCGCACCAGATACTGTACCCTTATTAGAAAACAGCAACAACAGTACTTTCTCCTTCCATCCCATGTCAACAGCCACCATAAAAAAATTATTAAAAAACTGAAATCAGCAACCACTGCGGCTGACAACCTTCCAACAGAATACTCCAAGATGACAGCTGATGCTATACCTATTCTGTATCGATTCTAATCAATCAAGCTGTCACTGAACATCAAGTCCCACATCTCTGGAAAGTCTCTTAATATAATCCCCCTCCACAAAGGAGGTACTTCAACAGAACTATCTAACTAAAGACCTATTCCTATATTATCTTCTCTATCCAAAATTTTAGAAAGGTGCATACATTCTCAACTTGTGCACCACCTCTTAGACAATAATCTCATAGCTAGCTGCCAACATGGTTTCAGACCTAATCATAATACAACTACTGCCCTCTTTAGTTTCAGTAACACAATTAATTTACATAGGATTGAAGGTAAAATAGTCTCATCAGTCTTCCTTGATATGTCCAAAGCCTTCAATATGGTCTGCCATCAGAAACTACTAACAGTCCCATCCAGCCTAAATCTTAGTTCATCTGCCCTGTCTTTGTTTCAGAACTACCTAACTGACAGTCACCAGGCAGTAAAGTGGACATAGGACATCTCTTCACTACTGCCAGTCACATTAGGGGGCTCCATTTTTGGTCCCATTCTTTTTAATACCTTCATTAATAATCTCAACACAGCTACCTCTCTAGCCACACTAGTACAGTGTGCAGACGACTCCACATTAATAACAAAAACACAAAAATCCTTCACAGCAGTGGAAGCATGGATGTTCTTCATCTCACATTGCTGCAGTCCTTACTTATGGGTAGTCCGCTGTCCTCGGTCGGCCCGAATACCAAAGTATTAGGCTGACGTCGGTCATGGGCGCTCAGATCTGACATCAGAGCGTCGGGGTATAAAAGCGCATGACCGACGTCATATCCTCAGTCTTTTTTGCCGCATGGTCCGATGCAGAAGCAGCGTTGCAAGTGCCGTTCGGCGTTCTGAAATTTTTCGAATTCGGAGTTTCAGACCGATACCAAGTTGGGCTAAGTACCCCGTTGGGGAAAATTTTTGTTTTTTGTTTTTTCTTGCCTCAGTTACTTACCGGATGTCAGAAAAAGTGAATAATTGTATTTCTTGTGGGAAACAGATACCGCATAGGGATTACCACTCGCTTTGTATTCCTTGTTTGGGACCGGAGCACGACGTAGTCGGGTGTCGGTTTTGTGCTAGGTTCAATAAGCGCACTATAAAACGGAGGTTAGATTGCGCTAGGTTAGTCTTTGGCAAGCGGTGTAATTATAATATGCCGTCGGATCCTCCGGCCGCTTCCTGAAGCGCAAAGACAAATCTGTGAAGCCTAGGCAGGATGATTTGTCCATTTCGGATGCCGGTCCATTAGAAGCTACAGGGGAACAGGTGGATCCGGCTGAAGTTTCGGTTGAGACTCAGGGGGAAACTTTGATTTTGCAAGAGGTGGCTTCACAGGGCTCAGGTCAGGCTGAAGGGGCCTCACAGGTTACTATTCTCCCTACTGTGCCTAGGGTGGTTAGGCCTTCTGCTACTATTTCTAAGGCTCCTTCTAAGGGCAGGTCTGTTTTGCCTTCCTCTGGTGTCAGTCCTGGTTCCTCAGGGTCAGTGCCTAAAAAGCACATGCTTAAAATGGCAGAAGATTTGATTACTTTAATTAGAGGTTCTATGCCCCCTCCTGATAAGAGGCCCAGGGTAGAGCCAGAGTTGGAAAGTTTGGAGAAGGCCTCAGATGATTCAGAGTCTTCTGTGGAAGACATTCAAGATTTTCCTCCTTATTCGGATTCTGATGCAGAGGATTCCTCTCCTTCTGCTTCTCCTCCTGAGGATTTTTCATTTTCAGAAACTTTACATTCCATGAGGGAGCATTTTATGTGGGAAGGACAGGATTTCTCTGATTCACGGAAAAGGCTTAGGGAATTTTTGTTTTTACCACAGCATAGACCCTTAGCTATACCTCCAGTTTTGGATGTTGTTCAAGATGTTTTCTCGGAGGCTTCCCTTAATCCAGATTCTTTGCCTCCTGCGCCAGTCAAACCAGACAGGTATTACAGGATGCCTGAGGCTCATAAATATCTGTATAAAAGTCCTAGGGCAGACCCAGAAACTATTAGTCAGGGGCCTAAGGGTGTTAGAGCTTCTGTTGTAAAAAATCCGGTTCCTCTAAATAAGGAAGCTAGAGCTTTGGATAGATGGGGTAAGAAGGTGTATACCTCTTTTAAATTGCCAGTTTCATATGTTG
Organism: Protopterus annectens; assembly: GCF_019279795.1. Classification (NCBI taxonomy): domain Eukaryota; kingdom Metazoa; phylum Chordata; order Ceratodontiformes; family Protopteridae; genus Protopterus; species Protopterus annectens. Next base: position 366,218,988 of record NC_056730.1, on the reverse strand, counting down.
AAATATCAGAATTTCCTCCTTTCTCAGCTAAAATCTAAAGTGGATGCTTTAGCAGAGGGTATAGAGTGTGAAGAATTGCAGGATTTGGTACATGTCTCTGAACAGGTGGGCAAGCATTCTTTACAGTGTGGCTTTGATGCTTTACAGGCTTCTTCTAGGGTGGCTGCCACTGGTTCAGTTATTCGAAGGCACGCCTGGCTTAAGGATCAGAATTTGTCTGAGCATGTTAAGACTAGAATTCTGGATGCCGCTTTACAGTCTGAAGTTTTGTTTGGTCCTCCTGTAGAGTCTGTATTAAAGAAAATGGAGGACAAGGCTAAGTCAATGCAGACTGTTAAAGATTTTTTGCAGGTGCAACCTCCAAAGTTTAGTAGAAATTGGCCTACTAAAGGATGGACGTACCCTTCTTCTGATTCTCAGTCTAGGGGCAGATCTAGACGTGGTAGGGGCAGAGCTCAGAGTTCCTTCAGACCTAGAACATGGAGTTCGCCTGCACAGTCTGCAGGCGAGGGCAGGGGCCAGTCCTTTCGTAAACAGGCCCAATGACCTGCATTTTCAGCTGCCAGATTCCTCTTGCCTGGCAGCTCCTTTGGGAGGAAAGTTAGCACTTTTCAAGCAAAACTGGCTTTTATTCACCCAGGACAAATGGGTATTGGACATTATAAACCGAGGCTACAAGTTTTATTTCCATACATTGCCTCCTTTCAAAGGCATGCCAGATGTTCCTCCTCGGCAAAGGTTAGAGGCTCACAAACAGATTTCTTTACTTCTTCAAATGGGAGCTATACAGCCAGTCCCTCTGTCAGAAGTGGGCCTAGGATTTTATTCTCGCCTGTTTCTAGTTCCAAAGAAAGGGAACACGTGGAGACCGATTTTGGATTTATCTATCCTCAACACTTATCTGGACATTCCAAAGTTCAAAATGCTGACGTTACAACAGCTTTTACCTCTGTTGGGAAAAGACCACTGGATGGTAACTCTGGATCTCAAAGAGGCTTATCTAAATGTTCCTATCAGGCCCAGCTGCAGGAGGTACCTGCGTTTTCGAGCTGGAAATTTACATTATCAGTTCTCTGCATTGCCCTTTGGCTTATCTACTGCGCCCAGAGTGTTCACAAAGGTTCTGGCTCCAGTGATAGCCTTTTTCAGGTTAAGAGGAATACAGATTTATCCTTATTTGGACGATTGCCTGATTATTGCTCAAGACAAAGATGAACTTCTTCATCATCTACAGTATGTGATGGTAGTGTTAAGATGCCTAGGGTATTCTGTGAACGAAACAAAGTCCAGTCTAGTACCCTCTCAGGACATGTGCTTTCTGGGTGTGAGACTGAATACAGCTTCCCAGATGGCCTTTTTGACCCCGGACAAACAAAGAAGCCTTTCTCTTTATTTCCATCAAATGTCTCTACAGTCCAGGCTGACTGCAAGGACAGTCCTTCAAGCCTTGGGGTTCATGGCATCTTGTATTCTGGTGCTTCCCAATGCCAAACTGCATATGAGGAAGCTTCAATGGTATCTCAAAATGTATGGACACAACACTGCCAAGATCTAGACACTGTCATTCAGATAATACCTTGCATTCAGAAGGAATTTTTATGGTGGGCTCAGGAATGTCACCTAAACAAGGGACTCTCTGTGACCCGACCAGAGGCGAGTCAGATTCTAACGACAGATGCCTCGGACAAGGCTTGGGGAGCACACCTCAATGGAAAATGGGTGCAAGACACTTGGCCTGTCAGACTTCAACATTTGCATATCAACTTGAAGGAGATGTTAGCAGTCCAGTTTGCATTAATGGCTTTCAAGGATTTACTTCACCCAGGGCAGGTGTTGATTCAAACAGACAACACTACTGTCATGTGGTACATCAACAAGCAAGGGGGAACCCATTCATACCCACTTTGCAGGCAAGCGATGGTTTTGTGGGAGACTGCTCTCTGTTTACACCTCAATCTTCAAGCAAGGTTTCTGCCAGGAGCACAGAACTCCTTAGCAGATGTGTTGAGCAGACAGATAGTGGATCCTCACGAGTGGAAATTGGATCCTCATGTATTCCAGCAGTTGACAGTGTTATGGGGGACTCCAGACATAGATCTGTTCGCTTCTCCACTAAATTACCAGTTGCCAAAGTTTTGCACAAAAAGGTTTCATCACACAGCTTGGAAGGTGGATGCTCTATCATTCAGTTGGAACAATCTTCATGTCTATGCCTTTCCACCTCTGCCTCTCCTCCCAAGGTACTCTTGAAGGCCAGACAAGACAAACCATCCATGATTCTGATAGCACCGATTGGCCTCGACAGCACTGGTACCCACTTCTGAGGAGTTTAGTATGGGAGCCTCCATGGCCTCTACCTTTAATTCCATCTTTTTGTCTCAGGAGGGCAGTCACTTCCTCAATGTCAGGATTCAGTCTCTGCATCTAACAGCTTGGCATATTCTGTTTTAGACCCTGGAGGTCTCAGCTGCCACAACAAGTTTTGAATGTTATTTTGGAGGCCAGAAGGCCTAGTACAAGGAAAGTTTATGCTGATAAATGGAGGAGATTTTTATTTGGAGCAAAGAGAAGGATTTTGATGTTTCCAAGCCTAATTTAAGTGCTTCTCTTCAATATCTTACTGAGTTACTGGACAAAGGTTTGTCTTTCTCCTCTATAAAGATTCATGCTGCAGCCATTTCTGCTCACTATGACTGTGACCCTCCTTTATTCTCTCATCCTTTGTTTAAGCAATTTCTTAGAGGGGCAAAGAACATAAGACCCCCACGTAGAGCTCCTACTCCTGCTTGGGATCTCAATTTTGTGTTGGAAAAACTTACTCTACAACCTTTTGAGCCTGCAGCTACGGCCGAGTTAAAGTATTTGTCTTGGAAAACTGCTTTTTTGTTGGCCATTACTTCTGCAAGAAGGGTTTCTGAATTACAGGCCCTTATGGCAGTGGAGCCTTTCCTGATTTTTCATAAGGATAGGGTATCTTTGCGTACTAATCCTTCCCTTATGCCTAAAGTGGTTTCTAGTGTGGCCTTAAACCAAACTATTCATTTGCCTACTTTTATGCAAACCCCAAAATAAAGGGAGAAGATTTTGCATACTTTGGATATTCACAGGCAGTTGCGTTATTATTTGAGCAGAACCAAGGAGTTCAGACAGTCTCAGCAGTTGTTTGTTTCTTTTGCTTTGGGTTCTCAGGGTAAACCTGTTTCAAAACAAACTATTTCTAAGTGGATTGGGTTTTGTATTTCTTTCTGTTATTCCCATCATGGTAAGGAGATTCCGGCTGGAATTAGACCTCATTCCACTAGAGCTACTGCCACTTCTACTGCCTTTCTAAGGGGGGTAGCTACAAAAGATATTTTGGAAGCAGCTACTTGGAGTTCAGTACATACTTTTTCTAAACATTACCACCTTCCTCTTTATTCTAAGTCTAGGGCTGGGTTTGCCACTGCAATATTACAGGGCATTTTAGCAGCCCCTAATGCTTTATGATTTTGCCATCCTCCCTTTCCTGTTGCTTTGGGATTCTACCTATAAGTAAGGACTGCAGCAATGTGAGATGAAGAACATAGTACAGTTTTGTACCTACCATAAATGTAGATGTTCGAAGATCCACATTGCTGCAGTCCAATTTACCCTCCCTCCTTCCCCACTGTAGTTTGGCATGGTTATATGGTTTGGGTGATGGTTGTTGTTGGGCCTGTTTTTGGGAGGTGTTCTGTTTTTGGCTGTGGCCTTTCTTTTTAGGGTCTTCTGACATCTGGGGCAAGAAAAGACTGAGGATATGACGTCGGTCATGCGCTTTTATACCCTGACGCTCTGATGTCAGATCTGAGCGCCCATGACCGACGTCAGCCTAATACTTTGGTATTCGGGCCGACCGAGGACAGCGGACTACCCATAAGTAAGGACTGCAGCAATGTGGATCTTCGAACATCTACATTTATGGTAGGTACAAAACTGTACTTTTTCTAATACAGAACTTATACTCAACTGTAACAAAACCAAGCTAATAATCTTCAAACCATCCGGAGCCACTGCCCCCCCCCCAACTTTTCCATCATTGCTGCAGGTAGCATAACTATTGAACCTGTTGCTCCTATGAGTCATTATTGATCATAACATGAGATTCGAACAACACATATCACAGACCATTGAAAAAGTGCAGAAAAAATTGGGTACCCTATATAAAAACAAACAATTCTTGAACAAATGTACCAAAATAGCCATCGCAAGAACTCATCTACTGTCAACACTTCGGTAAGCCTCACCCATACTCATGAACCGTAGAAAATCTGACCTAGGTAAACTCAAAGCATGCTGTAACAAAATAGCTAAATTTGCCTCCGACTACCCGTATAGAACATATCACTGTCTAGTACTAAAAAACTATCTTGGCTAGAATTCCCACATATTCTAAAATACAACCAGCTTACCATGGCACACAAATTACTTAACCAGCCAGTCAAAAAAAAACTATCCTACAAAACCCACTAGAACCATATTCTGACCATAGACTGTTATGCTCCACCAACAAATCCTTACAATGTTACCAAATCTGCAAATTCCTATTCTGATACCACTATCTTCCTAACATGATTCACTCAACCATCTAAACCTTTTCCATCACAATCCTTATAATATTAATTACAAATATAGTAGCTTGTATAGGAAAGACGCTCTTCTAGTCTGAAAAATGTTACCTCATAATCTTGGTTGTATTCTGTCTTGAACTTATACTACACAAAATTATACAATTTACAGCACATATTCTGCTTAAACTGTAACATTCCTGTTTGCTATCGTGACTGTACTTTGAACCTTCTACTTGACAAAATGATACAATGTCTATTTGTATACACTGCATAACCATTGTTCATGTTATAACTTTTTCTTTAATCAAATTTTCCAACTTGTCTTTGTAATAATTTTGTCTTTGTCTTTTTTGTATGTGGAGCTTTCTCCCCGGGCCTCTGCTGAAAATGGGCTCACACTCAGTCGTACTTTCCTAGTAAACAAATGTAAAATAAATGAAATAAACAAGTTACACCATTGTCCCCATATTGGTGCAGATGTGAAATTATTGCTGTTATTCATATCTAATGGAAAAAAAATTGTACATATTTGAATATGTTAACTTTGTTTTTTTTTTGTAAATCTTTTGCTACCATCTGTGGTTGTATGATGGAGCCACACTAACACTACTGCTTCCAAGTCTATTACTGCATAATTCCTGTCCTCACATTGCTTGCAGGTCATGCTGTTAACGTAACAATCCAACATACTCACCATGTACACCTACAAGGCGTAACACATCAAGAAAGTAATAGAGCATCACTGAGTACTTATTTCAGAATCCATATCCAAGACCTTCAGCGTATATTTGGAAGTTTATTTGCTTTGTCTTGCATCTTATCAGTTATTGCTTATGCTGTATGTGCAATTTGACTTGCATTGTGTAATATCAGTAGCTAATTTATCCATTGTACTAACCTCTGATTTTGCACAGGTGTATTCTGTAATTTGTATTCTAATGTTGTAAGTTTATCTTTTTATTCTTTGTTTTAAAACCCAGATGTGCCCCTCTTCCCCAAATCCCTGTAAAATAGGCCATCTCCTAGCAGGGACAACCTAATAAACAAAACATTAATAAATAATGAAAGAAAATATGAAACTGTCTTATTTTCTGTATTTTTACTCTCCACGAGTAAGTGCTAGTAACTCCTGTAATTTTCAAGTCACTCTGACTGTTCCATTTTGTATACTTAGTAAGTCGTGTCAACTTGCAGCTTATTTCTCACTCGCTGATGTGTAAAATACCAAAGCATTGCTGAAATATTAATATTACTACACAAATATAGTTAATATCTGTAACTACAAGTGGTAGCTTTCATTACTGTCTTCAACTCAGTGCATTACAGCTACCTACTTTGGGTGTCATTTTATTCAGATTCATGTGCTCTTGCAAGTAATTACATTCCTGATGAACTATAACCACCTTTTATGCACATATTAAATAAAATGTCAAAATGTGTCATATTTTGCAGTACGCCACACAAAGAAATGTTAGCATCTTCCTAAATTTTGAAATATTTGCATTCCTATTTGCTGTGTGTTATATCGGCCTTCATTTTGCCACACTGGCTAAGATGACAGTCACGCCATTTTCCTTCTATTAATGCAGATATGAAACACACGTAATTGCAGGTAGTAATAGCAGTTCGTATTTGCATTATGCACCAGAAATTGGAATTATAGCATTACAGCAATGTGATGACATTGTAGACTGCAGTATATTAACAGACAGCCTGAAGGCTGAAGTCTGTGCTCCCACAGTTGGCAGAGGTGTGTGCTTCTGTGTTATGTCATTTGCAATGGGCTAACTGCTGAGGGTGTCCCCTCAGTTCTGCACGGGACATTCTCTTCAGGCAGCTCAGGTTATGCAAGACCTAAAACAAATTTTTGTTAAGACCTAAAACAAATAATCTGAAGTTGTTAATCTTCTTCCTATTCATCACTGATGGGTTCGGTTCCAAACCCTTGGAACCGAGTCGGCTTTATACCAAGATTGAGTGTACCAAAAAACTCTCAAGCTAAGCTGCTACCCACAATGCCCTTTCCTCAGTTACCTCAGATCTTGTTTGCCGTGCAGCCATATAGCGTTTCACCAAGCTCTCCAGCTAAGTGCTTTTTCAGATATATTTACTAGTTTTGTAAAAGGTTTTTCTCCTTTTATAAACTAATCTTGTTTTCTATATTGCTTCAGCTCTATCCACAGGTATTGTATCTCTTACCATTGTTGGTAATTTCTTGGTATTTTTAACTTTTTACCCTTGTGGTATCATGTTACCATTGTTAGTATTTCCTTTCTCTCTCCTTCATTTCCTCTCTTTCCTCACTCTTTCCCTTTTGTGCGAGTGTGTGTTCTGGGATGTCTGAAAAGAAGGGAACTTACGGGGTTTAGACACTGCTCTTGCAGTGGTACACTACGGAATAGTGACCTCCATGAAGAGTGTGTGTACTGTTTTGGGGTTCTGCATTTGTCGGCGAACCCCCTGTGTGATATTTGTGCTAGTTTCAGTCAGCGGATGCTGAATGAGTGTTGTAACAAACTGATATTAAAGGGTCTGCTTGCTTCACATTTTTCTGAGGCTATTTCTGCAACGGAGGTCTCATCCCCTCCTTCTTTGGACAAGAAACATCCTCGATCGGGACCCCTCTTCCCCAGCCGGTGACAAAGTCACAAGCACAAGGCCCATAAGTCCTCATCTGAACACCGTTCTGCCTCCTCGGTGCCGACTACTACATCGGTTCCGAGCTCGGCTCCAGCGAAGTTTACCAAGGCTGCCTCGTCGACGCCTACCCCGGCACCGATGACTACGGCAACATCTACTGCCTCTGTACCAAGCAGCATATCGGTTTCTCTTTCAGCACCGACATTGCCCATTTCGGCTCTAATATCAGTTCCAACGACTACCTCGGAACCGTTCTTGTCATCCACCCCTATCGTAACTTCGGCTCCGAGCCCGTTCACGGCTCCAACCATACCATTAGAATCTTCGGTGCCGGTCTGTGACGCACCATGGACCCGATACTCATCTGCTGTAGACCCTTTTGCCGGACAAGCCTGCAGTGCCTTTTTGGACCGGCCTTATTCCCCCTCAGGGGCATTGGTGGATCCACCAGGAGCCTTTCCGAGTTGGATGTGGTGCACCTTTTTGACCAGCTGCTGACTGCCAGGGGAATTTCAAATCCGCCTAGACCCTATCCCACTCCAGGCTTTGGGTCTATTTCTCCAGCAACCCCCACTTACTCTCCTCTCTTGGATCCCTCAGTTCCAAGGCTCATTTATCCAACTTTTACTAGAGGACTTCCTTCCTTGGCACCGACAACGACTCTGTCTGAGGCCCCGAGATCCCTTTGGGTGTCGGTTCCATTGGAACCCACCCTTCCTCAATCTCATGCTTGGGGGGGGGGTGGAACCCTCAGTTCCAGTGTCTGTTCCAATGGTTTTGTTGGCCCTGACCTCGGATCCGAGGGTGACTACCGCTCTGAGTATGCTTGAAGCTCCATCCTCCGGGGCGGACTGTGTCTGGAGCAGGGTGTGACGCCGGTTCCGATTTTGTCTTCTTCGGTTCCGGGCTCCCATTCCTCTTCGGGCGGGCCCACTTTCCAGGTGATGGAGAGGGCACTTGCTGCTAGCAATCCTCCTCAGTTGACTATTCCTCCAGTTCCTTCTGAGCAGCAGCTTTCAAAGGCCACCCCCCCAGGACTCTGGGAGCACAAGGCCCAGGAGACCCCTGTCCAGGGCATTTCCCTTTCTGAGTCTTCTTCGGATGCTCCCACCGAAGAGCCCCCTCAGAAACGGGTGTGTAAGAGGAAACACATGGACTCCCCAGAGGAGTCCCTCATGGAAGATACAGACTACGATGAGGGGGGAAGGGTCCCCATGGTCACCGCCCCAACGATGTCTCCTTTGGTGACTGGAAGTCCTCCAACCCTTCCTCGGAGTAATCCGTATTCCTGCAGACCTATTCTCTCTCGGCCCTCTGCTTCTTGGGTGACCCCCACCGATGAGTTGGTTAAACTCATCGTGCAACGGACTTGGAAGAACCCCGACTCCATTGAAGCCATCCCCAGGAGATCTGACAAAGTACTGTCCCCTCCAGAGGATCAACCCCATTGGTCCAGAGGTTTACCAGTGGATGCTATGGTGCTGGAGGCTGCCACAAAAAAGGACCTTGCAGAAGAGAGTCCTGCTGTTCACCCGCCCAACAGGGAGTCCCAGGCAGTGGACAGGTTAGAGAAGCGAGTCTTTGCATCAGCAACCTTCATAGTTAGGTGTCTGAACTTTCTGGCACATTTTACGAGGCTCTAGAGAGATCTCATCTCCGAACTCCCCGGAACTCTCATGGGTCAAGTATCGGATGGAGCACGAGATAAAGTTGCTTCCCAACTTGCCACCCTAGAATCTATATCTAATTCATCCATGAGGTTGCTGTCACACGCAACTGAAGGAGCAGCTAGAGCTGCGGGTGCAGGCGTAGTCATGAGACGTCACGCCTGGATGCGCATTTGTGACCTTGTGGACTCCTTCAAGTCATCCTTTCTAAATGCTCCTATCGAGCCATCTGCTCTGTTCGGTGCTAAGGTCAAGGATACATTAGCCAGGTGCGAGCAAGACGGGAAGACCTTGTCTGCTGTTGGTCTATGCTTTTCCAAACCTCAGCATTCCTTCTCTAGGAATCAGAGGAGCGGAAGGATGTGGCACAAGAAATCTCAAGGTCCTTTCCGAGATGCACGTGGTGAGGACTCCTCCAGAGGCAGAGGGGGTTCCAGTAATGGAAGACTTCCCTTTCGGGGCAGAGAGGGTCCACGAAACCAGGGCTCCAGAGATTCCTTCTCAGGTAGACCATATCAGCACTCCTAAGGTGCTGCCCGATTGCTTTCCTTCGGAAACAGTCGAGGCATGTTTTTCTCTGCACCAAGCTGCCTGGCTCTCCATTACAAACGATTAGTGGGTGCAAAGAATCATTACCAGAGGCTACCATATTTCACTAATAACTTATCCAAGATCTCCGAAATCCCTTCCCGATGTTCCACCCAGTCAAAGGGAGGAGGCAGCTTCCAAAGTACGAAAACTGTGTCAAACATGAGCCATCCAACAGGTCCCCCCCACTACAGTGCGGATCAGGGTTCTACTCAAGATTCTTTTTGGTGCCAAAGAAAACAGGGGACTGGAGGCCCATCCTGGATCTCAGCCAACTAAACAAATCGGTAGTTAAGACCAAGTTCCGCATGGTCACGATTCAATCCATCCTCCCCTTTCTGCTGGAGGGTGTGTGGATGTGCTCATTAGATCTCCAGGATGCGTATTACCATAATAAAGATGGACAAGTGCTCCAGGAGCCTCCTTCACTTATGGTTGGGAGCCAATCACTACCAATTCAGAGCCCTGCATTTCGGTCTCTCGACGGCCCCCAGAGTGTTCACAAAATGTCTTGCAGTGGTAACAGCTCATCTGAGACTTCAGGGATTCCAGGTGTTTCCATACCTAGATGATTGGCTCCTCTCCACCCCCCCCCCCAAGCATCTTCTGGTCAGGGCCCTGTGCTAGACACTGGCTCTAGCGGAGTCATTAGGCATCACCATACATTGGGAGAAATCAAACCGTCAACTATCACAACAACTGGAATTCATAGGGGCAATATTCAACACTCAGTCAAGCCTGATCTCACTTCCTCTCCACAAGCTTCAGAGACTAAGGGCACAAGTTCAGGTGATACTCTGTCGAAGCAAGGTGTCTGCAACGGAAATCCTTCAAGCCTTGGGATCTATGGCTGCAGCCATCCCCATAGTTCCCTTAGCCAGGCTACACATGAGATTACTACAATGGCTCCTTCAGGTCCAGTGGATTCCCAATCTTCACCCCCTGAGCTCAAAGATTCTCATCACCAACATCTGCAAACAAGATCTCCTCTGGTGGATGAGTACAGACGAAAACATTTGGTGTCGTCCCTTCCAGGTTCCACAGCCCAGAGCCACGGTGACCATGGATGCTTCTCTGATGGGGTGGGGGGGCCACTTCCAGGGGAAAGTCAGTCCAAGGCTCATGGTCCGATGTAGAGGTCAATTTGCATATCAATGTCCTGGAGCTAAGAGCAGTGCTGTTGGCGTTGCAAGCTTTTCATCCACTCCTTCCATCTGGAACAATTGCTGTACAGTCAAGCAACATTTCCGTGGTCTGGAACATAAACAGGGAGGGACCAAATCTTACCCCCTATGTCACGAAGTCATGAGAATCTGGCAGTGGGTGATAGCTTCCAACTGCTTTCTGATCGCAACGGATATCCCGGGGAGCTCCAACGTGATTGCGGACAGACTGAGCAGATGCATTCTTCATCCTCACGAGTGGTCTCTCAAGCAGTGTGTGGCAGTGGAAATTCTCAGACGTTGGGGCCAGCCATGCTGCGACCTTTTTGACTCCCCTTCAAACATGAAATGCAGCAGGTACTTTGCCCTCTTTTCCCCTCTCAGGGAGTCACCGAGAGACGCTCTGATCCATGATTGGCCCACAGGTCTTCTTTATGCTTACCCTCCTATTCCTCTGATTCCCCTTGTTTTACGGAAAGCTGTTTGGTTGAGAAGCAAAGTGATCCTCATTGCCTCATTCTGGCCTCGTCAAGTGTGGTTTCCCTTCCATCAACCTCATCTGTTACAACCTCCTTGGATCCTAGACACTCGTCCGGACCTCATATCTCACCTACAATGGCCGACTCCCCCGAATCTGCCACTCTCAAGCTGACAGCTTGGTTTCTCCAGTTCCGTTGGTTGCCAGGCAGGAAACCCTCTCTTCACCCGTCCGTGATATCATCTTGGCCTCTCATAAACCATCCACCAGGAAACTTTACAGGGATAAATGGAAAAGATTCTCTGTTTGGTCTCGTAATCAGAAACTAGACCCGTTTTCAGCCCCCATAGCCACTATTCTTCATTATCTGGCTGAGCTGTTCGACAAAGGGGTCTCGGTTTCTACCATTTGAGTCCATCTAGCAGCTGTTTCCAACTTCCATAACGGGTCTGAAAGAGTACCACTTATCTCCTCTCGCCTTTGCAAGAACTTCCTCAAGGGTATTTTTCACAGCTGGCCTCCCATCAGACAGCCGGTGGAGGCATGAAATCTGTTCTGGGTTGTGCAGGCTCTTTCTCTGCCCCCGTTTGAGCCGGCTGCAACATGTGATCTAAAATTCCTGTCATGGAAATCTTTATTCCTGGTGGCTATAACTTCAGCAAGAAGAATTTCTGAATTACAAGCATCATGTATCAAGAGCCCTCATCTGATCTTTCATAAGGACAGAGTATCACTTCGTACTAACCCATCCTTTCTCCCCAAAGTGGTTTCTGATTTTTCGATTAACCAGTCCATTGAGCTCCTTCTGTTTTTTCCAAGTTGCTCTAACAAGGGAGAATACTACCTACATCCCCTGGGTGTTCATAGACAATTACATTTCTATCTGGACAGAACAAAATCCTTTCGCAAGTCAGACCAGCTTTTCATTTCCTTTGCAGGCCCTAGAATGGGAGGTGCAGTATCTAAAGTTACTTTGTCTAAATGGCTCAGGGATTGCATTGCCTTCACATATTCAGTTATGGAAGGATCGAAGCTTGGCCAAATCAAAGCTCACTCAACTAGGGCTGTTGCAGCATCTGTTGCCTTCCACTCTAGGGCCTCCATGGATGACATTTGTGCAGCTGCCATTTGGGCTAAGCCCCACACATTTATCAAACATTACAAATTGGATCTGATCTCCAAGGGAAGAGTGGCGTTTGGCTCAATGGTTCTCAGGAATGTTCTTCCATAAGGACCACCCAGGTTCTCCAAGTAGCTGGGGACTCTGTCCCATCAGTGATGAATAGGAAGAAGATTAACAACTTCAGGTAAAGAAGTTATGTCTTACCATAACGTTCCATCTGAGTTGTTGATGATCTTCCAGTCATCACACCCTCCCACCGACCCCCTCCTAAAGTTCCCGGCGGATCTTCTGGGTCTTCGTGGTGTATTAGGGTTTCAGCGCAGAGATGGCCTCTGACTTCTTCTTCTGTATGTTGCATGCAAACTCGATCTGAGGTAACTGAGCAAAGGGCATTGTGGGTAGAAGCTTAGCTCGAGAGTTTTTTGGTGCACGCAAGCTTGGTATAAGACCGACTGGGTTGCGAGACTGCTCGGAATCGTGAACCCATGAAGTGATGAGTAAAGAAGATCAGCAACTCAGATGGAACGTTATGGTAAGACATAACTTCTGTTTTGTTTCTCCTATACCTTAGTTCAGGAGGAACTATCCATCAAGACCTTTGTTTGTCAGTAGGCAGCTTAGACATCCTGCTAGGAGTAAGAGCATTTGTAAGCAGGTTTTCCCAAACAAACCCACTCAGGGTTCTACAGGCCAAAAAACTTTTCCTGACAAATCTGCCTCTGTCTGACATCTGGCCTGTCAGCCAGATTCCTCCCTTTTCTTTCCTTCTTTTCTTTCCTGTAACCACAGATGCCACAGATGCTTCCATCATGTCCATCATCAATATTTAGCTTTTTATGGCATGGGAGTCTCTTCCACTTCTCACTACTTCGCTTGCCTCTTTCCCCCGCTTCCTTCCATTTTTTAGGGATTTCTGTAGTGGAACAGGGACCATCAAACTTGTTACTTTGTCTAAGCAGATTTTTATTTCAGAATGTTTCTGGTTCCCAGGAAAGTAGGAGTCACAGAGGATATATGCCTTCTCAACACCATTCTCAAAGTACCTTCCTTTCTGGATCTTGCCTCTTTAGACACTTTTTCCCTGGTTTGCTTCCCCAAACTTTTCTGGTCTCTGGATTTGAAGGACAAGTTACCTCTCTATCCCTGTACACACTCTCTTCAGGAAAATTATACATTTCTTTGTTTCTTCTCATTATCAGTTTTCTGCTTTGCCTTATGGTCTTTTTGCAGCTCCAAGAGTATTTACCAAATGTCTTGTCCCTGTGGTATCCTCCTTCAGACTTCAGGGAATTCAAATATGCCCTTATTTGGTTGACCTTGTAATTCAAGCTCCATCTCAGCAGCTCCTGCTTCAAAATCTACATTTCACCATGCTTCTGCACAGTGTGGGATTCACCCTTAATCTCAAAAAGTCTGTGTTAACTCCTCCTTAGGACCAAGTGTTTCTGGGTTGCAAGATTTTGACTGTCCCAGTGTTGGCTTGCCTCCCAAGAACTTGCTTTTGACTGCTTATTTCTGGTCTCTTTTTCCTCTTCCAGCTCTTCTTAAATTTAATTTTTCTGAGCCTTGGGGTATATGGCATCCACCATTCCAGTGGTTTCTTTTGCCAAACTCCATATGAGGAAATTGCAGCGATATCTCAAGACTGTTTGGTTTCAGCACTGCCACCCTGTGGTATTTGGCTCCTCTCTTCCCTTGTCTTAAGCTTGAACTCTGCTGGTGGATTCAGCAGATTTCCTTAAATTCAGGTCTGCCTTTTCAGGTTTATCTCCCTACTCAGGCACTGTAAGCAGATGCTGCCAATTGAGGTTGGGGAGCTTACTCCAATAACCTGAAAATCCTGGGTCATTGGTCCCAACAACAGATGTCAGACCATATCAACATCAAAGAGATGAAGGCTTTAATCCTCTCTCTTCAGACCCTTCACTCCCTCTGGGTTCCAGGTCCTGTAAATGTTTTTACAGACAATAACACAGTCATGTGGTACATCAACAAGCAAGTGTGGGGGGGGGGGCTTACCTTCTTTGCAGGCTGGTTCTTCATGGTTGGGATTTTGCAGTCCGCCGTCATCTGGTTCTTCCAGCAGTTTACATCCCTTCACAGCACAATCTAGTGGCAGACTGATCAGGTCCAGGGGAAATCCTCATGAATGGATGCTTCACAGGGAGATATTTTTGGACATTGTACATTGGTGAGGTACTCCTCAGTTAGATCTTTTTGACTTCCCTTTGAACAGACAACTTCCTCAGTTCCATGGCAGAGTGCCAAGTCTGTCAGCCCAGAGGGTGGATGCCATGCCTTTTTCTTGGAAGGCAATGTTTGTGTGCCTATCCTCTTCCTGTACTTCCCAGAGTCATGCACAAGCTCATGTGGGAGACAACTAAAATCTTTCTGGTGACTCCCTTTTGGCCTAGACAGCAGTTGTTCCCCCTTTTTCACCTGGCCATGGGCAGTCATCACAAGTTACCTCACAGGAGGGATTGTCTCACAAAAGACAAGAGATCTTTCATTCACCCTCACTTTTCCACACTTCAACTGACACTTTGGATGATAGCTTTTTAATTCCTTTCAGGCACCAATTTTCCAAGGACGTGCTTTGGGTTTTGCAGGAGGCTGGAAAACCCACCACTAGAAGATTCTGTGTGACTGAATGGAAAACATTTTCGTGTCTCAAGCATGACCTGGAAACTTTTGTTGGTCACTACAGTCTTTTCTTATTTCTGTGGATTGCTTAATGCTAGTTTGGCATGTTCTTCTACTAAAGTTCATTTGTCAGGCATTTCTGGCTGTCTGCTTCTGAGTCCACCTTTGGCTTATAGTTATGAAGTCAAACAATTCCTAAAAGGCGTCCTTCCTGTCAGGCCTCCAAGAAAGCCTATTCCTCCTTCTTAGGGCCTTAATGTTGTTGTTGAAAATTTGGCTCAATTGCCTTTATAGCTTGGCTTTTCTTCCCTTTAGCATTGTATTTGGAAGACTGTATTATTGGTGGCCCTTACTTCTGCCAAGAGGGTTTCTAAACTCCAAGCGCTCTTGGCAGTTTCTCTTTGTTTTTTTTTTTTTCACAAGGACAGGGCGTCTCTTCATACCAGTCCATCTTTCATACCCTAGGTGGTTAATGATTTGTCCTTGAATCAGGCCAGTCATCTTCCCTTCTTTTTTCCCTTCTCCATAGACTTCTAGTGAGAGGGTACTTGCATACTTTAGATTTAATATAGATATCTCAGATATTACTTGGATAAGACAAAACATATCAAAATCTGAGCAATGTTTTGTTTCCTTTCATGCCATGAAATTGAATTTGGCAGTGTTTAAGCAAACTGTCTCCTCCTGGATTTATAAGGCCGTTTCTTTTTGTTATTCTTTTTATGGCAAGCAGCTTTCCACTTCTGTTCATGCTCATTCTACCAGGGCAGTAGCATCTTCTGGTGCTTTTTTCAAGGTTCTGGATACTAGATCCATTTTTGAAGGTGTTACTTGGTCTTCTGTTCACACTTTTACCATACGTTATATGTTGCATGTTTCCTTCAGAGATATCCTGGAACCAATGCGTGGCAGTAGATCAGCATGAGAGGGGATTATTTGAGGCATACAGAGTGGCACCATGTATATCCTGCAGTGGTTCCTCTCGCTGTCAAGCTTATAGAGTTGGCAGTTTGGCAGTCATGGCAGGTACCCTACACCTGTGAGGCGATTCCAAGAAAACCAACTATGATCCTACATCCCCTCAAAGGCGCGCCATACTGGTTTAACAGGCCCTATAGACTTCATAATTATAGCAGCAGACACCAGCAAAGAATTGTCTGAGGACTCTTTCTCTATCCATCTGCCCAACAAGGAGTCTGAGGCAATGAATAGACTGGGAAGTAGGTGTACACTTTAAGGTCCTTCTCTGTTCAAGTCTTGAACTACATCCCCTCAGGTGACAGGATTCCAGTGGGACCTTTTTCAGTAAGCGTTATCCACTGTGAAGCATCTTCTGAGTCACAGAAAAACCTTCAGGTTACTCTGTTGACCATGTCCAGCATTACCAATCTCTCCATGCACCTAATGCATAATGTGGCAGATGGAGCAGCAACAACAGCTGGAGCAGGCAGAGCAATGAGATGCCATGCCTGGTTGCAGTTATGTGATTTTGTGGACAAGAGTAAGGCGTCCTTCACCAATGCTCCCTTTGAAGGTACTGCCCTGTTCGGATCTACAGCAAAAGACAAAATGCAGAACAGTAAGCAAAACATAAAGATTTTGTCAACAGTGGGATTTAAGTTTAAGGCTTCATAACACCCCATTAACAGGAACCAAAAAGGGCCTTATTCACTCTGGTTCTGAAAGTCTATATGTCAGTTTGACTGCTCTTCTAACAGAGGAAGCCACGGCAGAGGAAGGACCCTTTAGCAGATACAGGGCCAAGGTGGTCTGCAGAATCGGGGATTTCACAGGCCCATTTTTGACAGATGACCCCAGAATCCATGAAAGTCTGCCCAATTGCTCCACTCTGGAAGCAGTCGGGGGATGTGTATCCCTCTACCGCACTCATGGTTTGCCATAACATGAGACAAGTCAGTAAGAAAGGTAATTTCCAGAGGTCATCACATTTCATTTTTGGAACCCCCCCCCCCCCCAAATCCATTGCCAGACATCCCATCCAACCTGGAAAAGGCTGCTACACAAGAGGGTTTTTTCTCTGCTACAAAAAAGAAACATCCAGGAGGTCCCACAAGACCAGACTGGGTCAGAGTTTTATTCTAGATTGTTTATGGTTCCAATGAAATCCAAGGACCTCAGACACATATTGGACCTAAACGTCAAAACACCCACTTTTGAAGGGTCTCAATGTAGTCAATTATTCCTTGTTTTCAGAAGAATACATAGATGTTCTTCATAGATCTTCTGGACACTTGCATTCACATACTATAAACCAGTTTAAACTTCATAATGTCTAAGTTTTAAAATACAGTTAATGGAACATACGCCATTCAGTCCTGGATAGTTCAAAGCATCTAGTGTCAGCTGCCACCAGAGTTCACAGTTTTCCAGTAGTTCATCATAAAAGCCACCTCAAGGATTGTGTGTGACATGATCAAATACAAAAAAAAAAAAACTTAAAAGAATGGTCCCCATTATTTTCAACATTTTTAGCCAGTGCATTAGTGCTCTTTTTTCAAACAAATGTCATAACAATGTTTATAGATATGTTCTTTTAATTTTCTGTTGGTTTTCCTGATAAAAAATGATGAACAAAAAGTGACCTAAGGCAATGTAAATTGCACCTTTAGACTCACAGGAAAAATAAATATATCTGTTATGGTATATTGAGAATAATCATACCTTTTCAGCAGCAGATTCCAGAACTCCTGGTCCTTATGTACTAGACTCTTGGATGACAGACTATAAGCATTGTTATGACATTGGTTTGAAAAAGAGCACTAATGCCCAGCTAAACATGTTGAAAATAATGTGGACCATTCTTTTATTTTTTTTTTTTATACTGGATCATGTTAAGCACGCTCCTCAAGGTGGCTTTTGTGATGAATTACTGGAAAACTGTGAACTCAGATGGCAATTGGCACTAGATGCTTTGAACTATCCAGGCCTGAACGACATGTGTTCCATTAATTGTATTTTAAAACTTAGACATTATGAAGTTTAAATTGGTTTATAGTATGTAAATTGGTAATATTTTTGAAAAATATATTTTTACATTTCGTTTGTATTATGATGTACGTTTCTTTAAATGACGATTTTTATGAGCAGGGTTAGCCTGTTAGCACATTGTTTGGATGCACTGGTGGATGTTTTAAAATAGTGTATGTTGGTTTTATTTGACTGTTCTTTTAAAGTTCTGTTCTACTTGGGACGAAAGTGCTAAACCTATTAAAAACATGATTGTTTCAATCCATGAACTACATGATGATCATCATGTTACACTGCTGCAGTCATTACACTTGGGTTATCCTGCTGTCAGGCGGTCCCGCAGTCAGCCAGAGTTCCAAAGTCTTGGTCCGGCATTGGTTTCTGTCGCCTCTTCCCTAACGTCAGTGTGCCAGGGGTATATAAGATGCATCCAACACCATTTTCTTCAGTCTTTCTTGTCGCGCGGTGCTCGAAGCAGAAGCAGTTCGCAAGTGCCGATCGACCGACTCCTGAGATTTTCGAAGTTGAATTTCAGATCCGAAGTCTTCAATAAAGCTAAATCCCCATTGGGGAAACTTTTTTCTTGCCTCAGACCGATGTCATTAAAAGTTAATAATTGTATTTCTTGTGGGAAGCAAATACCTCATAAGGACTTCCATTCTTACTGTATTCCATGCCTAGGCCCTGATCACGACGTCACTAGTTGTTAAGCGCACTATAAAAAGACGTTTTGATTTTGCTTTGCACTACTTTGGCCGAAGGTTCGATTATGTTATGCCGTCGGATCAATCGACGACCGCAATTCTGAAAAAACGCAAGGACAAGGAGAAAGACAGGCATCCGAGGTACAAAACCGACGAAACGTCTTCTAGGCCATTCGCCAGTTCTCAGTGAGGTGCTTTCGCAGCCCCTGACACCCACTACCTCAGAGCCACAGGCCGCCTCTGACTCCCACGTGGAGACAACTAGGCCTCTGGAAACTCAAGGTATTGAGCCTACGGAAACTAATCCCTCAGATGGGTCCGGAGCCGCTGAGTAGGCATCGGCTTCTGGGGGTGTTTTCAGACCTTCACAACTTACCATTAAAGCAACAGCCAAGACAAAAGTACCATTAAAGACAAAGAAGCAAGTACAGCATTCTCCTGGACAGTCCTCCAATGCCTAAGAAACAGATGTTTAAAATGGCCGAAGACCTCATTACTCTAATCAGGGGTTCCCATCCCCTGTCTGAGAAAAGGCCTAGGCAGGATACAGACTGTGATTCCTCTGATCAGGTTTCCATTTCCTCTGATTCCTCTTCAGATCAGGGATACTCTCTGCCCCCCTATGAGGACTCTGATGCTGAAGAATCTATCCCTTCAGCCTCTCTTCCTGAGGATTATTCTTTTGGGGAAACTTTACATACCATGAGGAAGCATTTCCATTAGGAAAGTCAGGATTATTCAGAATCCAAGAAAAGGCTCAGGGATTTCCTTTTATTGCCTCAACACAGGCCCTTGGCTATTACGCCTGTACTAGATATTGTGGGTGATGTGTTCTCTGAATCCAGCTTATCTCCTGATTCTTTGCCCCCTGCACCAGCCAAGCCAGATAGGTATTATAGAGTCCCTGACTTTCACAAGTTTCTTTATAAAAACCCTTCTGCTGATCCAGAAACTATTTCCCAGGGTCCAAAAGGGGTTAAGGCTTCCATTGCAAAAAATCCAGTACCCTCTGACAGAGATTCCAGAGCTTTGGATAGATGGGGGAAGAAAGTTTACACTTCTGCAACTTTAGCAGCAAGGGCTTTAAATTGCCAGTTTCACATGCTTAAGTATCAACAATATTTAATGGCTCAGTTAAAACAGAAAATGCTTGCAAGCTCAGAAGCTCCTGACTGTAAAGAAATGCAGGTTTTATTCTATGCAGTTGAACAGGTGGGAAAACATACGCTGCAATGTGGTTTTGATTCCTCAGAGGCCTCTTGTAGAGCCGCAGTTACAGGTTCTGTGATTCGAAGACATGCTTGGTTAAAAGAACAGAGTTTACCTGATCATGTTAAGGCAAAATTATTGGATGCCCCTTTACAGCATGATACCTTGTTTGGTGTTAAGGCAGAAGAGGTGTTAAAGAAAATGGAGGATAAAGCTAAATCTATGCAAACAGTCAAGGATTTCTTACAGGTAAAGCCACCTCGATTTAGCAGAAATTGGCCAACAAAGAATTGGTCCTTTCCAGTGTCAGACAGGCCACAGAGAGGCAGATACAGACGCCCAAGAGGCAGATCTCAACACCAAGGCTCTAACAGATGACGACAGTGGGGCACCTCAACCCCAAAAGGAGGTGAGGACAAGTCTCAACCTTACAGGAAACAATCTCAATGACTCCCCCCTTCGTACGCCAAGCACTTCCCTTTTGGCAGCCCCCTTAGGGGGGAAACTAGCACTTTTTTCTCAAAACTGGCAAACAATCACCCAAGACAAATGGGTTCTGAATATTGTGTTTCAAGGTTACAGGTTCCACTTTCATACTTTACCTAGGCTAAAAGGAATGCCAGACCTGCCACAAAAAAAGTGGGCAGAGGCACAAAAACAAATTTCAGCCCTTATGGACATGAGAGCTTTTCAAAAAGTACCACAACAGGAACAAGGACAAGGATTTTACTCAAGACTCTTCCTGATCCCCAGAAAGGACAAAGCCTTGAGGCCCATACTCGACATTTCAATTCTAAATACCTGGATATTCCGAAATTCAGAATGTTGACATTACAGCAGCTTCTACCCATGCTGGGCAAGAAGGCTTGGCTTGTTACTCTGGACCTCAAAGAGGCATACCTGCATGTCCCTATCAGACAAAATTGCAGAACATACCTCAGATTCAAAGCTGGTACAATGCACTACCAATTCTCTGCACTGCCCTTTGGCTTATCTACTGCGCCCAGGGTCTTTACAAAGTGCCTGGCATCAGTAATTGCATTTTGCAGACAAAAAGGAATTCAAATATATCCATACCTGGACGACTGCCTCATTCAAGAAGAGACAAAGGACATTCTTCTACAGAATCTGGCATTTGTAAAAAGGTTGCTAATTTCTCTAGGGTACACAGTAAATGAAAAGAAGTCAAAACTAGTGCCCTCACAACAGATTATATTCCTGGGTGCCAGCTTAAATACAATGGCCTAGATGGCTTATCTCACGCCAGACAAACAAATTCAACTAACTCTATTTTCAATTACCGTCAAAAAAGTCCCATCTCCCTGCAAGAAAAATTCTGCAGGCCTTGGGATTCATGGCATCCTGCATACTACTAATACCATATGCCAGACTGCATATGAGGAAATTACGATGGTACCTAAAAAGTGTTTGGACTCAACAACTCTCACAGTTTAGAAGCAGTAATACCAATGATTCCCTGCCTACAACAGGAGTTTCAATGGTGGGCACAAGCATGTCACCTAAACAAGGGTCAGCCTTTTACCCTACCCACAGCCAGGCAGACTCTAACAACAGATGCTTCGGATTACGCCTGGGAAGCACACATGACAGGAAAATGCATTCAGGGCAGGTGGACCACAGACCAGATGCATCTTCACATCAGTCAAAAAGAGATGTTGGCTGTTCAAAATGCCCTAACAGCTTTCAAGGACCTTCTGCATCCAGGACAATCATTATTAAAGACAGACAACACCACAGTAATGTGGTACATAAGCAAGGGGGCAGTCATTCTTGTCCCCTATGCAGGCAAGCCATGACCTTGTGGAACACAGCTCTAACGTATCAAGTTCATCTGCAAGCACAATTCCAGCCAGGAAAGAAAAATGCTCTGGCAGACGATCTCAGCAGAAATATCATGGACCCTCATGAATGGAAATTGAATCCACAAATCTTCAGCATGGTAATGCAAAAATGGGGATGCCCAGACATACATCTTTTTGCCTCCCCACTGAATTGCCAACTACAAAAATTCTGCACAAGGACTTATCGCACACAAGCATGGAAAGTGGATGCTCTCTCGTTCAGCTGGAAAAGCATAAAAGTTTATGCCTTCCCACCACTGCCTCTCCTTTCAAAGGTACTCCTAAAAACCAGACAAGAAAAACCACAGGTGATCCTGATTGCTCCAGACTGGCCACACCAGCACTGGCACCCAATCTTAAAGAACTTACCTCAAGGCCCACCTTGGATTTTGCCTCAGATTCCACACCTTCTGACTCAACAAAACAATCGGATCCTGCACGGTCAGCTCAAAACCCTAATCCTGGCTGCATGGCAGATTCATTAATCAAACAGGCAACACCTCTCTCTAAAGCTGTTATGGATGTCATCTTGGAGGCCAGGAGGCCTAGCACCAGGAAAGCTTACTCAGAAAAATGGAAGAGATTCTGCACCTGAAACCAGGCTCAAAGCCTTGACCCTCTTGTCCCAAACATTCCTCAGATTTTACAATACTTAACTGAGATGCTGGACAAAGGCCTATCCTTCTCATCAATTAAGATCCATGCCTCTGCCATTTCAGCACATTACAACACGGATCCTCCTTTATTCTCTCATCCCTTGCTAAAGCAGTACCTCAGGGGCTAAAAACATAAGACCGCCCCGGAGAGCACCAACACCAACTTGGGACCTCAATTTTGTTTTGGAAAAACTAACCCTGCCACCTTTTGAGCCAGCCAATACAGCCGATCTAAAATTTTTATCATGGAAAACAGCTCTGCTCCTGGCAGTAACTTCAGCACGAAGAGTCTCAGAGCTACAGGCATTAATGGCAGTGGAACCTTTTATAATTTTTCATCAGGACAGGGTTTCTTTAAGGACAAACCCTACCTTTATGCCAAAGGTGGTATCTAGTGTGGCTCTTAACCAAACTATCCACTTGCCAACTTTTTATCCAAACTCCCAGAATAAAGGGGAAAAACTTCTGCACTCTTTGGACATACACAGGCAGCTATGCTTCTACTTGGACAAAACAAAAGCTTTCCGGAAAACTGAGCAACTGTTTGTAGCATATGCTGCAGGATCACAGGGCAAGGCGATCTCAAAGCAGACTATATCCAAATGGTTAGGACACTGTATTCGTTACTGCTACACACAGCATGGAAAATCAGTCCCTAATAACATTAGGCCACATTCCATCAGGGCAACAGCCACTTCAACAGCCTTTCTCAGAGGAGTACCTACCAAGGCAATTTTGGAGGCTGCAACTTGGAGTTCAGTGCACACCTTTACCAAGCATTACCACTTGCCTCTTTACTCTAAATCCAGAGCAGGATTTGCCACTGCAGTTCTGCAGGGCCTCATAGCCAATCCTAACTCTTTATAGACCAGCCACCCAATCTTAGCTTTGGGATTATACCCAAGTGTAATGACTGCAGCAGTGTAACATGAGGAACATAGTACAGTTTTGTACCTACCATAAATGTAGATGTTCGAGTGTTCACACTGCTACAGTCCAGGTTACCCTCCCTCCATCCCCTCTGAACTAGCTGGACTTATCTATACCTTTCTATCCTTTACAACCTTTGGGGTGTATTTGCTTGGAACTGAAGGTATTATTTTTATTTTATATGTACATTTTTTATTAGCAATATGTATTGCCTACCTACTTGAGGGTACCTGACATTTGGGGCAAGAAAAGCTGAAGAAAATGGCGTTGGATGCATCTTATATATCCCTGGCGCACTGACGTCAGGGAAGAGGTGACAGCAACCGATGCCGGACCAAGACTTTGGAACTCTGGCCGACTGCGGGACCGCCTGATGGCAGGATAACCCAAGTGTAATGACTGCAGCAGTGTGAACACTTGAACATCTACATTTATGGTAGGTACAAAGCTGTACTTTTGTTTCTGCCATTATTACCAGTTCCATTGTTGGGTTTTGGTGCAGCAACAGTGGTTTGGTTCAGGTTTTTTTTTTTTTTAATTCAGCAGCTTGCCATTAAGTCACACATCAGCCCCCAGGGTGTTAACCAGTTGCATAGCAGTAGTAACAGCCCATCTACTTCTCTAGGGATAAAAGATTTTCTCTTACCTGGATGATTGGGACCTGTCTGCCTCCTTTGTGGAGTCTCACCTGCTGGCCTGGGACTTCCTCCTTCAGCCTTGTGTCTCCCTAGGCATTTTCCATCAATTTAGGGAAATCCAATTGAATTCCTACTCACAGCTTAGTGTTTGTGTGTCAGTTGAACACTCCTTTAATGTTGGTATCCCTTCATCAGGACAGAATTATGTCCTTAAGATCTGCAATAGAGACCCTTCTGCTTTCTGGACACCCCCCAACATGCTTAATTATGAGAGTATTCAGTCTCATGGCTCAGTGGCTCATACAGTCACAATGATCTCAGAAATTCCACCTCCTTTCCCGTCTTATAACTCAGTAATGCAGGAAATATCTGCAGTGGTGATTACAGTCTCTGCTAGTGTCAGCGGGTAGACCCTTCTGAGTCCTATCTCCAGTAGCAGTGGTGACCAGTAATGCATCCTCCCTCGGGTGGGGGGAGCATTATGAAGGGAGAATGGTCCAAGGTCTTTGTACTGCAAATGAGGGTGTTTCTTTTTGTGTTGCAGGAACTACAGGATTGCCTTCTTCTGGAAGTGACATATATTCAAATGGACAACATGACAGTAGCCTGGTGCATAAACAAGTAGGGGAGAACCAGATCATACCATTTATGCCATGAGAGTGTGGCAGTGGGTGAAGGACTCTCACTGGTGTTTGACAGCAATACACAACCCTGGATGACTCAACAACTTGGAAGTTAGGCTCAGCAGGAATCTCCTGTTGCCTTACAAGTGGTCCTTCAATCCAGAGATTGCCAAAAAGATATTCAATAACTGGGGCACTCCCTGCTGTAACCTTTTTGTGACTCTCTAGAACATGAAATGCAGCAGTTATTTTGCCATAGCTTTGCATCTGAGACAAACATCCAGGGACACACTGCCTCATCATTAGTAGTCAATGAAGCAGGATTACTTCATGCTTACTCCTCTACTCTCTTCCCTGATGACCACATTCTTTAAGAAAGCCTTCAGGTGCAGGGCCACCGTCATCCTCCCAGCTCCATTTGGCATAGAAAGAGTTGGTTCCCCTTCTCCATCCACACTTGGAGTCCCCTTAGTGCCTTGATCCACTGCCAGATATAATCACTCACCCATCTAAGAAACCTCATCCAGACATTCTCAACCTGAAGTTAACCACTTGGTTTCTCCATTTCCACTGATGACATGGGATATGTCTTTTTCCCTCAGGTTCCCACATTATCACAGCATTGCAGAAACCTTCAGGCTGGAAGGTTTGCCAAAGTAAATGGCAGAGATTTACCTTATGGGCAGAATTGTAAAACATACAGCTCTTTTCAGCCTCTTTTGGAGATTTTCTTTTTTTCTGATTACCCTGTTTCACTCTAACTCTAGTTTCTGTACCATCAAAGTTCAGTTGCCAGTGATTTCTTCTTTACACGTTGGTTTCCAAGGCAGTTTGCTAACTTCTCACAGATTATGTAAAGCCTTCCGAAGACCACTTTACTTTGTGATCCCTGATTAAGGATCCAGTGCCACCTTGGAATGTGAATTTTATTTTAGAAGCACTGTTTAAGCTTGCAGGATCTGTAGACCTAAAATTTTTGTCCTGGAAAATTAGTTTCTATCACTTCTGTCAAAAGGAATTTCATGCCTTATCGTCTGCATCTCCCAATATTGTTTTTCGCCAGCATAGGGGTACCTTAAGAACTAATCCCACCCTTTTATTCCACAAGTGGCTTCTGAGACCAGTATTTCCCAGCCCATTTACCTACCAATATTTTTTCCTGTCAAAACAAAGGAGAATATATTCTACACATTCACAGGCAACTTCGTTTCTGCCTTCATAGAACAGTCTCCTTTAGGAAAGATGCACATCTCTTCATTCCATTTGTTCAAATCATTGACTTCCAAGCCCAGAGCTCATTCTGCCAGGGCCAGGGTAGAATCTACAGCTGTTTTTTTCAGATCACATTCCCTGGATGATATTTCGAGCAGCTGCTTGGTCCTCTACACATACCTTCATTAAGCACTACAGTTTGGACTACACTTCAAGACATAGAGCTTTCTTTGGAGCTTCCATCCTGAAAGGTCATCTGTCATGTGGCCACCTGGGATTTCCAACAGCCGAGTGTTTTCTAACCCATATGTCAGTGGGAAAAACTGAGGGGCTGCCAGCCCAGCCAGATAGAATTTTGTAGATAATTCTATATCATTGTAAATATTAATATAATCCACAGGCTTGTTTTACAAATATAAAGAGAACTGTATATTATGATTAAAATATATGTTGTACTGAGCTTCAAAAATGTAACCACAGTGCACCCTGCTGTAAGAAAGCTGTTAAGTAAAGCATTTTATAACTGTGTTTGATCTCAAGCTCGGAGACTGGATGTCTGAGCTGGGAAATTCTTTCTGTTGTCTTAAGACATAGATAATTACTAGAATTCACATGTAAAAGTGTCTTTTATTGCTGTGGGTTCCTGGCAGATGCAGTTTACAAAGAAATTTAAATTTTGAGTTTCTGTTAGTCTGGAAACTAAAAATGATGTAATCTGAGATGTCAGCAGTACTGTGCATTATCAATTTAAGACTTTGTCAGAGAGAAAGATTGAGCATTTTGTATTTTGATCTGGTTCTGACAACACTCACCGGCCTGTGCTTGCTCTGTATGTAAGTAGTATTTAGAACAGTGATTTCTCTTAAAGATAGAAATAGCCAGATTAGTCTAGCTGTTTTTTGTGTTTGTTAGACTATCCTATTGTATTGTTTTAAAGTTTTTCCTGTGATTTCTGAACACTGTAATGTCATTGTGTTGAAGTAATAAGTATTGTCTGGTGTTTTTTTATTATTAAATATTTTAAACCTTTCAACTGTGGCTGTTTTGTGTAGAGATAATTTAAGCTCTAGCATACTTGGATGTATTTGGTGATACTGTACAAAGCCACTCCAATAGCCGTGCTGTTCATCACACTTACTAATTGGATAATAATAATGCACAGTAAAATAAGACACCCATTGGTAAGGGCCTTATTATTAGCTGATAAATAGTGGTTGGTGGCAGTGATTTTTACCTTATAGTCTGGAGAGAAGGGGGCATAGTTAGACAACCTGTGCCAGCCTTCCCCAGGAGTGTCTGTGTGTTTGTATTTAACAGACTCCGCTCTCAGACCCTACACTACAAGGCTGGAGGCAGGTAGCTGGTGAGGCATCTGATTCTCAAGGGAAGGGGGAATCTGTATACTGGGAAAAAGGGTTACTGTATAGAGAGTGGACACCTGAGGGAGAGCTAGAAGGTGAGAGAATACAGCAGTTGGTAGTGCTTAATGCTACCATCTGGCACTTCTAGCCATAGCCCATGATATTCCCTTTACAGGTCATATGGGCATAAAATATACCAAGAGGCTTATTATACAGAACATTTATTGGCCTGGGATTTCCAGAGATGTAACATGGTACTGCAGGACCTGTGAGCAGTGCCAAAAGGTAGGCAAGGGCAGGAGACAAGGTGAAAGCTCCTTTGATGCCTTTGCCTGTGATTGAGGAGCAAATTCACATGGTAGCTATGGATATTGTAGGACCTCTGAATACCCCAAGTTCCACACGGAAAATGTATATCCTAGTGGTAGTAAATTATGCTACAAGATACCCTGAGGCAGTGGCTCTGTCCTCTATTGAGGCAGAAAAGGTGGCAAATGCTTCGTTGGAGATTTTCAGCAGGATAGGTTTCCCAAAAGAAATACTGACTGACAGAGGTGCTAATTTTATGTCAGACCTGCTGGCTTGTCTGTGGAAGTACGGTGGGGTGAAGCACCTGAAGACCACCCCTACCATCCCCAGACTAATGTTCTTGTTGAGAGGTTGAACTCTACACTCAAGTCCATGCTATGGGCATTTGCAGATCAGTTTAAGAGGGAGTGGGACAAATATTTGCCCCATCTGTTGTTTGCTTACAGAGAGGTTCCCCAGGAAACCACAGGTTTTTCACCCTTTGAGTTGCTTTATGGGCATAGGGTGAGGGGGCCTCTAGATTTAATTCGAGATGAATGGGAAGGTGAGTTTGAATCTCACAAGGAGTCTGTTGTGGAATATGTCCTAAACCTCAGGACAAGGCTCAAGGAACTCATGGTCTTGGCTCAGGATAATCTGGCAGAAGCCCAACAGCAGAAACAGGTCTGGTATGACAGGAATGGTCAAGCAAGGGATTTATACTGTAGGGCAGCAGGTAATGGTTCTCATTCCTGTCAGACAACAAGCTGCAGGCAGCTTGGGAAGGGACCCTACAAGGTGGTAAGGAAGGTTAGTGAGGTTAACCACATGGTAGAACTGCTAGGCAGGAGGCAGGGGCACAAATTGTACCTTGTTAATATGATGAAATGTTACCATGATAGGGAGGCCCTTGTGCTGAGTATTTGCAGGGGACTGCAGGAGGAGTCTAAGGGAGATCCAGTGACTGATCTGCTCAGTGAGGCTCGGACTGACACCTCAGTGGAAGGGTAGCAATGTCCCAGCAACTATCTCCTACCCAGGTTTGAGAAATCTGAGCAGTGCTACAGGAGTTTGGGGACATGTTCACTGGGAAACCAGGGTGCACCCACCTGGTACAGCACCAGGTGGATACAGGACCCCAAAGACCTATTAGACAGGCCCCTTATTGGGTGCCTGAGAGAGTCAAACAGACTCTGAGGGAGGAGATACAGGAAGTTTTAGAACTAGGGGTAATTCAGAAGTCCCAACAGTCCCTGGGCCTCCCCAATGGTGCTGGTGCCAAAAAAGAATGGCAACACCAGGTTCTGTGTGGACTACAGGAAATTAAATAGTCACACAGAGTCAGAAGCTTACCCCATGCCTAGGACAGATGAAGCCTTAGAGCAGCTGGGTGGGGATAAGTATCTTGCCACCATTGATCTAACCAAGGGTTTCTGGCAGGTGTGCTTGACTCCCAGTGCTAGAGAGAAGTCAGCCTTTGTGACTCCGTTTGGCTTGTATGAGTTCACGAAGATGCCCTTTGGGTTGAAAAATGCCCCAGCAACTTTCCAGAGGCTGGTAGATCATATCCTGTCAGGAGCAGGGGGGTTTGCCCTTGCTTACCTAGATGATATTGTCATCTACAGCCACTCCTGGTAAAAGCACCTTCAGCATGTTAGGGAGGTGCTGGGCAAACTACAGAGGGCAGGGTTGACCATTAAGCCCAGCAAATGTCAGCTCAGTATGGCAAATGTCTCCTACGTGGGACATAGAGTGGGGAGTGGTAAGATCAAGCCATAATCTGCCCAAGTGGAAGCCATTTCAGACATGGCCTGCACCTGTTACCAAAAAGCAGATGAGGGTATTCTTAGGGACAGAAAGGTACTACAGAATGTCTGTCCCCAGTTATAGTACCATAGCTGCTCCCTCACAGACCTGACAAGGGAAAAAAGGCCAGGTAAGGTAGTGTGGACCCCAGCTTGTGAGCAGGTATTCCGGAATCTTAAAGAAGATTTGGGAGGATCCCCCGTGTTAGCCATTCCAGGTTACAGCAGAGAATTTGTTGTGCAAGTGGATGCTTCATACTCTGGGGTGGGGGCTGTACTTAGCCAGATTTCTTCAGAGGGAGAAGAGCACCCAGTGGTTTATCTCAGTCAGATTTCTTCAGAGGGAGAAGAGCACCCATTTGTTTATCTCAGTCATAGGCTCCAACCCAGGGAGGAATGCTATGCAGCTGTAGAAAAGGAATGTCTAGCCATAGTGTGGGCACTGAAGAAAGTTCAGCCATATCTGTATGGAAGGAAATTCACTGTAATTACAGATCACAATCCCCTAATATGGTTACATCGGGCCAGCCAGCAAAATGCCAAGTTACTAAGTTGAAGCCTAGGGTTGCAAGCATATATGTTAGTGCAGCACCGCAGTGGGATTACCTTTGCCAACGCAGATGGGCTGTCAAGACAGTGAATGATAGACTCAACCCTCTCAAGCAACATTTCTCAAGGGACACTTGAAAAACTAGCTTGAGTTCCTGGGGGGGGTGAAAAGCTGAGGGGCTGCCAGCCCAGCTAGATAGAATTTTATACATAATTTTATGTCATTGTAAATATTAATATAGTCCACAGGCTTGTTTTACAAATGTAAAGAGAACTGTATGTTATGATTAAACTATATTTTGTGCTGAGCTTCAAAAATGTAACCACAGTGCACCCTGCTGTAAGAAAGCTGTTAAGTAAAGCATTTTATAACTGTGTTTGATGTCAAGCTCGGAGACTGGATTTCTGGACTAGGAAATTTTCTATTGTCTTAAGACACAGATAATTACTAGGTTTCACGTGTAAAGTGTCTTTTATTGCTGTGGTTTCCTGGTAGGTGCAGCTTACAAAGAAATGTGAATTGTGAGCTTCTGTTAGCCTGGGAACTAAAGGAGAGGTGATAAAAATGATGTCATTTGAGATGAGTCAGCAGGACTGTGTATTATTAATTTAAGACTTTGTCAGAGAGAAAGATTAAGCATTTCGTATTTTGATCTGGATCTCACAACCCTCACCAGCACTTGCTTGCTCTGTATGTAAGTAGTATTTAGAGCAGTGATTTCTCTCAGAGATAGAGATAGCCAGATTAGTCTAGCTGTTTCTGTATTTATGTCAGACTATCCTACAATATTGTTTTAAAGTATTTCCTTTGAATTCTGAACTCTGTAATGTCATTGTGTTGAAGTAATAAGTATTGTCTGGTGTTTTATTATTTATTATTAAATATTTTTAAACCTTTCAACTGTGGCTGTTTTGTGTAAAGATAATTTAAGCTCTAGAGTACTTGTTTGTATTTGGTGATACTGTACAAAGCCACTCCAATGGCCTTGCTGTCCGTCACACTTACTAATTGGATAATAATAATATTCCACAGTAAAACTGGACACCCTTTGGTAAAGGCCTTATTATTAGCTGATAAATAGTGGGTGGTGGCAGTGATTTCTACCTTATAGTCTGGAGAGAAGGGGGCATAGCTGGAGAATCTGTGCCAGCCTTCCCAGGAGTGTCTGTGTGTTTTGTATATAACTCATATCTCAAAGTGTGTGTGTTTGAGCTACTTGGGCAGGGACACGAAGCACTGGTTAGGCAGAGAGGGTGCTGGAGGTTTTGGCTTGACAACTAGGCTGAGATCTGTACCCTATAGCTGTGCCAGTGGGGAGTCTTATTTGGGATTTGGAGAGAAAGGGAGAAACCATCCCCAGACTGACTGTGAACTCTGTGTGCTCTTAAGGGAAATTGTACTTTATTGTGGGTGTACTTATTATTCCCAATGTGGACCCCCCCTCACGGGTGCTAGTGGTGAGGATTGAGGCTACTTGTTTACTGGGCCAGTGCACAGGTGTCACAGTCAGATCAGACAGACTGAATGAATATGATACTAAAGTTGATATGAATGATAGAACCTTTCATTCCAGTTCATTTGATACAACAACCTGCCCTCCTTCCCTATTCTAGTCAGTAGACCTGAAGGATCATGTGTCCTCTTCCTTGAATCCAAGGCAGTGCAAGTCTGGTCTTATTTTCAGGCATGAAACCCAATCCGAGTTAGTCAGGGGAAGTAGGGCATTATGGAAAAGAAAGACTTTGAAAGGCTGAAGGCCAGATCACTAAGTTTGCCAGATCAGATCCAAGTGGTGGCTGTAGGAACCATGCATAGTATCAGACTGGAATGAAAGGATCTTGCATTATGGTAAGTACGTAACTTTCATTTTTGCTACGTTGGTATGTTTATTAGAAGACCTTTGCCCAAAATGGTGTTATGGGAGCAACAGTGGCTTTAGCCAGTATGTGGAAGCCTTCGAGCAAGAGGTGTAGCCCATCCTTGAGTACTTCTGTCAAGCATCTCATTCCATGGTGACACATATTAGATCCCCCATTAAAATGACTCCATTTTTTAGCCAGTCATCTTTTCTTTGTACCAAGATCATCATTTATGGAGAAGGAAGGATTCCTGTTAGTATACTGGTTTTGCCTGCATTTATCACATACAGGAAAGACCCTGATCAAACTCTGGTAGTCATCCCAGATATTAAGAATACTGCCAACAGTGATCTGTTGAAGAACATAGTACAGTTGTGTAGGTCACTTAATGGTAAGTATTCAAGTAGACCATCATTGTAATACCTGTATCCTCCCTCCATCCTCTCTAAAGGTATGCAGTTTAACTTCTACCTCGTGGCCAGGGTGTGATATTTACTAAGTTCTTTCCTTGACCCACCCTAAACTTCCTATATGCTCAGACTTCACCCTGCCTTTAAGATGTTCTAACGTTTCCTTGAGTTATTCTGTTGTAATACTCAAACACATTCTTTATCAGTGCAAGAAAGCTCTGAAAATGGCACAAACATACATACCCCTTATACAAGTATACTGGCATTTTCCTAGGGCAGGCATATGGTTTGGTGAGGAAGGATCCCAAGCTTTAGAAGGCTGGCCAGATGGATGGGACATTTGCAAGGAAAGTGCCAGATGTTAAGAATACTGCATCAGTGATCTATTTGAACATCTGGCATTATGGTAATTTACTTGCCCAATTGTATTTTATTCCTCCCTGCAATCCTGGTGACAGCCATAGCTCTCACATCTGTGAGTAGTACATCAGAAAGTCATTA
Source organism: Protopterus annectens (assembly GCF_019279795.1). NCBI lineage: Eukaryota > Metazoa > Chordata > Ceratodontiformes > Protopteridae > Protopterus > Protopterus annectens. The sequence goes on along the minus strand of NC_056730.1, from coordinate 366,186,501 downwards.
GAGTTCTCTGTCTGGGAGGAAACTTGTGTACTGCTTACTACTACACATGTAAAACTAATGGTTGTCTACTTCAGCAGGACCATACCCATTTGTTATGTACTGCCAAAAAGACTTGAATGATGTCATATGCATAATGCTATAGTTAATTCCTCTCACAGCTCTACTGTATTTTCTTCAGCTAAAACTTCAGCAGTAAACACTGATCTTTGATTTCTTGCCTTTGTTTTTAAACTGCATATGCATCATTGTATTAATAGAACAGTATATATTAATCACTTTTTCTGATTAAAAATATTTTCTTTCTTTATTCAAGGCCTCCATTATTTCAGAAATGTTGTGCTTGTGGGATCATTACAAGATCGCTATGTTCCATATCACTCTGCCCGAATTGAGATGTGTAAGACAGCTTTAAAAGATAAACAATCAGGTATCTTTTTTATAAATAGCTGAAAATTCATGTCTTGCTTATGCTAGCTAAGTTTAAATTAAGTGTAGTCTGACTGATTGCTGTGTATAGCTCAACAATGTAAAGCCGCAGAATCAACTTCCCACAGACAGAAAACCTTGAAACTATACATGAATTCAAAAAACATCTTAAACAACATTTCCAGAAGGAAAATAAGGGCATTTGCTTCAGTGATGTTGGATAATATATGCAGATTATTCCAAAAGTTACTCAAGTCATATTACTTGTATATAGATGTATGCATAACAGATGTGAAAATACCAATCAACCTAATTGTATGTCTTTTACACAAGTTCATTTTTCACATGTGCAGCATTTCTTGCATAAATATTATGCTGTACTAAAAGCTGTTGTACTATAACATTTTTTGCTATAATTACTATTGTACTTTTCTACTACTCGTGTATTAATGTACCTTAAAAGTGCCCATTTCGTGCCTGAAAAGGGTTGGCAAAGCAGTTCACTTTATCCAGTATCAGAGGGTAAAATAAATAAATCTTCAGAAATTAGTGTTTGCCAAATTAATGCATAACCAAATGTGGATACTGTTGTACAGTTCATGGAGTGGTGTAGATGATAACATAAAGCATTTAAAATTTAAATTGTAACAAACTATAAGCATATTTTGAGATCACCAAATTAAAATCTTACTGGTTAGTGTTGTGGTTTATGACCTTTTTCGATTCTCGGCTCCCTTTTTGAATCCAGGTTTTCCCAAGGCACCCCCCCCCCCCCCAGTCAAATTCTAACAAGTATAGTTTGCGAAACAGCTAATAATTGATGTGAAGTTGTTCAATCTCGCCTTCATTCCTACTGATGGGTTCGGAGCCAATCATCGGCTTCGAGTCGGCCAATTTGCAAAGCTAGAGGTCTCAAACAGCTTGAGGCCAAAGCCCTGTCCCACAATGCACCACTACATTCTCCAGATCTAGTTTGCCGCTGCAACTGCACGGGTGTTCTCTACAGCTCTTGGCCGTTGGAGAGATAAGTTTGCAATTTTCTATTGAAAATTTCATAATAGTTTTTACATTTATTGGTTAGTTAGGTCTTAGTAGTATAGTACTTTGTTCTGGTTATCCGTTTTCGGATTTATATCCTGTTGTATAGTTTTTTAGTTTCTCTCTCTAGTTTTGGACTTAACCCTGTTTATTCAAGTTAGCCGTTTGGCTTTATTGCTCTATCCCGTCGAGTTAGGCTTTCTGCAGTTTTCTGCAATATTTTGTTTGTTAGCCGGTTAGGCTCTTGGCCAATTTTTGGCTGTATTTTGTTTCCTTAGCCTGTTAGGCTTTCTCTATTACAGTTAGAAGTGTTATAGCTGCGTTTGTATACTTTTTAGCTGGTTAGGCTTAGTTTTTCTTTGGACATAGTTATTGTTATACTTTTCTACAATGTCTGAAAAGGCTAAATCTGGTTTCAAGAGATGCCGCAAATGTAGTCCAGAAAATGTCAATTACAGATGGCCATTCTACATGTGTGTACTGCTTGGGTGAAGTACATTTACAGGAGGTTTGTTCCATTTGTCATATGTTCAGCTCTAGAGTGTTAGCTGAAAGGAAGCGTAAGTTAGTGGAGCTGGGTTTAATTAAGTCTGCTTTCCAGTCAGACTTGGCTTCTGCTCTGGGTCAACCAAAACCCTCTTCTACAGCCTCTTCATCTAGTTCGCCCAGTTCAAGACTTCAAGTCGGCTCTGCTCCTGCAGAGCTTGATGGGGGGCAGGAGGAGTCTAAGGGAGATCCAGTGACTGATCTGCTCAGTGAGGCTCGGACTGAGCACACACCTCAGTGGAAGCAGCAATGTCCCAGCAACTATCTCCACCCAGGTTTGAGAAATGAGCAGTGCGTACGGGTTTGGGACATGTTCACTGGGAAACCTAGGTGCACCCACCTGGTACAGCACCAGGTGGATACAGGACCCCAAAGACCTATTAGACAGGCCTTATTTGGTGCCTGAGAGAGTCAAACAGACTCTGAGGGAGGAGATACAGGAAGTTTTAGAACTAGGTAATTCAGAAGTCCCAACAGTCCCTGGCCTCCCTAATGTTGCAAGTGCCAAAAAGAATGGCAACACCAGGTTCTGTGTGGACTACAGGAAATTAAATAGTCACACAGAGTCAGAAGCTACCCCATGCCTAGGACAGATGAAGCCTTAGAGCAGCAGCGGGCTGGGAGTATCTTGCCACCATTGATCTAACCAAGGGTTTCTGGCAGGTGTGCTGACTCCCAGTGCTAGAGAAGTCAGCCTTTGTGACTCGTTTGGCTTGTATGAGTTCACGAAGATGCCCTTTGGGTTGAAAAATGCCCCAGCAACTTTCCAGAGGCTGGTAGATCATATCCTGTCAGGAGCAGGGGGGTTTGCCCTTGCTTAACTAGATGATATTGTCATCTACAGCCACTCCTGGTAAAAGCACCTTAAGCATGTTAGGAAGGTGCTGGGCAAACTACAGAGGGCAGGGTTGACCATTAAGCCCAGCAAATGTCAGCTCAGTATGGCAAATGTCTCCTACGTGGGACATACAGTGGTGAGTGGTAAGATCAAGCCATAATCTGCCCAAGTAGAAGCCATTCAGACATGGCCTGCACCTGTTACCGAAAAGCAGATGAGGGCATTCTTAGGGACAGAAGGGTACTACAGAAAGTCTGTCCCCAGTTATAGTACCATAGCTGCTCCCTCACAGACCTGACAAGGGAAAAAAGGCCAGGTTAAGGTAGTGTGGACCCCAGCATGTGAGCAGGTATTCCGGAAGCTTAAAGAAGATTTGGGAGGATCCCCTGTGTTAGCCATTCCAGGTTACAGCAGAGAATTTGTTGTGCAAGTGGATGCTTCATACTCTGGGGTGGGGGCTGTACTTAGCCAGATTTCTTCAGAGGGAGAAGAGCACCCATTTGTTTATCTCAGTCATAGGCTCCAACCCAGGGAAGAATGCTATGCAGCTGTAGAAAAGGAATGTCTAGCCATAGTGTGGGCACTGAAGAAAGTTCAGCCATATCTGTATGGAAGGAAATTCACTGTAGTTACAGATCACAATCCCCTAATATGGTTACATCGGGCCAGCCAGCAAAATGCCAAGTTACTAAGTTGAAGCCTAGGGTTGCAAGCATATATGTCAGTGCAGCACCGCAGTGGGATTACCTATGCCAACGCAGATGGGCTGTCAAGACAGTGAATGATAGACTCAACCCTCTCAAGCAACATTTCTCAAGGGACACTTGAAAAGTAGCTTGAGTTCCCCGGGGGGGGGGGGGGTGAAAAGCTGAGGGGCTGCCAGCCCAGCTAGATAGAATTTTATACATAATTTTATGTCATTGTAAATATTAATATAGTCCACAGGCTTGTTTTACAAATGTAAAGAGAACTGTATGTTATGATTAAACTATATGTTGTGCTGAGCTTCAAAAATGTAACCACAGTGCACCCTGCTGTAAGAAAGCTGTTAAGTAAAGCATTTTATAACTGTGTTTGATGTCAAGCTCGGAGACTGGATTTCTGGACTAGGAAATTCTTTCTATTGTCTTAAGACATGGATAATTACTAGGTTTCACGTGTAAAAGTGTCTTTTATTGCTGTGGTTTCCTGGTAGGTGCAGCTTACAAAGAAATGTGAATTGTGAGTTTCTGTTAGCCTGGGAACTAAAGGAGAAGTGATAAAAATGATGTCATTTGAGATGAGTCAGCAGGACTGCGTATTATTAATTTAAGACTTTGTCAGAGAGAAAGGTTGAGCATTTCGTATTTTGATCTGGATCTCACAACCCTCACCAGCACTTACTTGCTCTGTATGTAAGTAGTATTTAGAGCAGTGATTTCTCTCAGAGATAGAGATAGCCAGATTAGTCTAGCTGTTTCTGTATTTATGTCAGACTATCCTACAATATTGTTTTAAAGTATTTCCTTTGAATTCTGAACTCTGTAATGTCATTGTGTTGAAGTAGTAAGTATTGTCTGGTGTTTTTTTATTTATTATTAAATATTTTTAAACCTTTCAACTGTGGCTGTTTTGTGTAAAGATAATTTAAGCTCTAGAGTACTTGTTTGTATTTGGTGATACTGTACAAAGCCACTCCAATGGCCTTGCTGTCCGTCACACTAATTGGATAATAATAATATTCCACAGTAAAACTGGACACCCTTTGGTAAAGGCCTTATTATTAGCTGATAAATAGTGGGTGGTGGCAGTGATTTCTACCTTATAGTCTGGAGAGAAGGGGGCATAGCTGGAGAACCTGTGCCAGCCTTCCCAGGAGTGTCTGTGTGTTTTGTATATAACTCATATCTCAAAGTGTGTGTGTTTGAGCTACTTGGGCAGGGACACGAAGCACTGGTTAGGCAGAGAGGGTGCTGGAGGTTTTGGCTTGACAACTAGGCTGAGATCTGTACCCTATAGCTGTGCCAGTGGGGAGTCTTATTTGGGATTTAGAGAGAAAGGGAGAAACCATCCCCAGACTGACTGTGATCTCTGTGTGCTCTTAAGGGAAATTGTACTTTATTGTGGGTGTACTTCTTATTATTCCCAATGTGGACCCCCCCCTCACGGGTGCTAGTGGTGAGGATTGAGGCTACTTGTTTACTGGGCCAGTGCACAGGTGTCACAGTCAGATCAGACAGACTGAATGAATATGATACTAAAGTTGATATGAATAATAGAACCTTTCATTCCAGTTCATGTGATACAACAACCTGCCCTCCTTCCCTATTCTAGTCTGTAGACCTGAAGGATCATGTGTCCTCTTCCTTGAATCCAAGGCAGTGCAAGTCTGGTCTTATTTTCAGGCATGAAACCCAATCCGAGTTAGTCAGGGGAAGTAGTGCATTATGGAAAATAAAGACTTTGAAAGGCTGAAGGCCAGATCACTAAGTTTGCCAGATCAGATCCAAGTGGTGGCTCTAGGAACCATGCATAGTATCAGACAGACTGGAATGAAAGGATCTTTCATTATGGTAAGTACGTAACTTTCATTTTTGCTACGTTGGTATGTTCATTAGAAGACCTTTGCCCAAAATGGTGTTATGGGAGCAACAGTGGCTTTAGCCAGTATGTGGAAGCCTTCGAGCAAGAGGTGTAGCCCATCCTTGAGTACTTCTGTCAAGCATCTCATTCCATGGTGACACATATTAGATCCCCCATTAAAATGACTCCATTTTTTTAGCCAGTCATCTTTTCTTTGTACCCAGATCATCATTTATGGAGAAGGAAGGATTCCTGTTAGTGTACTGGTTTTGCCTGCATTCATCACATACAGGAAAGACCCTGATCAAACTCTGGTAGTCATCCCAGATATTAAGAATACTGCCAACAGTGATCTGTTGAAGAACATAGTACAGTTGTGTAGGTCACTTAATGGTAAGTATTCAAGTAGACCATCATTGTAATACCTGTATCCCTCCCTCCATCCTCTCTAAAGGTATGCAGTTTAACTTCTACCTCGTGGCCAGGGTGTGATATTTACTAAGTTCTTTCCTTGACCCACCCTAAACTTCCTATATGCTCAGACTTTACCCTGCCTTTAAGATGTTCTAACGTTTCCTTGAGTTATTCTGTTGTAATACTCAAACACATTCTTTATCAGTGCAAGAAAGCTCTGAAAATGGCACAAACATACATACCCCTTATACAAGTATACTGGCATTTTCCTAGGGCAGGCATATGGTTTGGTGAGGAAGGATCCCAAGCTTTAGAAGGCTGGCCAGATGGATGGGACATTTGCAAGGAAAGTGCCAGATGTTAAGAATACTGCATCAGTGATCTATTTGAACATCTGGCATTATGGTAATTTACTTGCCCAATTGTATTTTATTCCTCCCTGCAATCCTGGTGACAGCCATAGCTCTCACATCTGTGAGTAGTACATCAGAAAGTCATTAGAGTTCTCTGTCTGGGAGGAAACTTGTGTACTGCTTACTACTACACATGTAAAACTAATGGTTGTCTACTTCAGCAGGACCATACTCATTTGTTATGTACTGCCAGAAAGACTTGAATGATGTCATATGCATAATGCTATAGTTAATTCCTCTCACAGCTCTACTGTATTTTCTTCAGCTAAAACTTCAGCAGTAAACACTGATCTTTGATTTCTTGCCTTTGTTTTTAAACTGCATATGCATCATTGTATTAATAGAACAGTATATATTAATCACTTTTTCTGATTAAAAATATTTTCTTTCTTTATTCAAGGCCTCCATTATTTCAGAAATGTTGTGCTTGTGGGATCATTACAAGATCGCTATGTTCCATATCACTCTGCCGAATTGAGATGTAAGACAGCTTTAAAAGATAAACAATCAGGTATCTTTTTTATAAATAGCTGAAAATTCATGTCTTGCTTATGCTAGCTAAGTTTAAATTAAGTGTAGTCTGACTGATTGCTGTGTATAGCTCAACAATGTAAAGCCGCAGAATCAACTTCCCACAGACAGAAAACCTTGAAACTATACATGAATTCAAAAAACATCTTAAACAACATTTCCAGAAGGAAAATAAGGGCATTTGCTTCAGTGATGTTGGATAATATATGCAGATTATTCCAAAAGTTACTCAAGTCATGTTACTTGTATATAGTTGTATGCATAACATAGGTTCATAGGTTCATACTAGGCTATCTGCCCTAGGGCATTTATAAGCCTAGCCAGAATGTGTTTGGCTTTCGCCACCCATTTTAAATTTATTTTGCTATGCCCTTTTTCGAGGTTAGTATACTGTGCCTCTATCTAACAGTGACACAGAAGTGATACCCGGGGTAAACCTCGATCTCCATCCACTCATCAAGATTCCTCTTGAAGAGAGTCAATGAGGTCTCTGCCTAACCTGGACTGGGATTTTATTCCAGGTGAAGGGAGCCTCTGGTTATGAATCTGTCCTCCAGCATGTCCTATTTATTTCAGTGCTGAGGTTCAAGTCTCTCGAGCGCGTAGCTCGATGGGATTTGGATTTTCTGAGGTGCAGCATGTCCATTAATTCATGGTTGGACATGGCTTTATACGTCAGGCACAGATCTTTCTTTATTCAAGGCCTCCATTATTTCAGAAATGTTGTGCTTGTGGGATCATTACAAGATCGCTATGTTCCATATCACTCTGCCCGAATTGAGATGTGTAAGACAGCTTTAAAAGATAAACAATCAGGTATCTTTTTTATAAATAGCTGAAAATTCATGTCTTGCTTATGCTAGCTAAGTTTAAATTAAGTGTAGTCTGACTGATTGCTGTGTATAGCTCAACAATGTAAAGCCGCAGAATCAACTTCCCACAGACAGAAAACCTTGAAACTATACATGAATTCAAAAAACATCTTAAACAACATTTCCAGAAGGAAAATAAGGGCATTTGCTTCAGTGATGTTGGATAATATATGCAGATTATTCCAAAAGTTACTCAAGTCATGTTACTTGTATATAGTTGTATGCATAACATAGGTTCATAGGTTCATACTAGGCTATCTGCCCTAGGGCATTTATAAGCCTAGCCAGAATGTGTTTGGCTTTCGCCACCCATTTTAAATTTATTTTGCTATGCCCTTTTTCGAGGTTAGTATACTGTGCCTCTATCTAACAGTGACACAGAAGTGATACCCGGGGTAAACCTACGATCTCCCATCCACTCATCAAGATTCCTCTTGAAGAGAGTCAATGAGGGTCTCTGCCTAACCTGGACTGGGATTTTATTCCAGAGTGAAGGGAGCCTCTGGGTTATGAATCTGTCCCTCCAGCATGTCCTATTTATTTATTTCAGTGCTGAGGTTCAAGTCTCTCAGGCGTGGCTCGATGGGATTGGATTTTCTGAGGTGCAGCATGTCCATTAATTCCTGGTTGGACATGGCTTTATACGTCAGGCACAGATCGCCTCTGAACAGGTGGTATGCCACTGAGTAGAGCTGGGTTTTCTTTAACCGGGCAGCATATGGCATCTGTTTGAGCCCTTTGATCCTCTTGGTGAGGTACTTTTGGGGTCTTTCCAGTTGCTGCAGGTGTCTGGTAAGGTACATCCCAAAAGGGGCATTGTACTCAATTATGGGCCTGTTGTGGGATGAGTAAAGACGATGACCTCCCTGATCTAGATGTGAATCCCTTCATGATTAGGTGGGCTATAAAATCTATGTTTTTTTTCTGCTTCCACTTTGTTTTTCTACACTTTGCACGTGGTTGTCAAATGAGAGATTGCTATCAACTTGGGTCCCCAGGTCCCTTAATTACTTCTTCTGTACTTAATGGATTTCCACCTATGTGGTAATTTGTGGGCACTTTGTTTTGCCAAAGGGATGACTATACACTTTTGGCATTTAGCTTGAGGCCATGGCACTGGCACCAGTTGTCTGTTTCTATGAGGCCCTTTTGGAGGATGCTTGTGTCGGCTGGAGAGTCGATTATGGCACCCAGTTTGCAGTCATCTGCGAACTTGGTCAGCCACAGCCTTTCCGTGTTGGCCTGTACCTCCGAGAAATATATACCGAACAAGAGAGGTCCCAGGACTGAGCCTTGTGGGACACCACTTGTAACTGGTTTGGAGTCTGACATGGCTCCAGCAATTCTAACCATGTGGGTTCTGTCCTTGAGCCAGTTTGCAATCCATCTAGTGACATAGGGGTTTATATTTAAGCTGGTGAGCTTATCTATAATGCCCAAGTGGGGTATTGTATCGAAGGCTTTTGCGAGGTCCAAGTAGGCTGTGTGGACCACCTTCCCCTCGTCAATGGCCTTGGTGACTGTTTCAAAGAAATCAACCAGGTTTAAGAGGCAGGATCTGCCTTAACAAAGCCCGAACTGGGTAGGATCCAGTGTTTGTAGGTCCCCAATATCTTTATTTATGAGGTCCATGATGATCCTTTCCATAGCTTTGCAGACCAAGCTAGTCAGGCTTATGGGGCGATAGTTTCCAGGATCCGTTGAGGCACCACCTTTATGGAGAGGGACCACTGTTGCTGTACGCCACTCTTTGGGCACATATCCTGTAGTAAGGCTGAGATTGAACAGTAGTTTTATGTTTGGGTTTAGCTGCTCTTTGAGTTCATGTAGGACGCAGCCCGGGACACCATCTGGTCCCATTGATGCTGTGTTTTTTGCTTTGGAGAGGGCGGCTCTTACCTGAGCATCTGATATGTCAGGGGGGCAGCACTCTGCTGGGATAGATATTTGCTCTTTTGGTGGGGAGGCGGGGGAGAAGTTTGCGCTGAACCTGTCAGCTAGGATGTTGGCAATGTCTGTGGGTTCGGTGTATTTTTTGTCATTTTGGACTAATTCTGAGCATATCTGGGAATTACCACCCAGGTTCCTAACATAACTAAAGAAAGCCTTGTGATTATCCTTAGTGTCCTGTGCAATTTTTCTCTCGAAGCTGGCCTTAGACAATTTTGTGTGCTGTAGTTTTTGCTAATACTGATCAGTGATGCCTTCCCTTTTTGGGATTTTGCTTTATCATTTTAGTAGCTTCCTCCTTCTATTGTATAGTTTGTTTATGGCTGGGGTCCACCAGACAGGGCGTCTACCTTTGGAGGATTGGGTCTTGGTTTTGTTGGGATCGCATGATCCATGCATTCCTGAAGGTGTTCATAGAATGCGTTTATAAAGGATTCTGCGGTCTGGGCGTATTATTTTCACAGGCCGGGGGCTTTGAAGGATTCCACCTCAGTTTTGAGGAGTGTAAAATTTGCTTTAGAGAAGTTTTTCACTGTGGTTTTCTGGGCAGGGGGTGGGGTCGGGGTGTGAATATCCAGTGAGATTAGTTTATGGTCTGATCTTACCAGTGGGGATACACTTCTGGTCTGGAGCATAGAGTCCCCATGTTGGTGATGATCAGGTCCAGTATGTTTTCCCCTCTTGTGGGAGTGGTAACAAGTTGTTCCATAGCATTTGAGTTTATAAATTCTAGGAACCTTTGGGCTAGGGTGTTGGAGCTAGGTAATGCTCCCAGTCTATGTTTGGGTAGTTGAAGTAAGCCCAATATAATGGTGTTTGGAGAGACCTTCATATTTTCCAGTGTTCTCAGGAAGGCGAGTGGGGTTCCTGGGTTTGGGAGGAGTGGTCTGTAGCAGGCTATAAACTGGAAGGCAGTTTTACCCACTGTTAGTTGCACATGGATAGTCTCTGATGCTTCGTGCTTTGCCACCAACCTGGAGGTGTGGGTATCTTTGATGAATATCGATACTCCCCTCCTTTTGTGGTTCGGTCCAAGTTTTGGGGCGAAAAGCATGGTATGAGGTATAACCTGGTAGTGCTGGGGTGCTCTCGGGAGCCCTGAACCAGGTTTCTGTTACTGCACAGATATCGATGTTCTCCATACTAAGGAGAGTTTGAGTCGTGCATCTTGAGGTTTAGACTTCTGGCGTTGAGCAGCATTACTCTTAGTTTCTTATCCCTTATGATACCTATGGAGGTGGGTTTGTCTTTTGAGCCTTGCCTAAAAAAGGCACTATGGGGTAGCAAGAGCCTTTGCCAATATCCGAAAGCCCAGGGGTGACAGGTGCAAGCCGTCCTAGCGAAGCATCGTGGCTTGTCGAGCATATCATCCCAAGCTGACAGGCATTGGATCCCCTTTGAATGACACCAGTACTTAAGCCAGTTGTTGAAATTGATCATCTTGTCTTCATATTGTGGCATCATTCTTGTTGAGGGTAAGATGCTACTCAAGGTCAGGGTCATACCAGCCTGGGCTACATGCTCAGAGAGCTCCTTTATGTCTCTTTCATGTAGTCAGGGGAGGTACGTCTCAGGTCATTCACACCAGCATGGACAATGACTGAGTCATATTTGTACTTGCCTTGGAGTGACCTGAGTGCTTGTGTTATGTGGCGGATCCTAGCACCCGACAGGCTGCTCACCGTGACCCTCTCCTTGTTCAGCCTGGTGGCCGGGACGTCAGTGTGCCTGATGATAGAGTCACCTATTACAAGTGTATCAGGTGTGTTGTTAAGTCTTAAGGGCTGTGACTGTTTGGCACACTGGCTTTGTGAGATATGTGTTGCACGTGTTTTGTTTTGGGGTAGCGGCTGCTTGGGTGTCTGCTTTGAGGTCCCTGCTGCTTCGCAGATCTTTATTTAGAGCCTCCGAGTATGTTTTTGTGTGATTATGTGTTTGGTTTGCTGTCGTGGTAGGTCTATGTGAGACTGGAATTGTAGTGAGTATGGTTTCCTTCTCCTCCTGACTGGTTATGCCAGTACTGAGTTGAGAGAGCTTAGCCTCCAGTTTGGCTATATGGTTGCATCTCTCACATGTGTTGGAATTTGTTGGGAGGAGGAGAGGGTTGTCTGTGTACATGAGGCAGTTGTAACATTGCCTCAAGATTCCCAGATTCACCAGCTGGACCGGGAGAGGAGATTGACAACTGACCTTTGGACATGCTAGAATAATATTGGGACTTCCTTAATAATTGAAAACCAGGGCCAGTGGGGAGTGAGGGTGTAGTGCTTTTAATTTTTAGTGCTGACTTATATAATTGCTTTAGTGAGCAAGTGCCAGGTAACTTAAGTGCAATGTGTTACAGGTAACTTAAATTCAAAAACGACAAACAGTAACTTTCTTTCAAGTGAAACAAGGAAATAAGTACAGTAAGCAATGCAGATATCACTAGTGAGCCACAGAAGCTGAGAAGCAGCGTATTAGGTGGAATTAGCGTTCAGGAAATAACAAACAAACAAACAACAAGCATATAAACAAAGCTATATTCAGCAGGCCTGGATCAAGTCTATGCTACAGCAAACAAGGTGTACCAATTTCCGTAAGATACAGTTCAAATATTCAGGCACTATAAACCTTTAACCAGAAATTCCCTGCTCAGAAGGGCAGAGTCCAGCCTCTTCTCCCACAAGAGTGCAGACCACAAACCTTCTTAATGTAAAATAACTGGCCTGAAGCCCAAGTGCCTAAACCAGAACTAATACACTTTAAGAATAACAGACACTGGGCTCTCAATCAGCAGTTCCCAACTTAGAAGGATGAAAGCTACCTGTCCTGCCACCACAGTGCATGCCACAAACCTTCCTAATGTAAAACAACTGGTCTGAAGCCCAAGTGCTTAATCCAAAAGACTTAGAATGACAGCTAAACTTTAATCAAGTTACTACCAAGCAGTAATAAATGCAATTGAATACTTTAGAGAATGCCTGGATTAGTGCTCAAGTTACACAAACAAAGCTAGATCCAGCAGGCCCGAATCCAGTCTATGCCACAGCAAACAAAGGCACCAACTTCAGTAAGAAGCAGTTCAGATATGCATGCACTATAAGCCTTCAATCAGAAATTCCCAGCTCAGAAGGGCAGAGTCCAGCCTCTCCTCCCACAAGAGTGCAGACCACGAACCATCTTAATGTAAAATAACTGGCCTGAAAGCCTAAGTGCTTAAACCAGAATTAATACACTTTTAGAATAACAGACACTGAGCCCTCAATCAGCAGTTCCCAACCTAGAAGGATGTAAGCTACCTGTTCTGCCACTACAGTGCAGACCACAAACCCTCTCAGTGCAAAACAACTGGTCCGAAGCCCAAGTGTTTAAACCAGAAGGCTTAGAATGAGTTACACCAAGCAGTAATAAATACAATTGAGTACTTTTAAGATGATGCAAAAGTAAAAAAAAATAGGTAGAAACACAAGTACAGTAAAAGCAGATGAAAATTTTTTTTTTTTTTTCTGAACAAGTGCTGAGATCAAAGAAACAGATTTGAGTGCTGAAACTAGAAAACTAGCTAGTTATAGGGGAAAAAAACTAAGCTAGAAGGCTTCCCTCCACCACAGAAGGGCTTGGGGGCTCAAAAGCCTACAAATAGTCTATACCACTTAACAGGAAAGGCAGGAAACAAGCTCAATTTTTTTTCTGTTTCCCAGATGCTCTCTTTGTACACAGTAGGAGTGCCTGAAATCAGAATATGATCTCGCTGCACTCAGTTGAGTGAGCAATTGAGATGGGCCCAGAAGGAGTATCCAAACACAAATTTACAAGAGGGGCGGGCAGCTGCAAGGCCACTAAGATTAACACCAAAACAAAAACAGGGAGGGTGGGTGGGACAAACTAAAGAGCAGAGTGAAAACTTCCAGTTCAGCTAAATATTCCTTCCACACAGTTAAAATCAATTTAAATACTGTATTTTTTGGAAAAAAAAGCAGATAAAGGTACTTAAATTCTCTTATACGTCCAGTTGAATATAGCAAGTTCTTAGCCGGCCAAAGCTGAGGTTTTTATGCAGAAAATATTTCACACTGTACCACTTAAATAGGCAAGGACAGGAAATCAAAGAATGTGGCTACCCCCACACCTGCAATTACTAACAAATAATAAAATTCAAGCAGCACTAACTGAAGAGCAGAGTGAAAACTTCCAGTTCAGCTAAATATTCCTTCCACACAGTTAAAATCAATTTAAATACTGTATTTTTTTGAGAAAGAAAAGCAGATAAAGGTACTTAAATTCTCTTATACGCCCCAGTTGAATATAGCAAGTTCTTAGCCGGCCAAAGCTGAGGTTTTTAAGCAGAAAATATTTCACACTGTAGCACTTAAATAGGCAAGGACAGGAAATCAAAGAATGTGGCTACCCCACACCTGCAATTACTAACAAATAATAAAATTCAAGCAGCACTAACTGAAGAGCAGAGTGAAAACTTCCAGTTCAGCTAAATATTCCTTCCACACAGTTAAAAATCAATTTAAATACTGTATTTTTTTGAAAAAAAAGCAGATAAAGGTACTTAAATTCTCTTATACGTCCAGTTGAATATAGCAAGTTCTTAGCCGGCCAAAGCTGAGGTTTTTAAGCAGAAAATATTTCACACTGTACCGCTTAAATAGGCAAGGACAGGAAATCAAAGAATGTGGCTACCCCCACACCTGCAATTACTAACAAATAATAAAATTCAAGCAGCACTAACTGAAGAGCAGAGTGAAAACTTCCAGTTCAGCTAAATATTCCTTCCACACAGTTAAAATCAATTTAAATACTGTATTTTTGGGGGAAAAAAAGCAGATAAAGGTACTTAAATTCTCTTATACGTCCAGTTGAATATAGCAAGTTCTTAGCCGGCCAAAGCTGAGGTTTTAAAATACCAATCAACCTAATTGTATGTCTTTTACACAAGTTCATTTTTCACATGTGCAGCATTTCTGGCATAAATATTATGCTGTACTAAAAGCTGTTGTACTATAACATTTTTTGCTATAATTACTATTGTACTTTTCTACTACTCATGTATTAATGTACCTTAAAAGTGCCCATTTTGTGCCTGAAAAGGGTTGGCAAAGCAGTTCACTTTATCCAGTATCAGAGTGTAAAATAAATAAATCTTCAGAAATTAGTGTTTGCCAAATTAATGCATAACCAAATGTGGATACTGTTGTACAGTTCATGGAGTGGTGTAGATGATAACAAAAAGCATTTAAAATTTAAATTGTAACAAACTATAAGCATATTTTGAGATCACCAAATTAAAATCTTACTGGTTAGTGCAGTGGTTTATGACCTTTTTCGATTCTCGGCTCTCTTGTTGAATTAGGCGCACCCCCCGTCAAATTCTAACAAGTATACTTTGCGAAACAGCTAATAATTGATGTGAAGTTGTTCAATCTCGCCTTCATTCCTACTGATGGGTTCGGAGCCAATCATCGGCTTCGAGTCGGCCAATTTGCAAAG
Source organism: Protopterus annectens (assembly GCF_019279795.1). Lineage (NCBI taxonomy): Eukaryota > Metazoa > Chordata > Ceratodontiformes > Protopteridae > Protopterus > Protopterus annectens. The sequence goes on along the minus strand of NC_056730.1, from coordinate 366,171,430 downwards.
CTAGAGGTCTCAAACAGCTTGAGGCCAAAGCCCTGTCCCACAATGCACCACTACATTCCCCAGATCTAGTTTGCCGCTGCAACTGAACGGGTGTTATCTACAGCTCTTGGCCGTTGGAGAGATAAGTTTGCAATTTTCTATTGAAAATTTCATAATAGTTTTTACATTTATTGGTTAGTTAGGTCTTAGTAGTATAGTACTTTGTTCTGGTTGTCCGTTTTCGGATTTATATCCTGTTGTATAGTTTTTTAGTTTCTCTCTCTAGTTTTGGACTTAACCCTGTTTATTCAAGTTAGCCGTTTGGCTTTATTGCTCTATCCCAAGCCAAGTTAGGCTTTCTGCAGTTTTCTGCAATATTTTGTTTGTTAGCCGGTTAGGCTCTTGGCCAATTTTTGGCTGTATTTTGTTTCCTTAGCCTGTTAGGCTTTCTCTATTACAGTTAGAAGTGTTATAGCTGCGTTTGTATACTTTTAGCTGGTTAGGCTTAGTTTTTCTTTGGACATAGTTATTGTTATACTTTTCTACAATGTCTGAAAAGGCTAAATCTGGTTTCAAGAGATGCCGCAAATGTAGTCCAGAAAATGTCAATTACAGATGGCCATTCTACATGTGTGTACTGCTTGGGTGAAGTACATTTACAGGAGGTTTGTTCCATTTGTCATATGTTCAGCTCTAGAGTGTTAGCTGAAAGGAAGCGTAAGCTAGTGGAGCTGGGTTTAATTAAGTCTGCTTTCCAATCAGACTTGGATTCTGCTCTGGGTCAACCAAAACCCTCTTCTACAGCCTCTTCATCTAGTTCGGCTCCAGTTCCGAAGACTTCTAAAAAGGCTACGGTCTCTGCTCCAGTGCCATCGGAACTGACAGTTCAGATTGCTGATAGGAGCTGGTCCTCAGTCTTGGAACCGGTATCTCCTACTTTGAGGTCCCCGATTCCGGGTTCACCGGCTCCGTCGGTGGTCTCCTCTCGGGCTTCCAGACTTTCCGATTCGGACGTGGACCGAGTGGTGTGAAAACTGTTACAGGATCCAGCGCTTGCTAAAATGTTGTCGGTTTTGACTGTAGCAGCTTCGGAACCGACAAAGTCCTCTCCTGTTGTTGTTGCTCCTCATCCGACTCGAATCGAGACATCAGAGCCGGAGGAGGCCAGTCAGTCATTGGTGGAACCGTCGGTACCGACACTCACTTCTGACCTGTCGATACCGACCACCCCTGATATCCTCTGCTCCAGCAGTGGAATCTGGGAGCCGACACTCTCCTGTCGGTTCCGGGGGGGGGGGGGGGGTGAACCAATACGTCTGTTCCGACTCTCCCTCTTGGGGCTTCGGCACGGATGAGTTCAGCTCCTACCTTGGGCTCGTTGCCGGTGGTCTTGGTGCAGGAGTCTTTGGTGTGTTTGGACCTGGGTGCTTCCTCGCATCGGAGCTGTGGGGCCTTCGATACCATAAGGAGGGCTTTGTCCCCCCGGACTTCCACAACCTCTGATATGGCCACCTCCTCCCGAAAGGCACCTGCTTCTTCTCCACTTCCACAGGTTCACCGTAAGCTTAGGGACCCAGAGCCTCAGGATGCCCCCTTGGGGGAACCCTGCTTTTCTGAGACCTCCCCAGAGATTCCCACTGAAGAGTTTCCTCGGAAGAGATTATGTAAGAGGAGACATCTAGATTCCCCTCAGGAATCCTCCACATCAGACACCAATTTGGAGGAATCAGAAGGGTCCCCAAGGTCCCCCTCTGAGGATATTTCCTTCAGGGATATCCTTGAGATCCTTAAGCAGAGGGGAGACTGGCAGCCCCTAAACTCTACCGAGGACAAATCGGTACTCCTGAAGGCTTTCGGGTCCCAACCCTCCAACTCTTGGGTGTCTCTGCCCTTCAATGAGTTGATGGATCTTTTGACTCGAAGGGTGTGGGAGTCACCAGATTCTGTGGAGCCTGTTCCTAGAAGGCCCAACAAGTACATTTCAGCACCCCATGATAAGTCCTTTTTATCTAAACCCATACCTGTTGATGCCATGGTGGTGGCGGCAGCCACTAAAAAGGAGATGTCGGAGACTTCTACATCTGTCCATCCTCCTAATAGAGAGTCTAGGATAATGGACAGATACGGGAAACGCATGTTCAGTTCTATGACCTTTGCCCTTCGGTCATTGAACTACCTAACCCACTTCACAAGACTTCAGAGAGATCTTCTCAAGGAGCTTGGAGATGCTCTCCAGGGTGCAGTAGCCGACTCTGTGGCAGACAAGGTGACGTCTCAGCTTGCTACCCTCAACTCCATCGTAAACTCTTTCATGCACCTCATGTCTTACGCAGCTGATGGCATGAGTAGGGCTGCGGGTACAGGAATTGCTTTGCGAAGACATTCCTGGATGCGCTTATGTTCTTTTGTGGTAGCTTTTAAGTCGTCGTTTGTGAATGCCTCTTTTGATGGCCTACTGTTGGAGTTCGTTTTTCTACCCCCTACTAGACCTTATCAAAAAGGTCAACGGGGTGGGAAAATGTGGTTCCGTAAGACCCAAGGAGCCTTTCCGAACTCACAAGGTGAAGCCTCCTCCAGGAACAGAGGGGGAGGCAATGGTGGAAGATGACGCCCACGCGTCAGAGGGGGGGTCCGCAGAACCAGGGTGACAGGGATCAGTTCCTTGCGAAACCCTATCAACGATCCTGAAAGGAGGCCTGACTGTCCTGCTCTGGAGGCAGTCGGGGGACTTTTGTCTTTGTACCTAGGCGCCTGGCTGAATATCTCAAAAGACCAATGGGTACAAAACGTTATATCCAGAGGATATTCCATTCTCTTTCTCTCACACCCCAGACCAAAAAATGGAATCCCAGACGTTCCACCCAGTCTAGTGGATGTAGCATCCGTAGATGTCCAGAAATTATTGCAAAAGAGAGTCATCCAGCCAGTCCCAGCAGACCAGCTAGGATCCAGAACTTACTCAAGGTTCTTTTTGGTACCAAAGAAGGACTGGAGACCTATTCGGACCTCAGCAGACTCAACAAATATGTGGTAAAGACGAAGTTCGGATGGTCCCGCTTCAGTCCATTCTCCCATTCTTAGGGAAGGACAATTAGATGTGCTGTATAGATCTTCAGGATCGTGACTACCATATCAAAATGGCCAGGCCATCCAGGGATCATCTGCACTTCTGGCTGGGAGCCAGTCACTTCCAGTTTCAGGCAGTGCCCTTTGGTCTCACTACAGCCCCAGAGTGTTCACCAAATGCATGGCAGTGGTCATGGCTCACGACAACTGGATCCTTGCCCCCACCAGGCATCAGCTTATTCAGGCAAGGATGCTACCATAGATCTATGCTTACAGCTGGGTATTACGATAAATTCAGAAAAGTCTGCTTTATTGCCATCGCATGGCATTACAGTCTTTATAGGAGCAGACTTAGACACAGTCAGCATGTCCCTGAAGCTCCTTCCTGAAAGAGTGATTATTCTTCAACAGCAAATTGTGGATCTCCTGTCAAAACGAAAAGCACCAGCATCACAGATTCCCAAACTGCTCAGCACTATGGCAGCAGCGATTGTTGCAGTACTCTTAAGAGATCTCACATGCACATTCTTCAGTGGCTGCTATTCACACAGTGGACGTTTCAGGACTTACCGATGAATCACCCAGTTCTGATTACCAACTCGTGCAAGGATGACCTTCGGTGGTGCCTAATGTCAGAGGCGGTGACTATCGGCCACCCATTTGTTCTCCCCACTCCAGCTACAACAGTAACCACAGATGCCTCCGGGCTCGTTGCCGGTGGTCTTGGTGCAGGAGTCTTTGGTGTGTTTGGACCTGGGTGCTTCCTCGCATCGGAGCTGTGGGGCCTTCGATACCATAAGGAGGGCTTTGTCCCCCCGGACTTCCACAACCTCTGATATGGCCACCTCCTCCGCTTCTTCTCCACTTCCACAGGTTCACCGTAAGCTTAGGGACCCAGAGCCTCAGGATGCCCCCTTGGGGGAACCCTGCTTTTTTGAGACCGCACCAGAGATTCCCACTGAAGAGTTCCCTCGGAAGAGATTATGTAAGAGGAGGCATCTAGATTCCCCTCCGGAATCCTCCACATCAGACACCAATTTGGAGGAATCAGAAGGGTCCCCAAGGTCCCCCTCTGAGGATATTTCCTTCGGGGATATCCTTGAGATCCTTAAGCAGAGGGGAGACTGGCAGCACCTAAACTCTACCGAGGACAAATCGGTACTAACCCTCCAACTCTTGGGTGTCTCCGCCCTTCAATGAGTTGATGGATCTTTTGACTTGAAGGGTGTGGGAGTCACCAGATTCTATGGAGCCTGTTCCTAGAAGGCCCAACAAGTACATTTCAGCACCCCATAAGTCCTTTTTATCTAAACCCATACCTGTTGATGCCATGGTGGTGGTGGCAGCCACTAAAAAGGAGATGTCGGAGACTTCTACATCTGTCCATCCTCCTAATAGAGAGTCTAGGATAATGGACAGATACGGGAAGCGCATGTTCAGTTCTATGACCTTTGCCCTTCGGTCATTGAACTACCTAACCCACTTCACAAGACTTCAGAGAGATCTTCTCAAGGAGCTTGGAGATGCTCTCCAGGGTGCAGTAGCCGACTCTGTGGCAGACAAGGTGACATCTCAGCTTGCTACCCTCAACTCCATTGTAAACTCTTTCATGCACCTCATGTCTTACGCAGCTGATGGCATGAGTAGGGCTGCGGGTACAGGAATTGCTTTGCGAAGACATTCCTGGATGCGCTTATGTTCTTTTGTGGAACCTTTTAAGTCGTCGTTTGTGAATGCCTCTTTTGATGGTCTACTGTTGGAGTTCGTTTTTCTACCCCCTACTAGACCTTATCAAAAAGGTCAATGGGGTGGGAAAAATGTGGTTCCGTAAGACCCAAGGAGCCTTTCCAAACTCACAAGGTGAAGCCTCCTCCAGGAGCAGAGGGGGAGGCAATGGTGGAAGATGACACCCACGCGTCAGAGGGGGGGTCCGCAGAACCAGGATGACAGGGATCAGTTCCTTGCGAAACCCTATCAACGATCCTGAAAGGAGGCCTGACTGTCCTGCTCTGGAGGCAGTCGGGGGACTTTTGTCTTTGTACCTAGGCGCCTGGATAAATATCTCAAAAGACCGATGGGTACAAAACATTATATCCAGAGGATATTCCATTCTCTTTCTCTCACACCCCAGACCAAAAAATGGAATCCTAGACGTTCCACCCAGTCTACTGGATGTAGCATCCGTAGAGGTCCAGAAATTATTGCAAAAAAGAGTCATCCAGCCAGTCCCAGCAGACCAGCTAGGATCCAGAACTTACTCAAGGTTCTTTTTGGTACCAAAGAAGACGGGGGACTGGAGACCTATTCCGGACCTCAGCAGACTCAACAAATATGTGGTAAAGACGAAGTTCCGGATGGTCCCGCTTCAGTCCATTCTCCCATTCTTAGGGAAGGACAATTAGATGTGCTGTATAGATCTTCAGGATGCGTACTACCATATCAAAATGGCCAGGCCATCCAGGGATCATCTGCACTTCTGGCTGGGAGCCAGTCACTTCCAGTTTCAGGCAGTGCCCTTTGGTCTCACTACAGCCCCCAGAGTGTTCACCAAATGCATGGCAGTGGTCATGGCTCACTTAGACAACTGGATCCTTACCGCCCCCACCAGGCATCAGCTTATTCAGGCAAGGGATGCTACCATAGATCTATGCTTACAGCTGGGTATTACGATAAATTCAGAAAAGTCTGCTTTATTGCCATCGCAGCGTACAGTCTTTATAGGAGCAGACTTAGACACAGTCAGCATGTCCCTGAAGCTCCTTCCTGAAAGAGTGATTATTCTTCAACAGCAAATTGTGGATCTCCTGTCAAAACGAAAAGCACCAGCATCACAGATTCTCAAACTGCTCAGCACTATGGCAGCAGCGATTGTTGCAGTACCTCTTGCGAGATCTCACATGCACATTCTTCAGTGGCTGCTACTCACACAGTGGACGTTTCAGGACTTACCGATGAATCACCCAGTTCTGATTACCAACTCTTGCAAGGATGACCTTTGGTGGTGGCTAACATCAGAGACGGTGACTATGGGCCATCCATTTGTTCTCCCCACTCCAGCTACAACAGTAACCACAGATGCCTCCCTGATCGGGTGGGGGGGACATTATCAGGGACGGACAGCCCAAGGTATTTGGCAGGCTCACGAGGCTCATTTGCACATAAACATCCTGGAGATGAGAGTGGTTCTGTTAGCATTGCAGGTCTTTCAAGACTCTCTTCCCCTAGACACGATTGCAATCCAGTCGGACAACATGTCCATAGTCTGGTACATAAACAAACAAGGAGGAACCAAATCTTACCCCCTGTGTCGAGAGGCTCTAAGATTATGGAAATGGGCAGAGTCCACCCAGCATTTTCTGATTGCAACGCACATTCTGGGGAAATCCAACGTAATAGCAGACAGACTCAGCAGAGCTATTCTGCTACCTCACAAGTGGTCTCTCAAGAACGAAATAGCGGAAATGATTTTCCACAGATGGGACCAGCCTTACCACCCCCACAAACACCAAGTGCAGTAACTACTTTGCCCTAATCCCTCAACAGGGACATTCCCAGAGGGACACACTTGTCCACGATTGGCCTCCGGGACTCCTATATGCTTTTCCTCCCTTTCCACTGATTCCCAAATTATTGCAGAAATCCAGTTTTCTGGGCAGGACACTTATCTTAATTGCCCCATATTGGCCTCATCAAATTTGGTTCCCCTTTCTGAAGCCTCATCTACCAGAGGAGCCTTGGATCCTGGATCCAGTGCCGGATCTGTTGACCCACTCGTCAGGAGCGCTTCATCCATCAAACTGACAGCTTGGCTGCTCCAATTCCCAGAGTAGCCTGGTTCCAGAATTTATCAGAAGAAGCGCAGCATATCCTATTGTTGTCTCACAAATCTTCAACTAGGAAACTTTACCTCAGTAAGTGGAAACGGTTTTCCATCTGGGCACATCAGAATAACATTGACCCTTTCCTGGCGTCTGTCTCAGATATATTGGAATTCCTAACAAAACTGTTCAATGAAGGAGCTGCAGCAGCAACCATTAGAGTCCAACTGGCTGCTATTTCTAATTTTCATTTAGGTGTCTCCAAAAATGGTATCATGTCTCATAAGCTGGCTAAGGCTTTTTTGAAAGGTACGATGCACTTAAAACCACCTATCAGATCTCCTGCTACTCCCTGGAACTTAAATCTAATTTTGTCCAAAATTATTCTTCAGCCCTTTGAACCTGCCTCTTCTTGTGAGCTGAATTATATTTCTTGGAAGACCATATTCTTGGTGGCTAACATCAGCATGCAGAATTTCGGAATTGCAAGCCCTTTCTATTAAGCAACCTTACCTATTATTTCATAAGGATAGGGTTTCCCTCGGGACTAATCCATTGTTCCTACCGAAAGTATGTTCAGAATTCACAGTAAATCAAACAATTGAATTACCTGTTTTCTTTCCTAATCATTCAAACCAGTTGGAATGTATGCTTCAGAAACTTGACGTCAATCGACAACTTCGCTTCTTTTTGGACAGAACAAAAGATCTCTGAAGGGCTGATCAGCAGATGTTCTTGGGTCACTTGGTCCCTCGCTGTCCCGCGCATTAAGTGATTGGCGCGCCGGGCTAAGGAGCAAGCCATGACCGACGCCAGGACGCAAGGGTATAAATGCGCGCATGACCGATAGCATGATGACGTCATATTTGCCGCGGTCCGCGTGCCCTGAAGCAAATTCCAAATTTGCGTTTCTACGCCCTGAGATTTTCCTCCAAACCGACGGAGTTTCCTAATCCAAGTTGGTTGGCTAAGTACCCGTTGATGAATATTTGGGTTTTCTTGCCTCAGTATTTTATTTAGTCTTCGATATAACATGGATGCGGATGACCGACGCTAGCTAAGAAACAGAAGGACAGCACCTAGGGCACCTAGGTCAAGCAGAGAAGAACTAGCCCCGACGCCGGAGGGCGGACTGAGGGCTCAGCCGAGCCAGAGGCACAAAACAGTTTTTTTAGAGTCCCAGGGTGAATTTATGGGAAGGACAGGACTGATGATTCGAGTCTTCGGCTGAAGACTTGACTTTGCAGTTTTTTCTCATTATTCTGATTCTGGATGATGACTCTCCTTCTGCTTTCCCCCTCCTGAGATTTTTCATTCTCTCAGAGACTTCCATTCCATGAGGAGGGTGGATTTCTTCTGATTCCAGAAAGACTTAGGAATTTTTTTTCTACCCCAGCACAGGCCTTTAGCTATACCTCCTGTGGAAGATGTTTGTGGAAGATGTTTTGATTCTTTACTTCTTAACCCTTCTAAACCGTGCCTCTGTACTATAGGGATAGTACCTAGCCTTGGCCAAGTATTTTTTAAAAAGCCCTCAGGCAGATCAGAGGCAGAGACTGAGGGCACCTAAAGGGGTAAAGTTAAGGCTTGTTAAAATAAAAGTCAGTTCCATAAAATAAAGAGGCAAGGGCTTTGATAGGGGGGAAAAAAAAGTTTATACCTCTCAACTTTTAGTGAGGGCTTTGAATTGTCAATTCCACATGCTCAGATATCAGATCTATCTTCTTTCAGGCAGTTAAAGTCTAAGATTGCTCTGGCAGATAAACATTCTTGCAATGGGTTTTGATGTTGTACAGGCCTCTTCAGGGTTTGCTGCCACTGGTACTGTCCTACTTAGGCATGCCTGGCTAAGGAGACCCTTCCTGCCTGGCAGCACCTTTGGGAGGAAGACTGACACTTTTCAAGGAGAATGAGTTTTAATTACCCAGACAGATGGGTATTGGGATATCATTCACCACGTTACAGATTTTATTTCCATACCTTACCACCATTCAGACATTACAACTTCCACCTCTCTCCTGGGCAAAGATCACTGATGGATCACTGGATCTCAAGGCAAACTACCTATTTCTTATCTCTAGGCTGCAGGAAGGCTTAAAGAAGTATCATGGCTGAGCTGGAAATTCATTCTCTAATTCTCTCCTTTTGCCCTTATCTAGATCACCTTGGTGAGTATTCATCAAAGGTTTTGGCCAGGACAAGCCTGGCCAGTGACTACAACATCTACATATCAACCTAAAGGAGATGTTAGCACCTTATTTTTCTCATACTTTGTTCAAGCAATTTGGGTTCTGGAATTGCAGGCCCTTATGGCTGTTGAGCCTTTCCTGATTTTCCATATTCCTTTATGCCTAAGGTGGTCAAGTGTGTCTCTTAAACCAAACTATTGATTTTGCACTTTGATGACACACAGGCAGTTTACGCTACTACTTAGATAGGACTAAAGCACTACCACCTACCTCTCTACTCTAAATCTAGGGATTTGCCATCCTCCTTACCTCTGCTTTGGGAATAACTGTACTTTTGTCTCCTTCTCAGATTCTAAAAAGGCGCACCTGTCTCCAAAACTGCCTTGTCGAAATGGCTGTCGTATTTCCTTTGTCTACAGTGAAGCGGGTATTGCATTACATAACAAGGTCAAGGCTCATTATACAAGAGCCGTTTCTACTTCTGCAGCCTTCTTGACCAGGTTACCTGTTGATTCAATTTGTGCAGCTGCCACTTAGTCAAATCCACATACCTTTATATCTCATTACAAAGTGAACAAGGCCTCTAGGGACAGAGCTTCATTTGAGTCTGCTGTCCTGAAACAGGTACTCCCATGAGCCACCCATGATTGTGGTGCTGGGGACGCTACCCATCAATAAGAATGAAGGCGAGATTGAACAACTTCACATTAAGAAGTTATGCACTTACCATAATGTTCCATTTGAGTTGTTCTTCTCGCCTTCATTATTATGACCCCCCCCCCCCACCTACCCCCTTCCTGTGTGTGGAAGTTCAAGAGGTACCATTGTGGTTTTGGTTTTATCTGAGGAGTTTCCTTTCTCACTGGACTGCATGATTTCCTTGAAATCTGGGGTAGGTTTTTGCACTAGTTGGCAGAAAACAAGATTTGGAGAATGTAGTGGTGCATTGTGGGATAGGGCTTTGGCCTCGAGCTGTTTGAGACCTCTAGCTTTGCAAATTGGCCAACTCGGAGCCTTTGATCGGCTCCAAACCCATCAGTAATAATGAAGACGAGAAGAACAACTCAAATGGAACGTTATGGTAAGTACATAACTTTTTATTTTTTTTAATTAAAAGGGTTAGTTAGGTAAAAATAAATAACACACTTATTTAAGATCACAAAAAAATATAATTGTAATTGAACAAATTAATAACACAGGTATTTAAGATCACAAAAAATGTAATTGAACAAATTCAACTAATTATAATTAGTGGGATGGATGGGCCTGTTGATCACTGCACATTTTCTCAAATCTTGGAATCATACTGGACACAGCCACTCTCATTTCCTTCTCCACATTCATTTTTGCTCGATAATTAGTTTTTATCACAGCGACCACCAAAAACCCAGCTTCGCACAAATAAGAAGTTGCAAATGGAATTAAAATTCTCTGAGCTTTACCACTCAGAAGGGGATATTCGTCTTTTACAGATATCCAAAATTCAGTTAATTCCATGCTGCTAAATTTTGTTTTCAATGTATTGTCACAAGACAACTCAATAAGATTTTCTTCTTCTGCAGCAGTAAATCCAGATGGAGCACTGGCATTAAATGAATCTTGAATCCATGCAAATTTATCGATGATATCATTTTGAAAATATTTCGTAATCCAGATGATAAGCTGTGATAAGTGTTCTTCAAAAATGGATTTCATACCTCAAGAAAAATCAAGTCCATTGGAGATCAAAAACTTTTGCAACAAGGGGAAACATTCCTTGCCTCCGTCTTCATTCATTTTTCTTTTCCATAGTTTTAGTTTTTTTTTTTATAAAAGCTGAAATTTTCTCAATTGACTTTAAAAGGTGCATGTTGCTTCCCTGCAGGGAGAAATTCAGAGCATTCATCTTTTCAAAAATATCACTTAAGTATGCTAATTTTACCAAAAAAATCTTCATTCACAAAATTTTCGGTATACTTGTGGTCTTCCTCTTTAAGAAAAATATAAATTTCCTGTCGCAGTTCAAACATACGAGACAAAACCACGAGAGAGCCATCGCGAAGTGCTGTAGTACAACAAAGACGTGTGCTCAGATCCCATATCCTCACATAGTTTTTTGAAAAACCTTGCCTTCAACAGCTGAGTTTTTATAAAGTTTACTACACTCACTACATATTCTAAGACCTGGTTCAATATAGGTCTCAGATATTTTGATGGAAGTGCCTCCCTGTGAATAATGCAATGGGTCCAAAGTGCATCAGGGGCTTTGCTTCTAGTAAGTGCCTGCAATCCTTCATAACAGCCGACATAGAATGAGCACCATCAGTACAGACACCAACGCACTTAGTCCACTCCATATTATTTTCAGACATAAAAGTATCAAGGATCTCGAACAAGTCTTGAGCCTTAGCACCAGCAGTGATATTTTTACAAAAGAGAAGGTCTTCCACAATGTTATCACCATCTATAAACCGTACATAGCAAATCATGTGTGCGTCACTATTATTATCTGTGGCCTCATCCAGCTGCACCCCAAATTCCTTCCTTTTTATTTTTGTAATTAATTGATCATTGAGGTCTTCTGCTATGTGCTGTATTGTGCGACTTATGGTGTTATTGGACAAAGGCACAGCTTCCCAGCTGACTGTCCGATCATAATGTTCACCATATCTACAGCAGCCAGTAGAATGAGTTCTTCTGCAGTGGTATGAGGCTTCTTACATTTTGCGAGTCAATGTGCCACCTTGCAAGATGTTAGAAAAGCACTGCTTGGTATTGATGCCTGCTTATAAAAACTACCTTTTTGTTGATTTAACTCTTTTAACTTCCTGGTAAAGTAGTCATGAGATTTACTAACCATGGTGGGATGAATGGTTTCTAAATAGCATTTCAACTTACTTGATAGCTTGCACTCTGGTGCCAAAACTTTCATACACACTGCGGCCTCTCTTCACCACTGACTTCTGTTAACGTAAAACCAAAGTCCAAATAACTGTCATCATATTTTCTATATTTCCGCTTCTTTACACTGTTGCCACTGGTTGATGGTGTGCCCCCTTTATTTTCACTCTGACAACGCTTATTACTGTTTAAAAAATTATCCATTTTTAAACATACATAGGTAGAAGAAATACTTCAAAAACTTCATTTGACTTACGCCACTCCCACTTTCTCCAGCCCTAAACAGCAAGTTTTCTTCCTTTGTTACTAGCACACGCTTTACTGCAGACCCCCCCAAAAAACCTTCAGGTGCTAATCATTCATAGGTAGCATATCCAGACATGACTATAACTCTTTATGAAACCCATTGCTCCTGCTACTTATTTGGAACTTTATTAGCTGACTTACCTCCCCTGTGTGTTCTGTGTGCATCTGTCAAAAGAGCATAAAAGGTACTTGAAAATGTAGTCATAGACCTAGGAGCTTTGGTTTAATAACTTCCTCTCTCTTTGCAATGGTTGTCCGGAAATCCTTTTATTTAACACAGCTAATTGCCTAAGTCAGGCCCTGAGCCTAACACACATTCCAGGTTTAAATAATATGGGAGCCAAGTCTTTAGAGCTCACTACCAAATTCAGTGTACTGCTTTCTTAGCATATGCAGAAAGGCATGATCAGTGGTGGGCGAGGTAATTCACAGGCACCGTTATGGACTGTCTTTGTGCTGGGCATTGCATAAAGCAGCTACCATTGAAGTAATACTGTTTTGACTTTCTTTTGTCAGCTTGAAAGGACTGCGCTTTCAGTAGTGTTCAGCAGAGGACAGCATTTCTTCAAATAAAACTGACTCACAAAGTTTATGATACTACCACAGGCTTGCATATTTTGCAATGTTTAGATTAAATACATTCAGAACTTTAGCAGATTGTTATTTATGCTTGCTCTGCCCTAAGCAGTTTCAAAATAAATCGTGAGCTAATAAGCTTAGTAACTAAGGAAGCTTATTAGTTTGCGGTTTATTTTGCGGCCGCTTTAGGCTGTTTCCTGTATCTCTCTCCATCAGTGATATATGTTACAAAATCCCTCCAAATAGCATAAACCTGCATGCAAATATTATATTACATAGGAAAGAATCATTTGTTATTGTCATACAAAAGGAACTCTATTAACAGTTCTCATTTGGTGAAGTATCTAATGTCCCTAGTAAAAGACTGCCTCCATTCTGTTTAGTACTCAGCAAAAGTTATCCAGAAATAGTCCTCAGTCTTTGAACACTCCAGATAACATTCCTATAAAAACTGTGCAGCAAAGCAAATAACCTTGCTAGTTGTTTTTCTCATCCCCTCATAGAAGACAATCTTGCGGTTTTGAAATTTTACCTTTATTTTCGAAGGTTTAAGTAAGTTAGAAAGACTGTTAGTGCGGTTGTTGCAGAAATTAAGACAATGAACTGATTCCAAGCTGTAATACAAGGTTTAATTTTTATCCGTCTTCATTTGCCTATTTTGTGACCTTGAGCTAATCTCTTAACCAGACATTACCCATTTGCCCCAAAACACTGTGTTCTAGGCTCATTAAAAAGGTCTCCTGGACAGCATGCCTAGTAACTACTACAAATATTTTCTGAACCCAAACAGCCCAGCTTTGTATTACCTTCACTGAAAAGACACAAACTCAAACTATGAAAGAGCCAAGAAAGTCAAAGTCAGAGGTAATTTAGAAATGTTACATTCATAACTAGTATCTTAACTGTAGAAGATCTGAAGCAAACCCACGTACAAAACAAAAGAAATACTTCTGGTATCAAAAGTGTCTCTAACATGTTGCTACAACGCATCAAAAAACATAAGTACCGACTGCAGCAAAAGCCGCAACATATCAAAAGGGAGATTAACATCGCATCATAGAATGACCAATATCAAAGACTCAGGAAAACAATATAACAATTTTAGTTTTCAAACACACGCACATACACTACCTAAACCGCAGAGAAAAATATTAGAGTTTAACACACTGTAGTGACCAAACAAAAAATATCAAATCCACACACAGCAAGAAAATGACATGCACTGTGATAACTAATAAACAGAAATAATATGTATTCCGTGTTTCACTCAACGCCATCTGCTTTCTTCATTGTCCTGTAACAAACAACTAAGTGCGTTTTCTTCTAACCTGGAAGATGATGCTGTCCATTGCTGAAGTAGTGAGAACATTACACTGTTTTTCATAAGAAATTGCAGTATGCCTAAGATCTTGTCAGACATTAGTTTGAATCCTTATCTTCATACACGAGATGCAGGTGATTGTATTTTACACCAGACGGATTAAGAATACAACTTTTTACTTTATAAATAGAACCAAAGAGTTCAGGAAGTCTGATCTAATTAGTTCAGAAGTCTGATCGTTTATTTCCTTTGTCCATAGTAAAGTGTACAAGGCAATTAGCTGTGTTTAATAACTCTCTCTCTTTTTGCAATGGTTGTCTGGAAATCCTTTTAGTTAACACAGCTAATTGCCAAAGCGGCCACAAAATAAACAGTGAACTAATAAGCTTAGTAACTAAGCTTATTAGTTCGCAGTTTATTTTGCGACTAAGCTTATTAGTTCGCAGCACCCCTGTGAGGAAGCCGCGACTCGCCAGGGCCCTGCAGAGCGAGCACTTTGGGAACCCCTGGGTTAGTGTTTTAAACTGGCCATAGTGTATAAGGTGTGGATTAAAGAATGGCCAAATAAATTAATACTCACTTTTGCCATTAGGTATTTACAGTGACTATGCCATACCTTTTGCCTGCAGAGGAGAAACTCAATAAAAGTAAAGCCCCAAGCGGTGGAAGCAGCCCAATCCAAGCTAAAACAACCTTGGACAGCAGAGAGGCCCCAGCCAAAAATACCAGAACAGATGGTAAAGGGAGTAGCTCAGGAGCAGGTTGTGGCTCAAGAAGGAGAATGAACCTTAGCTTCTGTCCGGAAATTCCAAGGTTTTCATTTTAAATCTCTTCATATTTTCGAAATAAGTCATTTTGAGTCAGTATTCATTTAAATAAGCATTGTTTGAATTAGTGCTTTCATCTTGTAGACTTTGTCAGATCAGGAGAAAGACTCAGAGGCTTATTTTGAACATTTGAAGGGATTTAATAAAAAAAGCTTTGGAACTTCTGGATAGAAGCTAAGGTTTACTCTCTTTTCTAAACCTCAGCATGCTCTGAAGCTACTCCCTTTAGCAGAGCAGAAAATCAGGGGCTCCTAATTAACATATTTTATGCATATTTATTATTCACATGAGTTAGAGCCAAGCATGACACAGAATTATGATCTGATATTGTCATTTTCATTCATTCCCAAACCTGTGGTTTTCGGATCCAACCCTCAGATCCAACTCGACCGCTTTCCAAGCTTGAGATTCAAAGCTTGAGCTGCTCCTATCCTACCCACAATGCCTCATTCCCCCAGACTACCTGAGATTTCATTTATTGCTCATCAAGTAAGCATCGGGGTGTCATCACTCCAGAGCTGCTCCAGTGTTCTTGAGTTATTAGGGAAAAAGAAAACTGAGAGTCAGATGTTCGTCGTGTTACCCTGCTGCAGTCATCACACTTGGGTTATCCTGCCGTCAGGCGGTCCCGCAGTCGGCCTGAGTTCCAAAGTCTTGGTCCGGTGTCAGTTGCTGTCGCTTCTTCCCGGACGATAGTGCGTCGGGTATATAAGAGGCATCCGATGCCATTTTCTTCAGTCTTTCTTGCCGCGCGGTGCCCGAAGCAGAAGCAGTTCGCAAGTGCCGGTCGGCCGACACCTGAGATTTTCGATTCGAATTTCAGTCCGAAGTCTTCAATAAAGCTAAGTACCCCATTGGGGGAACCTTTTCTTGCCTCAGTCCGATGCCAGAAAAAATTAACAATTACATTTCTTGTGGGAAGCAAATACTACCTCATAAGGACTTTCTTTCCTATTGTATTCCTTGCCTAGGCCCAGACCATGACGTCACAGGTTGTCGGTTTTGTGCTAGGTTTAATAAACGAACTATCAAACACCGTTTTGATTTCGCACGACACTACTTTGGTAGGAAATTTAATTATATCATACCGTCAGAGCAGCCGACAACCGGCATGCATAAAAAACGCAAGGATAAGGACAGGCAGCCTAGGAACAAGCCAGACTCCGAGGCCTCTGCTGGGCTTGTCACTGGTTCTCCGGTTTTCAGTGAGGTGCCTACGCAGCCCCTGATGACCGCAGAACTGGAACCCCAGACAGCTGTGGATTCTCAAGCGGAATCTACTAGGCCGATGCAGCCATCTTCATTAGGCCCTTCCGACACCGGAGCAGAAGTAGACCCCAGGGCAGTGGAAACACCTTCGGTTGCAGAAGGTGTCTTCAGACCGACCACACTCACCATTAAATCTTATGCTAAGCTTAAAACTCCTTTAAAACCAAAGACTGTACATCAGTCTACAGTTCAAGCCCCCATGCCTAAGAAACAGATGCTTAAGATGGCTGAAGATTTGATTACCCTAATCAGGGGTTCCCATCCCCCTCCTGATAAAAGACCAAGACAAGAGGAGGATTATGCTTCCTCTGACCAGGTTTCAATTTCCTCAGATTCTTCTGAGGAACAGGATTACACTTTTCCACCTTATGAAGACTCTGATGCTGAAGACTCTGTTCCCTCAGCATCTCCCCCTGAAGACTACTCCTTTGGGGAAACTTTACATACCATGAGGGAACATTTCCACTGGGAAGGCCAGGACTACTCTGATTCTAAGAAAAGGCTCAGAGAGTTCCTTTTACTACCCCAGCACAGACCTCTTGCTATCCCACCAGTTTTAGATATTGTGGATGATGTTTTGGAGTCTAGTCTAAATCCAGACTCTCTACCTCCTGCTCCAGCCAAACCAGACAGATACTACAGAGTACCTGACTCACACAAATTCCTTTATAAAAGCCCTGTGGCTGACCCAGAAACAATTTCCCAGGGTCCTAAGGGAGCTAAAGCTTCTATGGCTAAAAATCCTGTACCCTCTGAAAAGGATTCCAGAGCCCTAGATAGATGGGGAAAGAAAATATACACCTCAGCAACTCTGGCTATGAGAGCATTAATTTGTCAGTTTCACATGCTGAAATGTCAGCAATTCCTAATGTCTCAATTAAAACAAAAAATGAGCACACATTCTGAACAGTCTGAATTCAAGGAAATGCAGGATATGTTGCATGCAGCTGAACAGGTAGGCAAACATACTTTACAATGTGGATTTGATTCATTGGAAGCTTCCTGTAGAGCAGCTGTTACTGGCTGTGCCATACGTAGACATGCTTGGTTAAAAGAACAAACCCTTCCTGAGCATGTTAAAGCAACATTATTGGATGCACCTTTACAACAGGATGTATTATTTGGTGTCAAAGCAGAAGAGGTTTTAAAGAAAATGGAGGATAAGGCAAAGTCTATGCAGACGGTCAAGGATTTTTTGCAGGTACAACCCCCTCGTTTCAGCAGAAATTGTCCAACGAAAAACTGGTCCTTTCCAGCTTCTGACAGATCACAGAGAGGCAAATACAGACACCCAAGGGGCAGAGGTCAGTCACAAGGCCCTTACAAACCTCGCCAATGGGGTACTGCTACCCAGAAAGGAGGAGAAGACAGGCCCCAAGCTAGCAGAAGACAAACACAATGACTCAATCCTCAAACTACCAAGCAAATCTCTCCTGGCAGCTCCTTTGGGAGGAAAATTAGCATTTTTTGCAGACAACTGGCACATCATCACAAAGGACAAATGGGTCCTAAACATGGTCTCTCAAGGATACAGATTCCACTTTCATACCTTACCAAGGATAAAAGGAATGCCAAGCCTGCCACCAAATCAATGGGCAGAGGCACAAAAACAAATTACAGCTCTCATGGACATGAGAGCCATTCAACAGGTACCTACACAGGAGCAAGGACAAGGAATTTACTCAAGACCCTTTCTAGTCCCAAGAAAGGACAAAGCATGGAGACCCATTCTGGATCTTTCAATTCTGAACACCTATCTGCAAGTACCAAAATTCAAGATGCTAACACTACAGCAGCTTCTTCCCATGCTGGGCAAGAATGCTTGGCTAGTAACGTTGGACCTCAAGGAGGCATACCTGCATGTCCCTATCAGACAAAATTGCAGAAGATACCTTCGCTTCATTATAGGTTCAATGCATTATCAATTCTCTGCACTGCCCTTTGGCTTATCTACTGCGCCCAGGGTCTTCACAAAATGCCTGGCACCAGTATTTGCATACTGCAGACAAAGAGGAATTCAAATATACCCATACCTGGACAACTGCCTTATTCAAGCAGAAAGCAAGGACATTCTTTTAAAGCATCTGGCATTTGTCAAACACCTTCTAAGTTGCCTAGGGTACGCAGTAAACAAAAAGAAATCAAAACTAGTGCCCTCACAAAACATAATATTCCTGGGTGCCACTTGAATACAACGGCCCAGATGGCTTATCTCACGCCAGACAAGCAACAGCAGCTGACTCAATATTTCAAAATAATGGCAACAAAGACCCAACTCCCTGCAAGAAAAATTCTGCAGGACTTGGGATTCATGGCATCTCGCATACTACTAATACTGTTTGCAAAACTGCATATGAGGAAATTACAATGGTACCTGAAAAGCGTATGGACTCAGTACAGCCACAGCTTGCAAACAATGATACCACTCATTCCCTGCCTTCAACAGGAGTTTCTATGGTGGGCACAGGCATGTCACCTCAACAAGGGTCAGCCTTTCACCTTACCCACAGCCAGGCAAACTATGACAACAGATGCATCGGACTATGCCTGGGCAGCACACATGGCAGGACAGTGCATTCAGGGCAAATGGACTACAGATCAGAGGCATCTGCATATCAATCAAAAAGAAATGCTAGCAGTACAGAATGCCTTAACAGCTTTCAAGGACCTCTTACACCCAGGACAACTAATAATAAAGACGGACAATACCACAGTAATGTGGTACATAAACAAGCAAGGGGGCACACATTCCTACCTCTATGCAGGCAAGCAATGACCTTGTGGAACACTGCACTGTCTTACCAGGTTCAATTACAAGCACAATTCCTGCCAGGAAAGAAAAACACATTGGCAGACGACCTAAGCAGAAACATCATGGATCCACACGAGTGGAAACTAGATCCACAAGTATTTGCAATGATAGCTCAAAAATGGGGATGCCCAGACATAGATCTGTTTGCAAGCCCCCAAAACTACCAACTTCAAAAATTTTGCACAAGGACATTCCATCCACAAGCTTGGAAAGTGGACGCCCTCTCATTCAGTTGGAAAACTTTAACAGTGTATGCCTTTCCTCCACTGCCTCTTCTACCAAAGGTACTGCTGAAAGTCAGATTAGAGAGACCACAAATGATACTCATTGCACCAGACTGGCCACGCCAGCATTGGTATTCAATTCTAAGGAACATGGCCCATGGCCCACCATGGATTTTACCACAAATTCCTCACCTGCTCACCCAGCGAGACAGTCAGATTCTGCACAGCCAGCTAAAGACTTTGAACCTGGCTGCATGGCAAATTACCCAAACAACCAGCCAACACCTCTATCCAAAGCTGTTATGGCTGTCATTCTGGAGGCCAGTTGGCCCAGCACCAGGAAAACCTATTCAGACAAATGGAAAAGATTTTGCGCCTGGAACCAGGCTAAAGGCCAAAATACCCTTGATCCAAACATTCTTCAGATTCCACAATATTTAACTGAGATGTTGCACAAAGGACTTTCCTTTTCATCTATTAAGATCCACGCCTCAGCAATTTCAACTCATTACAACATGGATCCTCCTTTATTCTCACATCTACTCCTAAGACAGTACCTCAGAGAGGCTAAGAACATAAGACCGCCAAGGAGAGCACCAACACCTACTTGGGATCTCAACTTTATCTGGAAAAGCTTACACTGCCGCCCTTTGAACCAGCTTTTTCAGCTGATTTAAAATTTCTTTCATGGAAAACTGCCCTGCTACTAGCAATAACGTCAGCTAGAAGAGTCTCAGAGCTACAGGCACTAATGGCAGTGGAGCCCTTCCTCATTTTTCATCAAGACAGAGTCTCTCTATGAACTAACCCTTCCTTTATGCCAAAGGTGGTATCCAGTGTGGCCCTAAACCAAACCATTCATTTGCCCACCTTTTTCCCAAATCCCCAGAACAAAGGAGAAAGACTCCTGCACTCTTTGGACATTCACAGGCAATTACATTACTACTTGGATAAAATTAAGGCTTTCAGAAAATCTGACCAGCTCTTTGTAGCCTATGCTACAGGATCACAAGGAAAAGCTATCTCAAAACAGACCATTTCTAAATGGATAGGGCATTGCATACATTTCTGCTACACGCATCATGGAAAACCGGTACCTGCTAACATTAGGTCCCACTCCACCAGGGCTACAGCTACATCAGCAGCATTTCTCAGGGGAGTGCCAACCAAGGATATTCTGGAAGCTGCAACTTGGAGTTCAGTGCACACCTTCACCGAACACTGTCACTTATCTCTATATTCTAAGACTAGAGCTGGTTTTGCCACTGCAGTTTTGCAGGGCCTACTACCTTCTTCTAACCCTGTTTAACTCCACCTCCCATCCTTAGCTTTGAGATTCAACCCAAGTGTGATGACTGCAGCAGGGTAACATGATGAATGTAGTACAGTTTTGTACCTACCATAAATGTATATGTTCGAGTGTTCACCCTGCTGCACTCCAGGTTACCCTCTCTCCATCCCCTCAACTAGCTGAACTTATCTATACCACTCTATCCTATACAACCTCTGTGGTGTATTTGCTTGTGCCTAAAGGTATTGTTTTATTTTTATCTGGAGATATATATATATATTTTGCCTACCTATTGGGGGCACCTGACATCTGGGGTAAGAAAAACTGAAGAAAATGGTGTCGGATGCCTCTTATATACCCCTGGCACACTGACGTCAGAGAAGAAGCGACAGCAACCGACGCCGGACCAAGACTTTGGAACTCAGGCCGACTGCGGGACCGCCTGACGGCAGGATAACCCAAGTGTGATGACTGCAGCAGGGTGAACACTCGAACATCTACATTTATGGTAGGTACAAAACTGTACTTTTAGTGACCTTCTTATCTTCCTATCCTGTTAGAGAGCATTTAGCATAGTTTAGTATTTAGAGTTTATTTGGGTTTCTGTCCAACATAACTTTCTTTCTCACTGTCTGTCTCTCTCTCCTTTAAATAAAAAAGCTCCTTAGTATGGCTGATCCTAAGCCTGATACTAGATCAGACAAACCTTTAGCTTTTAAAAATTGCACTTTGTGGGTACATGATCCCACTGTCTGATGACCACAGGGAGTGCATGTATTGTTTAGGGCCTGCTCACCTAGACAGTTCTTGTACCATGTGTGAGGGCTTCCATCCGCATGCTCTTGCGGATCAGAGGAACAAACACATCCTAAAGGGTTTGGTTCTTTCATCTTCTACTTCTGTTGTTCCCTCCACTTCAGGGGCTCAGACCTCCTCCAGGAAACATGAGACTGGGAGGCCAGGAAACACTCCCTGATTAGGTCAACTTCTTCTGCCTCCGAGCCTACCAGGAAGGTGCCAAAAGCATCAAATCCAAAGTCCTCAGAGCCAACCTTTTTGACTCCACATTGTCCTCCTCCACCTCGTCCTCCACTTGCTAGCTCGGAGCAGTGTGTATCAGCACAGAGATCCCCCGTCCGGGAAGTCTCCCGTAGGAAAAACATTGAGACCACCTTCAGTGTCATCATCCACCAGGTCCTCTCATAGCTTATCTGAGAATGACGTGGATAGGCTGATGAGACAATTTCTCCAGGACACAGATTCAGATGGGGGTTTTGCCAGCTCCATCCCCCACTGGATCTGTGAGCAGACTTCCCCTTTCCATCCTGTAGCTCTTTCTGTGATCCGATCTTCTGCTTCAGAGCCTTCAGCTACATTGATCAAAAGAACCAAGATGTTGGATCCAATAGCCTCCCTGACACGCTCATCGCCTCAGCCTCAGTGTCAAGTCCTGGGGGCTGACCTCGACTCCGAAGTTTTCGGTGCCGTCGCTTCCCCTCAGAGCATCAGAGTTTGGCAGCTCAGCACCGACTTCCCCTTCAGAGCAGTGGATACTAGGTGCTCGGGAGATGTCTGTTCTGATAGCTTCAGCTCCAGAAGGACGACTCTCTGGTACTTGGAGTCCCTCTGCCTTCAAAGTGGTGGAGAGGGATGTTCATTGTCTTTCACTGCTGCAGTCATTACACTTGGGTTGTCCTGGCCGTCAGGAATCCCGCAGTCGGCCAGAGTTCCAAAGTCTTGGTCTGGCGTCGGTTGCTGTCGCTTCTTCCCTGACGTCAGTGCGCCAGGGGTATATTAGATGCAGCCGATGCCATTTTCTTCAGTCTTTCTTGCCGCCCGGTGCCCGAAGCAAAAGCAGTTCACAAGTGCCAGTCGACCGACTCCTGAAATTTTCAATTCGAATTTCAGAACCGAAGTCTTCTATAAAGCTAAGTACCCCATTGGGGAAACTTTTTCTTGCCTCAGACCGATGTCAGTAAAAGTTAATAATTGTATTTCTTGTGGGAAGCAAATACCTCATAAGGATTTTCATTCTTACTGTATTCCATGCCTAGGCCCAGACCACGGCGTCACTAGTCAGTTTTGTGCTAGATTTAACAAACGCACTATTAAACGTTGGTTTGATTTTGCTCGCCATTACTTTGGCCGAAGGTTTAATTATACTATGCCGTTGGTACAACCGACGACCGGAATACACAAAAAACGCAAAGACAAGGATAAGGACAGACATCCGAGGCCCAAAACTGACGATGAAGCTTCTTCTAGGCCTGTCGCCGGTTCGTCAGTTCTCAGTGAGGCACTTTCGCAGCCCCTGACACCCGCGACCTCAGAGCCACAGGCCGCCTCTGACTCCCACGTGGAGATGTCTAGGCCTCAGGATACTCAAGTTGTTGGCCCTACAGAAACTAACCCTTCAGATGGGTCCGGAGCCGCTGAGCAGGCATTGGCTTCTGAGGGTGTTTTCAGACCTTCACAGCTTACCATAACAACTACTGCCAAGTCTAAAGCTCCATTAAAGACAAAGAAGCAAGTACAGCATTCACCTGGACAGGCCTCCATGCCTAAAAAAACAAATGCTTAAAATGGCCGAAGACTTAATTACTCTGATCAGGGGTTCCCACCCCCACTCCCCCCGACAACAGGCCTAGGCAGGGTACAGACTATGATTCCTCTTTGGACCATGGATACTCTTTACCCCCCTATGAGGACTTAGATGCTGAAGAATCTATTCCTTCAGCCTCTCCTCCTGAGGATTATTCTTTTGGGGAAACTTTACATACCATGAGGGAGCATTTCCATTGGGAGGGCCAGGATTACTCAGAATCCAAGAAAAGGCTCAGAGATTTTCTCTTATTACCTCAGCACAGACCCCTGGCTATTCTGCCAGTGTTAGATATTGTGGATGATGTGTTCTCTGAATCCAGTTTAAATCCTGATTCTTTGCCCCCTGCACCAGTCCAGCCAGATTGGTATTACAGAGTCCCTGACTCTCACAAATTTCTTTATAAAAACCCTGCTGCTAATCCAGAAACTATTTCTCAGGGCCCCAAAGGGGTAAAGGCTTCCACGGCTAAGAATCCAGTTCCCTCTGACAGGGATTCTAGAGCATTAGACAGATGGGGAAAGAAAGTTTACACTTCTGCAACTTTAGCAGTGAGAGCTTTAAATTGCCAATTCCACATGCTTCAATACCAACAATATTTAATGTCTCTGCTTAAACAGAAAATAAGTACAGTTTCAGAACATCCTGACTATAAGGAAATGCAGGAATTATTGCATGCAACTGAACAAGTGGGAAAACATACTTTGCAATGTGGTTTTGATTCATTAGAGGCTTCTTGTAGAGCAGCAGTTACAGGGTCTGTGATTCGAAGGCATGCTTGGTTAAAAGAACAAGCTTTACCTGATCATGTCAAGGCTAAATTATTGGATGCTCCTTTACAGCAGGATTTTCTATTTGGTGTTAAGGCAGAAGAGGTATTAAAGAAAATGGAGGATAAGGCAAAATCTATGCAAACAGTGAAGGATTTCTTACAGGTACAGCCACCTCAATTTAGTAGAAATTGGCCTTCAAAAAATTGGTCCTTTCTAGTGTCAGACAGACCACAAAGAGGCAGATACAGACGCTCAAGAGGCAGATCTCAGCCCCAAGGCTCTTACAGAGCACGACAGTGGGGTGCTCCAACCCCAAAAGGAGGTGAAGACAAGTCACAACCTTACAGGAAACGGTCCCAATGACTTCCACCTTCAAATGCCAAACTCCTTGCTTTTGGCAGCTCCCTTAGGGGGAAAACTAGCACTTTTTTCTCAAAATTGGCATGTCATCACCCAAGACAAATGGGTTCTGAACATTGTCTCTCAAGGTTACAGGTTCCACTTTCACACTGTACCAGGACTAAAAGGAATGCCAAACCTGCCACAAAATTAATGGGCAGAGGCACAAAAAAACAAATTACAGCCCTCATGGACATGAGAGCTATCCAGAAAGTACCACAACAGGAACAGGGACAAGGATTTTACTCAAGACTTTTCTTGGTCCCCAGAAAGGACAAAGCATGGAGACCCATACTAGACCTTTCCACTCTAAATACTTACCTGGATGTTCCGAAATTCAAGATGTTGACACTACAGCAGCTTCTTCCCATGCTGGGCAAGAAGGCTTGGCTGGCTACTTTGGACCTCAAAGAGGCATACCTGCATGTCCCTATCAGACAAAACTGCAGAAGATACCTCAGATTCATAGCTGGTTCAATGCATTAACAATTCTCTGTACTGCCCTTTGGCTTATCTACTGTGCCCAGGATCTTCACAAAGTGCCTGGCACCAGTAATTGCGTTTTGCAGACAAAAAGGAATTCAGATATATCCATACCTGGACGACTGCCTTATTCAAGCAGAGAGCAAGGAAATTCTTCTAAAGCATCTGGCGTTTGTAAAAAGGTTGCTAATTTGCCTAGAGTACACAGTAAATGAAAAGAAATCAAAACCAGTGCATTCACAAGAGAGAATATTCCTGGGTGCCAGCTTAAATACAACGGCCCAGATGGCTTATCTCACGCCAGACAAGCAAGGACAACTGACTCAGTACTTTCAATTGTTGGCAACAGAAACCCAACTCCCTGCAAGAAAAATTCTGCAGGCCTTGGGATTCATGGCATCTTGCATACGTATAATTCCATATGCCAGACTGCATATGAGGAAATTACAATGGTACCTAAAAAGTGTTTGGACTCAACACTACCACAGTTTGGAAGCAGTAATACCTCTAATTCCCTGCCTGCAACAGGAGTTTTATTCTACCCACAGCCAGGCAGACACTAACAACAGATGCTTCGGATTATGCCTGGGGCGCACACATGGCAGGAAAATGTATTCAGGGCAAGTGGACCGCAGACCAAATGCATCTTCATGTCAATCAAAAAGAGATGTTGGCTGTACAAAATGCCCTAACAGCTTTCAAAGACTTTCTGCATCTAGGACAACTTTTACTACAGACAGACACCACAGTTATGTGGTACATAAACAAGCAAGGGGGCACTCATTCTTATCCCCTATGCAGACAAGCCATGACCTTGTGGAACACAGCTCTAACCTATCAGGTTAATCTGCAAGCACAATTCCTGCCAGGAGATAAAAATATGCTGGCAGACGACTTAAGCAGAAACATCATGGATCCTTAGGAGTGGAAATTAAATCCACAAGTATTCAGCATGATAATGCAGAAATGGGGGTGCCCAGACATAAATTTTTTGCTACCCCAAAGAATTGCCAACTACAAAAATACTGCACAAGGACCTATCACACACAAGCATGGAAAGTGGATGCTCTCTCATTCATCTGGAAAAGCCTAAAAAGTTTATGCCTTCCCACCACTGCCTCTCCTTTCAAAAGTACTACTAAAAGCCAGACAAGAGAAACCACAGATGATCCTGATTGCCCCAGACTGGCCACGCTAGCACTGGTACCCAATCTTAAAGAACCTAGCTCGAGGTCCACCATGGATTTTACCTCAAATTCCACACCTTCTGATTCAACAAGACAAATCAGATCCTGCACAGTCATCTCAAAACTTTAAACCTGGCTGCATGGCAGATTCATTAGTCAGACAGACAGTACCACTCTCTAAAGCTGTTATGGATGTCATTTTGGAGGCCAGGTGGCCTACCACCAGGAAATCTTATTCAGAAAAGTGGAAGAGATTCTGTGCCTGGAACCAGGCTCAAAGCTTTGACCCTCTTGTCCCAAATATTTCTCAGATTCTATAATACTTGACTGAGATGCTGGACAAAGGACTATCCTTCTCATCCGTTAAGATCCACGCTTCTGCCATCTCGACTCTTTACAACACAGATCCTCCTATTTTCTCTCATCCATTGCTAAAACAATACCTCAGAGGGGCTAAAAACTTAAGACCACCCCGGAGAGCACCAACACCAACTTGGGACCTCAACTTTGTCTTGGAAAAACTAACCTTACCTCCTCTTGAGGCAGCCAATTCAGTAGAACTGAAATATATATCATGTAAAACTGTTCTGCTTCTGGCAAGAAGAGTCTCAGAGTTACAGGCACTAATGGCAGTGGAGCCTTTTATTATTTTTCACCAAGACAGGGTTTCTTTAAGAACAAATCCTTCATTTATGCCTAAGGTGGTATCCAGTGTGGCTCTTAACCAAACTATTCATTTGCCAACTTTTTATCCAAATCCCCAGAATAAAGGGGAGAGGCTTCTGCATTCTTTGGACATACACAGACAATTACGTTTCTATTTGGACAAAACAAAAGCTTTCAGAAAAACTGAGCAATTGTTTGTAGCATATGCTGCAGGATCACAGGGAAAGGCTATTTCAAAGCAGACCATTTCTAAGTGGATAGGACACTGTATTTGGTTCTGCTACACACAGCATGGGAAACCTGTTCCTACTAACATTAGACCACATTCCACCAGGGCAACAGCCACTTCAACTGCCTACCTTAGAGGAGTACCTACCAAAGATATCTTGGAGGCTGTAACTTGAAGTTCAGTGCACACCTTTACCAAGCATTATCACTTGCCTCTTTATTCTAGATCCAGAGCTGGCTTTGCCACAGCAGTGCTGCAGGGCCTCATAGCCACCCCTAATCCTCTATAGAACCAGCTACCTTGACTCAGCTTTGGGATTCAACCCAAGTGTAATGACTGCAGAAGTGAAACACGATGAACATAGTACAGTTTTGTACCTACCATAAATGTAGATGTTAGAGTGTCTTCACTGCTGCAGTCCAGGTTACCTACCCGCCATCCCCTCTTTCTTAGCTGGGACTTATCTATACCTTTCAACCCTATACTATCTATGTGGTGTATTTGCTGGTAACTGAAGGTTTTGTTGTTTATCTTTTTTGCATGTTTTTTTACCATTATGTATTGCCTACCTATTTGGGGGCACCTGACATCTGGGGCAAGAAAAACTAAAGAAAATGGCATCGGCTGCATCTAATATACCCCTGGCGCACTGACATCAGGTAAGAAGCGACAGCAACCGACACCGGACCAAGACTTTGGAACTCTGGCCAACTGCGGGACCGCCTGACAGCAGGGTAACACAAGTGTAATGACTGCAGCAGTGAAGACACTCGAACATCTACATTTATGGTAGGTACAAAACTTTACTTTCTCATCCTAGGAGAGCCTTGGTTCTTTCTCCTTTGGAACTGCTTCCCACCCCCATGGAGTCTGTGTCTGAGGCCTCTCATCTACCACAAGGACAGCCGGCCCTAGGAAGCCTCCAACCTCTTCCTCAGTGGAACACCATCTTTCTTCTGACACCTCCTTAGAGCATCCCACAGAGGTGTTTCCTTTGAAGAGATGGTGTTAAAGGAGGCACCTAGATTTCCTCCAGGAATCAGTCACTACTGACACTGATTTCAAGGAAGGGAAGAGGTCCCCAAGATCTCCACTTGATGATGTCTCCTTTGCGGACATCTTAGAGGTACACTGCCAAAGAGGTGGTGGCTGGTCTACTCAAAACTGCACCCCAGAGGAAGTGGTGCTTTTGGAGGCTTTCATGTCCAGCCCATATACATCCTCATTGTCCTCCCCCTGTAGATGCTGTTATTGACCTTGTGTCTACCAGGGAGTGGAAGGACCCAGACATTGTGTAATCCATCCTGAAGAGGGTCGACAAAATTCTTAGTGCGGCTACAGATAGGACAGCGTGGACAAAAAGGATTCCAGTAGCTACCATGGTGGTTGTGGCAGCCACTAAGAAGAATCTGGCTCAGGAAAGCTGCACTGTCCATCCCCCTAACAGAGAATCTAGAGCTATGGACAGGTTTGGCAAGAGAGTTTACACTTCGGCTACCTTTACCTTACAAGCGGTAAACTATATATCCCACTTTACTAGGTTACAGAGGGACCTTGTCAAAGAACTCTCTAGCTGTACCCCAGAGTCCACTTCCAGAATGGCCAGTCTACAATTGATATCCAACGCATCCATGAGGTTGATTTCCCACACTGCAGAGGGCACATTTAAGGCTGCTCGTTCAAGCATTGCCATTAGGCATCACACCTGGATGCAGCGGTGTGAGTTTGCAGAACCTTTCAAGGTGTCATTTGTCAGTGCACCTTTTGACAAATCCTCTTTGTTCTGCCCCACAATCAGAGACGCACACTCCCATAGTGAGAAAGGTGGGAAGACCTTGTTTGTCATCGGAATCTGTTTTTCTACGCTACAAAGATCCTTCTCTGGGAACCAACATGGAGGAAAAGAATTTTGGTTCAACAAATCTCAAGGTCATTTTCAGAAATCTCAGGGAGACTTTGTCCCCAGAGGCAGAGAGGGTAACAGTTATAATGGAAGCCATGCCACCCCTATAGCAGAGGGGGGCCCACAGAACTTGGGATCTCAAGCTTCCTTCTCAGGCACACCCTTCTAGTGCTCCTGAAAGGTTGCCTGACTGTCCTTCTCTGGAGACAGTCATCGGGGTGCTTTTCCTTGCACAGAGAAGCCTGGGCAACCATCACCAATATCCATTGGGTGCAAAGGATTGTATCCAAAGGATACTTCATTCCCTTTTCAGAAAACCCCAAACCAAAGTCGCATCTCCCCGGTATTTCTCCCAATCAGAGGGAGACAGCAGCTCAAGAAATTTCAAAATTGCTGTAAAAAAAGAGTCATCCAGGAGGTCTCTTCTGACCAATTCGGATTGAGTGTTTACTCAGGATTCTTTTTAGTACCAAAAAAGACAGGGGACCCGAGGCCGATTCTGGACCTGACATCCCTGAACAAATCAGTAAAGAATTCAAAATGGTCATGGTCCAGTCCATTCTACCTCTTTTGAGAATGGACAACTGGATGTGCTGTATAGACCTGAAGGATGCATACTACCGTATCAGAATGGACAGACGCTCCAGAAGGTACATTCATTTCAGACTGGGAGCAAGCCATTACCAATTCAGATCGCTTCTGTTTGGTCTCACCATATTACCCAGGGTGTTCACCAAATGCATAGCAATAGATGTTCGTGTTACACTGCTGCAGTCATTACACTTGGGTTATCCTGCCGTCAGACAGTCCCTCAGTCGGCCTGAGTTCCAAAGTCTTGGTCCCACGTCGGTTGCTGTCACTTCTTCCCTGACGTCAGTGCGCCAGGGTATATAAGATGCAGCCGACGCCATTTTCTTCAGTCTTTCTTGCCTCGCGGTGCCCAAAGCAAAAGCAGTTCGCAAGTGCCGGTCGGCCGACACCTGAGATTTTCATTCCGAATCCAGAACCGAAGTCTTCTACAAAGCTAAGTACCCTGTTGGGGAAACTTTTTCTTGCCTCAGACCGATGTCAGTAAAAGTTAATAATTGTATTTCTTGTGGGAAGCAAATGCCTCATAAGAATTTCCATTCTTATTATATCCCATGCCTAGGCCCAGACCACAATGTCACAGGTTGTCAGTTTTGTGCTAGGTTTAACAAGCGCACTATTAAACGTCGGTTTGATTTTGCCCGACATTATTTTGGCAGAAAATTCAATTACACCATGCCGTCGGAACAACCGATGACCGGGATTCACAAAAAGCACAAAAACAAGGACAAGCATCTGAGGCCCAAAACTGAAGACGAAGCCTCTTCTAGACCAGTCGCCGGTTCTCTGGTTTTCAGCGAGGTGCCTTCGCAGCCCCTGACAACTGCTTCTTTGGAACCACAGGCCACCTCTGACTCCCACGTGGAGATGGCTGGGCCTTCGGATACACCAGATTTACGGCCTACCGAGACTAACCCTTCAGAGGGATCCAGAGCAGCTGAACAACCCGCAGCTTCAGAGGGTGTTTTCAGACCTACTCAGTTAACCATTAAATCTTCTGCTAAGTCTAAAACCCCTTTAAAAACAAAGAAACAACTTCAACATTCACCAGGACAGGCCTCCATGCCTAAGAAACAGATGCTCAAAATGGCGAAGACTTAATTACTCTGATCAGGGAGTCCCACCCTCCTCCTGATAAAAGGCCTAGACAGGATGCAGACTATGACTCATCCGACCAGGTGTCCATATCTTCAGATTCATCCTCAGACCAAGGATACTCTTTACCCACTTATGAGGATTCTGATGCTGAGGAATCTGTTCCTTCAGCTTCCACACCAAAGGACTACTCCTGTGGGGAAACCTTACATACCATGAGGGAGCATTTCCATTTGGAGGGCCAGGATTATTAAGAATCCAAGAAAAGGCTCAGAGATTTTCTTTTATTACCTCAACACAGACCCCTTGCTATTCCGCCAGTGTTAGATATTGTGGATGATGTGTATTCTGAATCCAGTTTAAATCCTGATTCTTTACCTCCTGCTCCAGTTAAGCCAGACAGATACTACAGAGTCCCTGACTCTCACAATTTCCTTTATAAAAGCCCTGTTGCTGACCCTGAAACTGTTTCCCAGGGTCCCAAAGGGGTAAAGACCTCTACAGCAAAATATCCAGTTCTGTCTGATAGAGATTCCAGAGCATTAGACAGATAGGGGAAGAAAGTATATACAACTGCTACTTTAGCAATGAGGGCCTTAAATTGCCAGTTTCACATGCTTAAATATCAGCAATTTTTGATGTCTCAGTTGAAACAAAAAATGCTTCCAAATCCAGATCTTCCTAACTATAAGGAAATGCAGGATTTATTGCATGCAGCTGAACAAGTGGGAAAATATACTTTGCAATGTGGTTTTGATTCATTAGAGGCCTCCTGTAGAGCAGCAGTTACAGGGTCTACCATTAGAAGACATGCTTGGTTAAAAGAACAGACTTTACCAGATCATGTTAAAGCAAAACTATTGAATGCATCTTTGCAGCAGGATGTTTTATTTGGAGTTAAGGCAGAAGAGGTATTAAAGAAAATCGAGGCTAAGGCAAAATCTATGCAAACGGTGAAAGATTTCTTACAGGTTCAGCCTCCTCGATTTAGCAGAAATTGACCAACAAAGAATTGGTCCTTTCCAGTTTCAGACAGACCTCAAAGGGGCATATACAGACGTCCCAAGAGGCAGAGGTCAACCACAAGGTTCTTACAGGCCTCAACAATGGGGTGCTTCAACCCAGAAAGAAGGTTAAGACAGGCCTCAAACTTATAAAAAACAGCCCCAATGACTTCCCACTACAGCTGCCAAGCGCTTCTCTCTTGGCAGCCCCCTTGGGGGGAAACTGTCACTTTTCTGTCACAATTGGCATTTGATCACGAAAGACAAATGGGTTCTCAATATTGTATCTCAAGGTTACAGGTTCCACTTTCACACTCTGTCAAGGTTAAAAGGAATGTCAAATCAATGGGCAGAGGCTCAAAGACAAATTACAGCACTCATGGACATGAGAGCTATTCAAAAGGTACCAACACAGGAGCAAGGACAAGGATTTTACTCAAGACTCTTTCTGGTTCCCAGAAAGGACGAAGCCTGGAGGCCCATTCTAGATTTTTCTTCTCTAAATGCTTACCTGAATGTTCCAAAATTCAAAATGTTGACACTACAGCAGCTTCTTCCCATGCTGGGCATGGGAACTTTGGACCTCAAGGAGGCATACCTGCATGTCCCTATCAGACAAAATTGCAGAAGATACCTCAGATTCTTAGCTGGTTCAATGCATTACCAATTCTCTGCACTGCCTTTTGGCCTATCTACTGCTCCCACGGTCTTTACAAAATGCCTGGCACCAGTAGTTGCATTTTGCAGACAAAAAGGAATTCAAATTTGCCCATACTTGCTTCTAAAGCATCTGACGTTTGTAAAAAGATTGCTAATTTGCATAGGATACAAAAAGAAGTCAAAACTAGTGACCTCACAAGAGATAATATTCCTGGGTGCCAGCTTAAATACAACGGCCCAGATGGCTTATCTCACACCAGACAAGCAAGGACAACTGACTACATATTTCCAATTGATGGCAACAAAAACCCAACTCCCTGCAAGAAAAATTCTGCAGGACTTGGGGTACATGGCATCTTGCATACTACTAATTCCATATGCCAGACTGCATATGAGGAAACTACAATGGTACCTAAATAGTGTCTGGTCTCAACACTGTCACAGTTTGGAAACCGTAATACCACTTATTCCTTGCCTTCAACAGGACTTTCGATGGTGGGCTCCAGCCTGTCACCTCAACAAGGGACAGCCTTTCACTCAACCCGCAGCCAGGCAAACACTGACAATAGATGCTTCGGATTAAGCCTGGGGAGCACTCATGGCAGGAAAATGTATTCAGGGCAAGTGGCCCACAGAACAAAGGCATCTTCACATCAATCAGAAAGAGATGCTGCCTGTACAAAATGTCCTTACCGCTTTCAAGGACCTTCTGCATCCAGGACAACTACTACTAAAGACAGACAACACCACAGTTATGTGGTACATAAACAAGCAAGGGGGCACTCATTCATATCCCCTCTGCAGACAAGCCATGACCTTGTGGAACACAGCTCTAACCTATCAAGTTCATCTGCAAGCACAATTCCTGCCAGGAGAGAAAAACACACTGGCAGATGACTTAAGCAGAAACATCATGGATCCGCACGAGTGGAAATTACATCCACAAATATTCAGAATGATAACACAAAAATGGTGGAGCCCGGATATAGATCTGTTTGCATCCCCAATGAATTGCCAGCTACAGAAATTCTGCACTAGGACTTGCCACCCATAAGCATGGAAAGTGGATGCCCTCTCATTCAGCTGGAAAAACCTACAAGTATATGCTTTCCCACCACTACCTCTCCTTTCAAAGGTACTCCTAAAAGCCAGACAAGACAAGCCAAAGATGATCCTGATTGCCCCAGACTGGCCACGCCAGCACTGGTACCCAGTCTTAAAGAACTTGGCACAAGGTCCACCATGGATTTTGCCTCAAATCCCACATCTTCTGACTCAGCAAAACAATCAGATACTTCACAGCCAGCTCAAGACTTTAAATCTAGCTGCATGGAAGATTCCTTAGTCAAACAAGCAATGCCTCTCTCCAAAGCTGTTATGGATGTCATTCTGGAGGCCAGAAGGCCTAGCACCAGGAAAGCCTATTCGGATAAATGGAAGAGATTCTGTGCCTGGAACCAGGCTCACAGCCTTGACCCTCTTGTCTCAAATTTTCCTCAGATACCACAATACTTAACTGAGATGCTGGACAAAGGCACCTCCTTTTCATCCATTAAGATCCACGCCTCTGCCATCTCTGCTCATTACAACACAGACCCACCAATTGTTTCTAATCCTTTGCTAAAACAGTACCTCAGAGGGGCTAAAAACATAAGACCGCCCCGTAGAGCACCAAGACGAATTCCAGTAATGGCTAGAAATTCCATTATTTCATTCCCAGTCTGAAAACTTTTGATTTCTGCCCACAAATCGTCTACCAGAAAAGTCTACAAGAGTAAATGTAATAAGATTTCCATATGGGCTCAACAGAAACGGATAGAACCTTTTTCAGCTCCCATCCCAAAATGTTTGGATTTCTTGGCTTCCCTTTTTCAAAATGGAGCCAGTTACTCCACTGTAAAAGTTCAGCTAGCAGCCATTTAAATTTTTCTTACTGAATAAAATTCATCATCTTTAGCCTCATCTAAATTTTGCAAAGCGTTCCTTAGAGATACCTTTTTGCTTCACTCCCGATAAAGGATCCAACTCCCCCTTGGGACTTGACTATGATCTTACAAGCTTTAGTCGTTCCACCTTTTGAACCTGCTGCAAAAGTAGGTTTGAGATTTCTCTCATGGAAGACATTATTTCTGGTGGCTATCACTTCAGCAAGAAGAGTTTCAGAACTGCAAGCCCTTTCTTCTAAATCTTTTTATTTAATCTTCCTCAAAAATAGAGTAACTCTGGCGTACCAACCTGTACTTTTTGCCTATAGTTGCTACAGAAAACAATATCATTCAAGCTATTAACCTTCCTGTTTTCTTTCCCAATTTTCAAAACAAGAGAAGAGTACACGCTCCATCTTCTTTGATGTTCATAGTTACATTTTTACCTGGACAGAATAAAATCTTTCAGAAAATCCAAGAAGCTGTTTATATCTTATTCATTTGTAAAGAAAGGGAAAATTATTGCCAAGACTACTTTGGCTAAATGGTTGAAAGTTTGCATTTCTTTTATCTACTCTTCAAAAAACATTCCCTTACCGGGTCAAAGCAAAGCTCATTCTACAAAATCCATGGTAACTTCTCAAGCATTTTGTTCAAGAGCATCTATTGATGACATTTTTGCAGCTGCTACTTGGTCAAATTCCCATATCTTTATTACACACTATAAATTAGAGATTATTTCTGGGAATAGGACTGACTTTGGCTCTGCAGTGGAAACATCCTTCCATGAGGGCCACCCTAGGTTATTGTAGTTGGGGACTGTGTCCCATAGGTTGAGGAACGAATGAAAATGACAACATCAGATAAAGAAGTTATGTTCTTACCATAACATTCTATCTGTATTGTCCATTTTCATTCTTTCTCAACTTCCCCTCCCTCCCACCCCTGTCCATGACTACGAGATACCTGATGGATATGTTTATAGGACCACAGTTCCTGATCTTTCTGCTTTCTCTCTGATGTGTATATATATATATATATATCAATCATGAAACTACAACCAAAGATGTATTTGAATTTTTAAGGAGACATGGTACCAATCCTTGGGAATTTTCATCTTAAAAGTTATTACCTACCTGATTTAATTGCACAAGATTGCTACTTTGTTGGTTTGACAAACCTACAACAAAATATAAAAAATATAACTTGTGGAGAGGTCACCCCAGCAGATGCAGGGTTCACTGGTGGCTAAAACCGGCTATGCATCCTTTGGCTGAACTATTAAACCCGTAGCTCTCAACCATCAATCTCCAAAATGTGGAACACTACCTCTCATAACGTGGAACAAATGGACAAAATGTGGAACACTGACAGCTTATTGACAACTTCATCTTGGAAGATCAAAGGATGCTTAAAATGTGTTAATTTAAGCTTATAACATTTTTTGTATCATTTAAAGAAGTTCTTAATGAATGTTCAACAGACCCTTTTCAGTGTGGAACTGTGTGAGGAACATTTCTCATAATGATGTACACTTCAGAGGTATGGTTTATCCTGTGGCCCCATCTGCTTGAGTTGGTGGTAGCTTAGCTGATGTAAAAGATCTTCATGAAAAGAGTAGAGAACTTCTCCCCTATTCAGTATGAATACCACCGTGGGTCTCCCCTGAAGAGAGGCCATTGGCCTTGTAGAAGAAGCCCGGTCAAAATGTAAATACAAATAAAGTCCAAAACACATACAGAATTGACAGATTTGTTTAACTGATTAAAGTGTACTTAATTTCACAGTATAATTTACCTGCTGTTGAAAATGTATCTTAAGATAGTCTTTAAACCAACCTACCTTTTCAGATAACAAATATGTAAATAAAATAAAAACGAAGAATATGGGAAGCTTCCACGGGTGGGGGGGGGGCAACAAACAGTTTCAAACCAACAGCAACATATCACTACAGGTCTAAAGTCTCAACTGCATCAGGGATAAATCCGGAAATAAATTAGGAACTCTAAAGGATGCCACCTTTTTTTTTTTCAGTTCAGGTGTAGCTGCTGCTGTTCACCAATTCCCTCTACTGAATACACTGATGCTGTACTTAATTTTTTGTGACATAAATTACTAAGTATTTGCCTTTAAAAAGGGACTATAAGTAGTGCATTGGGGATCATTTATCTTAGCTACAGGAAAGTGTATCCTCTACTCATTCTCCTCAATAATCTTAACAACAAATAAATAACATGAGAAGGTAGTAAAAACGCCATCTCATTTTAACACAGATCAGAGGGCAAGCAGAACTCATCACATATAGATTGTAACTTTAAAGATTATGGCTGTGGGTTCTGTTTGGACATTAACGGGGAGACTTTTTGGTTTTTGAAAACTAGTCTTATTTTCGAGACACTGTTTTCAGGAGACATGAGGGGTGAGTGCATCCAAAGTGTAACCTGTAGGGGGGTGTATTCTCTTTAGACAGTAAGTGGGAGATGGAGAGCACACTACAGACAGGACACCCAAGGATAGCTGCAGCCCTACTGAATAATATTTAAAATGTACATGCACAAGTTTGTGCAGGAATAGTGGATGTGTTTCCCTGGCTGTAAGGTGCACAACATACTAGTTATTTGTTGGAATCAAAACTGTTGCTTTATTACTCTGACTTGCATGGATGAGAGGAGATGCTGTGGATGAGCACAGACATACCTATACTTTTTGTGAGTAGATATTCTCTGCAGTAGTACAGAATTTTTTTCAGGGGTAGCTAATCACATGAAATTTAAACATTATGTACAGGCATACCACATATGTACTAGTTAATTGACTGAAACCTGAACGTAGGAATATATGCAAAAGTTGCGCACATACAGAGCTTATTAAATGATTGCATAAAACTTGAGCATGCAAACACACGCAGTTGCTGATTAGCTAAACCTTAAAACATACTTGTGCAGAGGTAGGCAAATATACGAAACATACTTACATGCACATACATTTAGTTTAACTCTAATTGTGCAGCTGTGACTTGAGGGCAAGGAAAAAAGAAGAAATAACTAAAATGCAAAGAATAAAGAAAATATCTTCATTTGACTACTTTCTTTCATGATGACAGTACATGGATATTTTTGTATAACGTTGTTCCTGTAGATACAAGTCATAGGAGTGACTTAGAAAAATGCTTTAATCACAGCTATATTAAATCATCTTGTTAAATGACACACTGTCATTGCTAACAGTTTGTGCATTGTTTAAAAACAGTGTGTAGGAAATGCTCAGAGTACGAGAAAGCACTGTGTAATATTGCATTCAGTGATTTGTAATAAAAATTGTGAAGTGTGCACAGAGCAAGGCCCTATCACCTGTATGCCTGAAATGTCAGGGAAACTACATTCTGCTGCATTACTGAGTAGTGATACCAGATGTTTTATTTTAAGCACTTGCTGGAACAAAATCTTGTTCTTAGCACAAGTATAACATTCAGTCATATTGAATACATACAGTAGAACACTAAAGCACAGCAATATAGGTACAGATGCATTTTTAATATGTTCATAGGTAGAACTAGACTTGCATTCCAGGGAACCATTGAGGAGCCTAGCCCAAATGTCCAGTTCCCCTGAAGCACTGTCTGGTTAAGTGACTTGTTCATGGTTACACAATAGGCAAATGAGGGTAAGGACATCAATCCCTGTACCAGAGGAAATACAGCTTACATCCTTAACCATCTCAGCCAACTGCCAGAACATTAGCAGAGTTTAAAAAACCTAATTGCTTGTGGAGGGAGAACATGCAAAACAAGCCATTGCTGTTTCTGTAGCTTCCTGTTGATTCTTTTCATCCTTTTAAAAAGTACTTAGATTACATTTATTGTAGTGTTTCTCCGTGAGTTTAAAATTGCTCCCCCCAGTCTGTGATGTTCAGCGACTCTCTTCACTGCCGTTAGCTGTATGGTTCCTAGGTATATACTAGGCTAACAACCACCAGAGCGTTTATAAGCCTAGTCATGCAAACCCAACCCAACCCAGTTGTGTCCCTATGCGTCATGGGCATTTTTAGGAGGGGGGTATGTAAGGAAGTTTCTAGAGGGTATGTGGGGGAGTATGTTAGTTTGGACATTACTGTCTGCCTGTGTCTTTGTCTATCAGAGATATGGGGTGGTTCTGGGGGGGGTGTGGGGGGTTTTAGGGTGTAGCACCCCACTTAATTTGGTTTTCTGTTGTCTGGTTTTGTTTTATATTATTTGGTAAAACCCAACTAGGTGTGGGGCTGTGCCCCCCACACCCCTCTAACTATATATACTAACACCAGGTTCGCACTACAGTGGGGAAAAGGACATATACCTTTGACTTGCCTTAGAGTACTACTTGTCAGTGAAATGAGTTTTAGGTGAAATGAACTTTAGGTGATTTGGTCTCAGTGAAATGGTCTTTAAGTGAAGTGATACAAATCTGTCTCTGGTCATTAACGCCCACATGGACTATGATGAGTGCGTGCAGAACTTGACAGATCCTGGCTCCATATAAGCAGCCAACTGTTATCTTCTCCTTGTTCAGTCTGGTGAGTGGGGCATCAGTGTGCGATACAGTGGTGTCCCCTTTGACAAGAGTCTTGAGTAATGTGTTTGCTTGCTTATGTGCTTTGCTGTTGGAGCTCTACTGGGTGTAGGCTTATGTTTGGTGTTTGGTTTTGTTTTTGGTGAGTGCTTGAGAGATTGCTGAGGATAGGCATTGCCATTTATAGACTTAGGAGATTTTTGCAGTTTGGGAAGCTTGCTTTTTAATGCCTCAGCATAAGTTAATGTGTAAGGTGGACAAGAGTGTCTACTGGATTTAGTTTGTGTGTTCTTGAAAGACTTGTTTGTATGCAGGATTTTTACATCCAGTGAAATTGTGTATGTGCATCTCTTTCTTTTGCATGTTGAGTTTATTTCTTTAAGGATTAAATGGAAGTGTTTACGCTTCATTATTGATGCATGTCCTTCCACTTCACTGTTGCAGTATTCATTACAGTAGGGATCCCCAAGGGCGGCCCAATGTGGGGCCAGTATACCAAAGCCTTTAGGTTGCTTTAAGGTACGCCGTACATCACACGTATGCTCCTTAAGCAGCATAGGACATAGAGGTGACATCCGACCGTACCATCCTCTGAACTTCTTTTCTAGCAGTCCAAACACCGTCTTTTGGTTGCTGTTTCACCAAGCTGTTACAGATAAGTGCCTCTTTGGGATTTTGTTGTCTTATCATTCTTTTGCTATATTGTTGCTTGAGGGGTTTCATGTCATCCAAGAAAGGTAAATGCCAGTGTGGAGACAGATTCCCCATAAAGACTGTCACAGACCTTGTCACGCCTTGGTGCTTTGCACAACCTTACGTCCAGTTCTGTCAGGCCTTTGTTCCCAAAATCCTTCGTAGTAGGCCTTCTTCTTTGGTGCTTTATCTTGAGAATCAACAACTTCATTTTCTTGCTAAACACTTGATGGAGGGAACTTCCTGCTCTGAGAGACAGCCATCTGGGAAAAATGAGGCCTAGAAACCTAGGTCAGAGTCTTCGGCTGTTCAGCCTCCGCAGGGCATCCCTCCCAGGGTGAGTGACAGCTTGGAGGTTCACCCTGCTTTATCGTTGGATTTTTTTGCCACGACTGGGTTGGAGGCCGGTGATCTGACTTTAGACACGTCCAAGGAGTCATTGCAGATGTCCGCTTCAGACATTCAGGGAGAACTGCGACTGATGATTTCCAAGTGGCCTAGGGATGTTCCCCAAACTTTAATCATTGAAAAAGTCCCTACTACAATTATTGAATGCCATCTAGGGTTGGAGCCTTCCAGATTTCATAAGGCAGAGGTCCCCTTAAAGAAAAAGCAAAAGACTAAACATATTTCCTCAGCTCCTAAGGATCCACAGATGAATGGCAGTCCTTCACTCAGGGGTTGTTTAGTGCTTTGGTGGCTTTAAAACCTCCTCAAGGAGTTTCTGTCCCAGCCCCCCCTGGTCCTCTACCCCTCCTTAAGAGACCCAGAGAACCGGATTCGTCTGAGGAGGAGGGAGACACAGATGAAGAATCCCTTGCTTACTCCACCCAGAGTCCCTCTCCTTTGGACTGTGGATCAGAGGAGGAGGAATCCTACCAGTCCTGATACTCCCTTTGAAGAGATTTCTTTTGTAGACACTATCTCTAGGATGATGGGGTTCTTTAAATGGGACTGGGCTCATGTTTCTGAGATACAAAAAAGGTATCATGAGCTACTGCAAATGGATTCTCCCAGACCTTCTGCTGTCCCTCCTGTTTTGACTGCTTTGTTGGATGCCTTTTCTGATACCTCTGAAGCTCCAGATTCTCAGCCCCCTGCCCCCAAGAAACCTGCCTAAGAAGTGTAAGTTCTTGTACTAGTGTCCTTCTGCTGACTCCTCGGTGGTGTCAGTAGCTTTTAACAAACCTTCTCAATCACTTCCATCTTGTATGTTAGTGCCTTCTAATAAAGATAGCAGAGCAATGGAAAGGCTAGGCAAGAAGAGCTGTACCTCTGCTACCTTGGCTTTTAAGGCTGTTAATTATCAGACCTATATGTCCAGGTACTTGTTGGCTCTGCTTTCCCAGGTCTGTCAGGTGAGTTTTGATCTTCCAGACTTTGAAGGTAAAACTTCTGCCCTTTCCCTTTTAGGAACTTCCTCCCAGGTGGCTCTTCATTCCCTCAAGTGTAGTTATGATGCAGCAGATGCTCCTTCTAGGGCTGTTGCTTTTGGGTCAGTGATGAGGAGGTATTCTTGGCTCCGGCTTCAATCCTTGCCTGATAATACTAAGGCAAAATTGGTGAATGCCCCTGTAGATAATAAACAGGGGTAAGAAGGGTGGCAAGCAGGCTCCGCCTGTGATGGCTACTCAGACTTCTGTGCCTTAGAAATCTCCATTTCTTGATAAATCGGGTGCTTTCTGACTATCCTGTTCTTCCCAGCCACTTTCCTCTTTCTCTTCAACTCTCTTTCTTTCTTTTCCTTCCTGTTTGACTAAAGATTACTCAGGATTCCTGGGTTCTTTCAGTTGTCCGCCAAGGGTATTTCATGGTCTGGAAATCTCTTCCCCATTTTATGTAAATTCCTCAGCCCCCTCAAGAACAGCCATCCTTCTTTCCAGGGGTACTCTGAGATCTTTTGACTCAGGGTACCATTCAAGAGATATCTGTGTCCAAAATAGGGAGGGGGGTTTACTCCAGGATGTTTCTAGTGCCCAGGAAAGGGAGTACCTGGAGACCAATTCTAGACGTGTCTCATCTAAACACTTCTGAAGGTGCCATCTTTTTGAATGTTTTCCCTTCAGACTTTGTTCCCTCTGTTGCTTCCTCAGGCTTATCTGGTATCTCTGGATCTCAAGGTTGTTTATCTTCTTACCTCCATATGCCTGTTCATCCACTTTTCAGGAAGTTTTACATTTCTCTGTTGTTTCCTGACATTTTCAGTTCTCTGCTTTGCCCTTTGGCATTTCTACTGCCCCAGGGGTATTCACCAATTGCCTCGCTGCTGTGATTGTTTTTTTTTCAGGCTTCAGGGGATGCACGTAATTCCTTACTTCCTGTTTGAGGCATCCACTCCTTAGATCTTGTTGCAAAATCTTCATTTTGCCATTTCCCTTCTTCAAAACCTGGGTTCACAATCATCTGCAAAACGTATTTTCTGACGACTTCTCAGTACCATGTTTTTCTGGAGTGCAGGATCCAGACCGTGCCTATGTTGGCATCCCTGCCTCCTCCCAAGGCCTTAACACTCATTTCCTTTTTTCAAACTCTTCTTCCTCTAGCCTGTATAACAACCAGGGAATTTCATATTCATAGTTCCTCTTCTGCCTTGAATCAGGAAGGAACTTCACTGGTGGATTCAGCAGTTGTCTGTAAAACCTGGGCTCCCTTTTCATCCCCCTCTTTCCTCTCAGGAGCTGTTCACAGATGCTTCAGATTCAGATGTGGGATGGGGAGCAGCATTTGGCTCCCTGAAAGTGCAGGGCATTTGGTCACCTCTTCAACAGAAAGAGCACATCAATGTCCAAAGAGATGACAGTGTTTTGCTAGCTCTTCAGGCTTTTAATCCTCTCTTCTCCTTGAGACCTCTCAAGTTGTTTACAGGCAATACCACAGTGATGTACTATGTAAACAAATGGGGGTGGGGGGAACACAATCTTATTGGTGTGGAAACTTGCTGTTCAGCATTAAGTGATTCTTTAAGCAGTTTACTTTTTCTCAGGTCAAAATTTTGTGGCAGATACACTGAGCAGGTCCTTAACTCAGTCCCACAAATGGATGCTTCATGGGGGATTTGTTTCTGGAAGTTGTGGACCAGTGGGGTACTCCTCAAATAATCGTTTTGCCTCCCCTCTGAACAACTTCCTGTTTTTTGTGCCAGAGTCCCAGATCCTTTGGTTTGGAAGGTGTGTCAAAGGAAAAATATACTTTAAAAATGATCAATACACGGTAGGTTCAGGTTAAGGCACTTTAATCTTGCAGCAAGGAGACAAAAACGTGCTAATACGGAGTTTGTCTGACTAGAATCAGGAAATGCAAGCATTTTTATACATTTTCTAATAAGACATTGCCTACCAAGCTGACGTAGTAAATCACAAGTTTTAACATCATCATTTCGTAGTGCTTGTTTATATGATTTTCTGTTTGTACTATCAATTTTTGTGAGAAACTTCCTAAGAAAAACAACGTGGCCTTGGCTACCACCGGTTAGATATATGCAATGTTACCATTCAAGGTACTAAGTAAGGCTAATTTGAGCACAAAGCAAGTATAGATTGCAGTTCATTTCTCCAATGATCCTTTGTCTGTTTCTCTTCCTTCTGCAGCTGTGCATGTTCTCATACTTCGAACAGAGCTAATTGTTCAAAATCATTACATTATAGAATATGACATTGTTCGTTCATTGCTTCCTGACCTAGCAGATAATCACCTGCTTCTTAAGTACATTTCCAAAAGGCATAAACATGAATATTGCTGTGCTAGCAATTACTAGGTCAGAGGGCATCTTGCAAGTTTCAGAAAGCACACTGCAGTTTCAAAAGCATCTTTTAGTCTCATATGAAATTAAGCTGTATATAAAATTGTGCATATAAAATAGAATGAAAAACGTGTTAACTCATTTAGTTTCTAATTGGCATTAAGCACACATATTAATACATATTTTTCTGACATTCCCCCCCTGTTAATACTTTTCAATTCTGTTTTCAAAAGAATAAACAGTTTGCTTCTTCTCCTAACCTCTTCCGTTCAGGATTTGCAGTTAAGAGAGTCATTCAGTTTAAACTTATGAAAGTGTTTCACTTTTCAACAATTCTTCAATTTCAGTACTTTGATACAAAGTCTCAGAAACTGATATATCTATAAATTCTTTGATTAACCTTTTCATGCAGGGAATACCACAACAAATGCATGCTCCTAATAGGAGTAATTCCACACAAATGGCAATCAGGATGTTCATTAGGATGGAACCCCACCCCCCAAACAAATTCTGGAAAAAATCCGTCAGAGGGTTAGGGCCTGGTTTGGTCAAGGTCAACACTTGCTGGATCACCTCAAGATGGTTGTTTATTTCGTGCTGGTTGTCAGGAATATATGAACAGCATTCTTCTTTGATTAAAGCGCACGTACCACCTCTCGCCGCTAGGGTGAAGTCGAGAGCCATGCGGTTCTGAAGCACCACAGTTCTCATAGCATTCAGTTCATCAGTCACTAATTCGAGAGCAAAAAAAGTTGCATTGCTCATAACTTCGAGAAGTTTAGACAGTTTTCTCAGCTCCCAAATCGATTTTACTTTGCCATATGCAGGGGCTATGCCTGCCCATGATATAATGGTGTCACTCAAGTCCATGTGTGTCAGTTTGTCTTTGTTTTTTTACGGAGTTATGGTTTCTCCATCCTGCATCGATTCATCCTACTGGATTCTCGGGTCTCTTAATTGGACTTCTAGGTTTACTGCTGACCTCTCTGACGTTTCGAATTTTTCCCTGAGGCAAAGCTGCAGTGTGTCGTATGGCTGGAACCAGGTAACCCAAAAAACAACTGCCGGACCAGTTCTCAGGTAGCCATTTATATGCCTTTTTCCCACAAACAAAATAACAATTCTCTACTTTAGTATTGATATAAGCTTGCCCTGCATGAAATATTTTCTTATCAATAATAGCTGCTTTAAAAGAGCAGGATTATGTTGTATCTCATTAACATTTCTATGCATTTTAGCGAAATATGCATCATAGTTTGTATCACAAATGGTTTTAGTCTTACTGGGTTTAATATAACATTTATAAGAAACAGTCACATTGCAATTGCTCCATCCCACCTGAATAGTGTCATTCTTGTAGA
Organism: Protopterus annectens; assembly: GCF_019279795.1. NCBI lineage: Eukaryota > Metazoa > Chordata > Ceratodontiformes > Protopteridae > Protopterus > Protopterus annectens. The sequence goes on along the minus strand of NC_056730.1, from coordinate 366,127,018 downwards.
AACATACAATCCCTTTTTGTGTAACAGGTAGGTACAATGCTATTTTGTCTTGTGATTTCACAGGTGAAGTATCAAAAATCAGGTTTTCCCAGGTCTCATTGACCCCTAGGGGGACAGCAGTCATTAATAATCCCCCGTTTGCTGTTGGTATAGCTGTGCAAATCCAGCAGTTCGAAACATTGAAAGTCTCAGCATACACATATTTAATTGCTTGGTAAGTGTTAAAGTTTGGATGCTAGTCTAGGAGTAATGCATCACATTTGATCAGTTCAACTCTTGTGGCTGGGAAAAGGAAAGGCCACAGCAAAAAGATCAGTGTTATCAGTGTAGCTATCAGAATAATCATGCAAATTTTCTGAGGTTGTTCTGCATCTCTGTTAACTCTATACCTGGTCATTTTGTTCTCATTGTACAACAGTAACAAGGTTTTTGTCCAGTTCAAAGTTCTTAACCAGTTTACAGTCTGTCAGATGAATCCAGGACGCTCGCTCTGCGATCTTGACTGCAGTGGGTGTCGACAGTAGTACCTGGTACGGCCCTTCCCACTTCGGAGAACTCCAGTTATTTTTCTTCACGACCTTCACCCAGACCCACGTGCCTGGGGCTATTGCTGCCTCCGATGGTCTGGTTTGTTCTTTATCTGAAACAGAATTTAACTGCAAAAGTTTGTTATTCAAAAATCGCCTCATATACTCTGCAAGTGAACTGTCAGCCTCCTGCTCTGCAGGCATGAGAGGTTTCCATTGAGGTGTATAATATGCCCTCCCAAACAGAATTTCAAAAGGAGTTAACCCTTTGCATTTGGAACAGTTCTCATGCTCAACAGTGCCAGAGGTAGACAGTGCACCCAGTTCTTTTGTGTCTCACTAATCAATTTCCTAAGTTTGTTTTTCAAAACCCCATTGTGCCTCTCTACTAATCCTGCAGATTGGGCGTGGTATGCTAATGATTTTTCAGAGAAATCTCAAATAACGGCTGAGTTGTTGTATAGTTTGATTTACAAAGTGTGTGCCATTGTCACTATAAATCTTTTCCGGTATGCCAAATCTAGGAATAATTTCTTTAACAAGGACTTTTGCAACAGTAGCTGCATCTGGATTTTTAGTTGGAAAAGCTTCCACCCATTTGGAAAACATATCTATAATGACAAGGCAGTACTTCTTATTTTCGCATTTGTTCAGCTCTATAAAATCCATACAGATAGTATGGAGCAGATACGGTGGTGTAGGGAAACTCCCTTGCTTAGGTTTTAATGCCCCTTGTGCATGATGCTTGTTACAAACATGGCATGCTGCACAAAAAATTTTTGTGTAGTTTGTAAATCCATACGTTGTAAACACTCTATTCACTAACTGTACCATCCCCCGTGTTGAGACATGGCACTGCCCATGGCTCAACAAAGCTGCATATCTAAACAAGTTAGATGGCAAAATTGGTTTCTTCTCTTTGGAGATGTACAGTCCCTTCTCAAGGATTGCTCCTCGTTTTATCCACTTTTGTTTTCCTACATTTGTAGTAAGTGTCTGCATTATTTTTAATATTTCAAAGTCGAAAATCTCAGATGGTTGTAATTCCTCACTCAAAAGAAATACTTCTGAAGCTGCTTGTTTTGCAGCTGTATCAGCCCTCGCATTACCTTTTGAAATTCTATCCTCTTGCTTGGTATGAGCTACGCATTTGCAAATAGCTACTTTCTGAGGTAACTGAATAGAGTCTAACAAGTCTAAAATAAATTGTGCATGGTTAATTGGTTTACCAGTAGATGTTATCATTCCTCTATTTTTCCACTGCTGCGCAAAAACATGTACAGTAGAAAAAGCATACTGACTGACAGTAAAAATGTTCACTCTCTTAACATTTGCCAAGGTACATGCCCTTGTCAAAGCAATCAATTCTGCTGCTTGTGCAGATAAGTTGTGTGGTAAAGACTTTGCTTCTAAAATCTCAGTATCAGAAACTACTGCATACCCCACTAGATTCTGTCCTGTAGGACCCCTCCTGCACGAGCCATCCACATAGTAAGTCACCTCGGCATCATCCAAGGGAACATCTGTAAGATCTTTTCCAGGTAGTGTCTTTTGCTCAATCTCCTGCAGGCAGCAGTGTGGTTTGCCATCTGCAGGGGTTGGGAGCAAGGTTGACTGATTCAAAGTTGTGCATCGTTCAATTGTCATATGAGGTTGGCTCAACAATATAGTCATACAGGAAAAAGATATGCTACTTTTTCTTGCAGTAAAATAATCGCGACTGCATGAGGCACTCTCAATGTGAGAGGGTGGAACAATACTACTGAGGCTGAAGCCTGCACTGCCATTGCAGCTGCGACTACTGCTTGTACACAGTGGGGCAGGGATCGCGCCACTGGGTCTAGCTGTGATGAATAGTAAGCTACGGGGCGTTGTTTGTCCCCATGCTGTTGTGTTAACACTGATGTCATATAACCTTGCTTACAATCTACAGTTTGGAAAAATCGTTTATGATAGTTTGGTAATCCTAAAACTAATAAAGAAGCTATCAGTTGTTTCAATTTGCAGAAAGCTGATTCTGCTTCTGGTGTCCACTGTAATAAATCTTGTGCTGCCATAGACTTTTTGAATATCAAGTTATTCAGTGGAACAGATTCCATGGCATAGTTTGGAATCCAACTCCAACAAAAGTTAGTAGTACCCAGGAAGGATATAATTTCCTTCTTGGTAGTTGGTTTAGGTGCTTGCAATATTGCTGTTTTTCTATCATCTAATATTCTGCCTTCTTTGGATATTACATATCCCAGGTATTTGACCTGTTTTTTCCAAAGTTGCAGTTTGTTTTTGTTTACCTTGTGTCCTTGAGTGGCTAAAAATTGTAGTAATGCTATGGTATCCTCTCTGCATTCTTGCTGGGTGGGGGCTGCCAGCAGAATGTCGTCTACATAAAGTAAAATCTGACCGCCTTTCGGTGGGATAAATACCGCCAGGTTACTTGCCATTTCTTGTGCGAATATTGTTGGACTTTCACAATATCCCTGTGGTAGTCACGTATATGTATACCTTTTCCCCTGAAATGTAAATGTAAACCAATGTTGGCTGTCAGGGTGTATCGGTATTGAGAAAAATGCATTGCTAATATCTACCACAGAAAAATACTTTTGTTGAGGTTTCAAATCATTTAACAAAGTGTGTGGATCTGGCACCGTAGGTGCGCTGGGTATAACTGCGTCATTTACAGCTTGTAAATCTTGGACCATATGCCATTCTCCGTTTGCTTTCCTAACAGGAAATAAGGGTGTATTACATGGTGAATCGGGAGATTCTATCAAGACTCCTTCCTTAAGTAAGGCTGCTATTATAGGTTTGATTCCTATTTCTGCATCCTTTCTCAAGGGAATACTGTCTCTTTTGAGGTCTAAATGCTGATTTTGGCGTGATAGTAACTGGTCCTGCTATACGAATAAGTTTTGCATCTGATTTCCCTGTTGACCAGAGTCTCTCTGGTATGTCTCGTAAGGCTTTTTCCTCTTCCTCTAGTAAGAGTGCTACTCAGCTATCCTCACTTGCCTGTGAGTGTACAGCTGGGTGTGTCTGCATTATCCAGTTTAGTTTCTGCTTTTGTACTCCCTGTTCGGAAAGTTCTAACTCTGTTTTTCCCATCTTGTGACTTTTTCTCCTAGGTCTGCCCACTTCACATTTCTATCTTTAGTTAAACTCACATGTGGTAATCGATTAGATTTGTAAAGTGCTAGGAATTCCTGGGGCAATGAACAGCTCACTACACTGTTTCCTTCTGTGTCCCAGTACAAATTTCGTAATACTAATCTGTTAGCATGGTTTCTAAACAGTTCTTGCTCATATTCTTTATCAGGTCCTGGTTTGCTACAGTGATATAGAGTGCAATGCAACAAATGCTGTTTATCAGTGTCAAGGGAGGGGGATTTACTGATGGCTAAGTTCATCAGTTCTTCTGTTACTGCCCCTGGACCAGTAGTAACTAAGTCCTGGCTGTACCAATAAAATGTTTCACCCTCCGGTCACACCACAAAAGTATCCATTTGTCGCTGTGCTTCCATACCCTGCATAGTTGGAACTACGGCTATGGCAAATATCTGCATTAGGTCTCTGCCCAAGAGATTCACTGGGCATTTTGCAGAAACAACAATTTTGCTTTTCTGGGTCATCCCTGAAACTGGGTCAGTTATCGCTATGTTGTGGGAGAGTGGCTCCCGATACAGCTGTCCATTAGCTGCTTTCACTAATATGTAGTCAAGTGATTCTGAATTTTCTGGTAGTTTGGAAGGATGTATCAGGGTCCGTGAAGCCCCTGAGTCGCACAGGAATTTAACTTCCTCCCTTCACCAGAAGTATAACTTCCGGTTTTGTGTCTGCTAAGTAGAGCTCTAGGCTCAATAATGCTAAGTCCAAAATTTCATTTTCTTCTTTACTTGTGATTTCATGCACATCCTCTACCTCTTCTATCACATCCTCTACCCCTTCTACTACATTTGCACTTGTCTTTTCTTGTTTATTCCTTTCCCGTGATTCTTGACTACCATATAGTCAGTCCTCACCCTCCTTGTCTTCTGTGGTTACCTTTTTATTTTGCCTGTAATCCCTTGCTAAATGTCCCTTTTTCCCGCATTTGAAACATTCACCCCTTTTCTTTCTCTCTTCAAAGTCCTCTGATCATTTATCAGATTGTTTGTTTCCATGGGGATTTTTCTTACCCTTCTTCGCAGTTTGTACTACAAAGACTTCTGATCCGTCTTCTACTGCAAATACTTGAGTTTTCTTTTTCTTTTTGCTATTAAAATGTCTTTCGGTATGTCTTGCATATTCAAGTAATGACTGTAATCTACTTGTACGATGATCTACCATGTGTTTTGTAATAAAGCTGCTAATGGGTGCAATACTGCCTTTCAAAAATGCATTCTTTAGCTGCTGCTCATATGGGGAGTCATGTGTTTGGTCTTCAGGAACCTGCATTCCACAATGGTTATTAAAACATTCTAATAATCTGGCATAATATCTATCAACAGTTTCACCTTCTTGTTGTATGCATTGATTAATGCAAGTCCAATCAGCCCTGGGCTTCCATTTCTCAGAGATTCGGTCTGTCAGACCTTTCACTCTGTTGTCCAGTTCTGCGTTACTATGCGGGAGTGGTCTAAGCTTTGCGTCACGGGGATTCCAGTTGCCACTGATCATGTGCCAATCTGGACCTACGATTTGTCTAACTACTTCTTCTACTTCCTCTCCATTCAAATGGTAACTTAACCTCATGCCCTGTAAGTCTTCTAAGAATTTTCTAAAATTAACTTTTGGATGGGGAATTCCCTCTGTGGCTTTCCGGATGTCTTCCGGTGTCCACGGCCTATATACTAGAAGAGTTGGGTCCTGTCCTGCTCTTGGATTTGGTACTTCTATGAGTGGACATATCTCTTCTTCACTCATAGCTTGTGAATTTTTATTCATTTCATACAATTCAATATCTCCTCTTAAGTTGCGTGCTCGAGACCTGGTCTCGATAGGATCTCTGACAAACGGTTTTGGTTTTGCAGGAACAGCTGGGTATAGCGGAGGTGGATCAGCTTGTCCACTCGCTTCATATTCTGGTAAGGGAAGCGGAAGGGGCGGAGGGGCTGTCGCTATTACCAAGTTATTGTCTTCTTTATCTAAAAACATTGCTTTTGAATTTTTAATCTTTTGTTCCCTGCGGTTTGCTTCCTCAAGCCAGCTGTGTGCCTGAGGGACTCCTAATTGTCGTTGCTTCTTTAGCTGACCTTTCGTGTCTGTTTTAAGTTGTCTAACAAGTTTAATAAGTGAAGGTTTATCTAGATTACCATCAAATTTGTACTTATTAACCCATTTTGTATAATACCTAACATTATCGGCACGCTGTAATTGCATATATTTCGCGTCTTCGGTTAAGGGCGGGTCTCAGGAACTTTCTGTGCACTGATTTCCCATGTTGCCTTAGCTAAGTTAGAAATTGTTACGTAACCCTTTTTATCACGTGGTACCACGACTTGCACCTTTTCACAGTTTATCTAGAATAACTGCCTACCTATTCGGTTTCCCTGATCTGTGACAAGACAGCAATATTTTTTGTCCCTGATCTGCACATGCAAATCTCCCTGACAAAAACAATACTGTAACAAGTCCCTGATCTAAAACAGAAAAAGGTAAATTCCTCCTTACCTGAGCCTCCGTGTGTTGATCCCACCGGAACATTGACTCGTCCTCCAATCATAGATCAGAAACAGTGGCTGTCCTCTTTTGAACGACAATTCAGTCGGTGGTCTTTCAAAGCAGAAGAACCGATGTGGCCACTTCTCCGTATGGGTTCATGCCACCGGGCCCAATTCTGACCTGAGCCAGAGTGAGAGATATGTTTCCGGTCCGAAGAACCAATCTGTCAAAGGAAAAATATACTTTAAAAATGATCAATACAGGGTAGGTTCAGGTTAAGGCACTTTAATCTTGCAGCAAGGAGACAAAAACGTGCTAATACAGAGACTAGAATCAGGAAATGCAAGCATTTTTATACATTTTCTAATAAGACATTGCCTACCAGGCTGACGTAATAAATCACAAGTTTTAACATCATCATTTCGTAGTGCTTGTTTATATGATTTTCTGCTTGTACTATCAATTTTTGTGAGAAACTTCCTAAGAAAAACAACGTGGCCTTGGCTACCACCGGTTAGATATATGCAATGTTACCATTCAAGGTACTAAGGCTAATTTGAGCACAAAGCAAGTATAGATTGCAGTTCATTTCTCCAACGATCCTTTGTCTGTTTTATCTCTTCCTTCTGCAGCTGTGCGTGTTCTCATACTTCGAACAGAGCTAATTGTTCAAAATCATTACATTATAGAATATGACATTGTTCATTCATTGCTTCCTGACCTAGCAGATAATCACCTGCTTCTTAAGTACATTTCCAAAAGGCATAACAATTACTAGGTCAGAGGGCATCTTGCAAGTTTCCGAAAGCACACTGCAGTTTCAAAAGCATCTTTTAGTCTCATATGAAATTAAGCTGTATATAAAATTGTACATATAAAATAGAATGAAAAACGTGTTAACTCATTTAGTTTCTAATTGGCATTAAGCACACATATTAATACATATTTTTCTGACAAGGTGGATGCCCCATCTTTTCCTTGGAAAGGGATGATGTTCATTGTGTTTCACTGTTGCAGTCATTACACTTGGGTTATCCTGCTGGCAGGCTACCCGCAGTCGGCCTGAATTCCAAAGTCCTGGTCCGGCGTCGGTTGCTGTCGCCTCTTCCCTGACATCAGTGCACCAGGGGTATAAAGGATGCAGCCGACACCATTTTCTTCAGTCTTCCTTGCCGCGCGGTGCCCAAAGCAAAAGCAGTTTGCAAGTGCCTGTCGGCTGACTCCTGAGATTTTCGAAATTGAATTTCAGATCTGAAGTCTTCTATAAAGCTTAGTACCCCGTTGGGGAAACTTTTTTTTTGCTCCAGACCGATGTCAGAAAAAGTTAACAGTTGTATTTCTTGTGGGAAGCAAATACCTCATAAGGATTTTCATTCTTACTGTATTCCTTGCCTAGGCCCTGACCACGGCGTTGCTAGTTGTCGGTTTTGTGTACACCCAGACCCACGTGCCTGGGGCTATTGCTGCCTCCGATGGTCTGGTTTGTTCTTTATCTGAAACAGAATTTAACTGCAAAGTTTGTTATTCAAAATGCATCGCCTCATATACTCTGCAAGTGAACTGTCAGCTCTCCTGCTGCCTGCAGGCATGAGAGGTTTCACACGCATTGAGGTGTATAATATGCCCTCCCAAACAGAATTTTAAAAAGGAGTTAACCCTTTTGCATTTTGGGAACAGTTCTCATGCGCAACAGTGCCAGAGGTAGACAGTGCACCCAGATTCTTTTGTGTCTCACTAATCAATTTCCTAAGTTTGTTTTTCAAAACCCCATTGTGCCTCTCTACTAATCCTGCAGATTGGGGGTGGTAAAAGCAATGATTTTTCAGAGAAATCCCAAATAACGGGCGGAGTTGTTGTATAGTTTGATTTACAAAGTGTGTGCCATTGTCACTATAAATCTTTTTCCGGTATGCCAAATCTAGGAATAATTTCTTTAACAAGGACTTTTGCAACAGTAGCTGCATCTGGATTTTTAGTTGGAAAAGCTTCCACCCATTTGGAAAACATATCTATAATGACAAGGCAGTACTTTATTTTCGTGATTTGTTCAGTTTCTATAAAATCCATAGATAGTATGGAGCAGATACGGTGGTGTAGGGAAACTCCCTTGCTTAGGTTTTAATGCCCTTGTGCATGATGCTTGTTACAAACATGGCATGCTGCACAAAAAATTTTTGTGTAGTTTGTAAATCCATACGTTGTAAACACTCTATTCACTAACTGTACCATCCCCCCTGTTGAGACATGGCACTGCCCATGGCTCAACAAAGCTGCATATCTAAACAAGTTAGATGGCAAAATTGGTTTCTTCTCTTTGGAGATGTACAGTCCCTTCTCAAGGATTGCTCCTCGTTTTATCCACTTTTGTTTTCCTACATTTGTAGTAAGTGTCTGCATTATTTTTAATATTTCAAAGCTCGAAAATCTCAGATGGTTGTAATTCCTCACTCAAAAGAAATACTTCTGAAGCTGCTTGTTTTGCAGCTGTATCAGCCCTCGCATTACCTTTTGAAATTCTATCCTCTTGCTTGGTATGAGCTACGCATTTGCAAATAGCTACTTTCTGAGGTAACTGAATAGAGTCTAACAAGTCTAAAATAAATTGTGCATGGTTAATTGGTTTACCAGTAGATGTTATCATTCCTCTATTTTTCCACTGCTGCTAAAAACATGTACAGTAGAAAAGCATACTGACTGACAGTAAAATGTTCACTCTTAAACATTTGCCAAGGTACATGCCCTTTGTCAAAGCAATCAATTCTGCTGCTTGTGCAGATAAGTTGTGTGGTAAAGACTTTGCTTCTAAAATCTCAGTATCAGAAACTACTGCATACCCCACTAGATTCTGTCCTGTAGGACCCCTCCTGCACGAGCCATCCACATAGTAAGTCACCTCGGCATCATCCAAGGGAACATCTGTAAGATCTTTTCCAGGTAGTGTCTTTTGCTCAATCTCCTGCAGGCAGCAGTGTGGTTTGCCATCTGCAGGGGTTGGGAGCAAGGTTGACTGATTCAAAGTTGTGCATCGTTCAATTGTCATATGAGGTTGGCTCAACAATATAGTCATACAGGAAAAAGATATGCTACTTTTTCTTGCAGTAAAATAATCGCGACTGCATGAGGCACCTCAATGTGAGAGGTGGAACAATACTACTGAGGCTGAAGCCTGCACTGCCATTGCAGCTGCGATTACTGCTTGTACACAGTGGGGCAGGGATCACACTGGGTCTAGCTGTGATGAATAGTAAGCTACGGGGCGTTGTTTGTCCCCATGCTGTTGTGTTAACACTGATGTCATATAACCTTGCTTACAATCTACAGTTTGGAAAAATCGCTTATGATAGTTTGGTAATCCTAAAACTAATAAAGAAGCTATCAGTTGTTTCAATTTGCAGAAAGCTGATTCTGCTTCTGGTGTCCACTGTAATAAATCTTGTGCTGCCATAGACTTTTTGAATATCAAGTTATTCAGTGGAACAGATTCCATGGCATAGTTTGGAATCCAACTCCAACAAAAGTTAGTAGTACCCAGGAAGGATATAATTTCCTTCTTGGTAGTTGGTTTAGGTGCTTGCAATATTGCTGTTTTTCTATCATCTAATATTCTGCCTTCTTTGGATATTACATATCCCAGGTATTTGACCTGTTTTTTCCAAAGTTGCAGTTTGTTTTTGTTTACCTTGTGTCCTTGAGTGGCTAAAAATTGTAGTAATGCTATGGTATCCTCTCTGCATTCTTGCTGGGTGGGGGCTGCCAGCAGAATGTCGTCTACATAAAGTAAATCTGACCGCCTTTCGTGGGATAAATACCGCCAGGTTACTTGCCATTTTGTGCGTAATATTGTTGACTTTCACAATATCCCTGTGGTAGTCATCGTGATATGTATACCTTTTCCTGAAATGTAAATGTAAACCAATGTTGGCTGTCAGGGTGTATCGGTATTGAGAAAATGTGTTGCTAAGATCTACCACAGAAAAATACTTTTGTTGAGGTTTCAAATCATTTAACAAAGTGTGTGGATCTGGCACCGTAGGTGCGCTGGGTATAACTGCGTCATTTACAGCTTGTAAATCTTGGACCATATGCCATTCTCCGTTTGCTTTCCTAACAGGAAATAAGGGTGTATTACATGGTGAATCGGGAGATTCTATCAAGACTCCTTCCTTAAGTAAGGCTGCTATTATAGGTTTGATTCCTATTTCTACATCCTTTCTCAAGGGAATACTGTCTCTTGAGGTCTAAATGCTGATTTTGGCGTGATAGTAACTGGTCCTGCTATAATGTAATAAGTTTTGCATCTGATTTCCTGTTGACCAGAGTCTCTGGTATGTCTCAAGGCTTTTTTCCTCTTCCTCTAGTAAGAGTGCTACTCAGCTATCCTCACTTGCCTGTGAGTGTACAGCTGGGTGTGTCTGCATTATCCAGTTTAGTTTCTGCTTTTGTACTCCCTGTTCAGAAAGTTCTAACTCTGCTTTTCCCATCTTGTGACTTTTTCTCCTAGGGTCTGCCCACTTCACATTTCTATCTTTAGTTAAACTCACATGTGGTAATCGATTAGATTTGTAAAGTGCTAGGAATTCCTGGGGCAATGAACAGCTCACTACACTGTTTCTTTCTGTGTCCCAGTACAAATTTCGTAATACTAATCTGTTAGCATGGTTTCTAAACAGTTCTTGCTCATATTCTTTATCAGGTCCTGGTTTGCTACAGTGATATAGAGTGCAATGCAACAAATGCTGTTTATCAGTGTCAAGGGAGGGGATTTACTGATGGCTAAGTTCATCAGTTCTTCTGTTACTGCCCCTGGACCAGTAGTAATTAAGTCCTGGCTGTACCAATAAAATGTTTCACCCTCGTCACACCACAAAAGTATCCATTTGTCGCTGTGCTTCCATACCCTGCATAGTTGGAACTACGGCTATGGCAAATATCTGCATTAGGTCTCTGCCCAAGAGATTCACTGGGCATTTTGCAGAAACAACAATTTTGCTTTTCTGGGTCATCCCTGAAACTGGGTCAGTTATCGCTATGTTGTGGAGAGTGGCTCCCATACAGCTGTCCATTAGCTGCTTTCACTAATATGTAGTCAAGTGATTCTGAATTTTCTGGTAGTTTGGAAGGATGTATCAGGGTCCGTGAAGCCCCTGAGTCGCACAGGAATTTAACTTCCCTCCCCGCTACCAGAAGTATAACTTCCGGTTTTGTGTCTGCTAAGTAGAGCTCTAGGCTCAATAATGCTAAGTCCAAAATTTCATTTTCTTCTTTACTTGTGATTTCATGCACATCCTCTACCTCTTCTATCACATCCTCTACCCCTTCTACTACATTTGCACTTGTCTTTTCTTGTTTATTCCTTTCCAGTGATTCTTGACTACCATATAGTCAGTCCTCACCCTCCTTGTCTTCTGTGGTTACCTTTTTATTTTGCCTGTAATCCCTTGCTAAATGTCCCTTTTTCCCGCATTTGAAACATTCACCCCTTTTCTTTCTCTCTTCAAAGTCCTCTGATCATTTATCAGATTGTTTGTTTCCATGGGGATTTTTCTTACCCTTCTTCGCAGTTTGTACTACAAAGACTTCTGATCCGTCTTCTACTGCAAATACTTGAGTTTTCTTTTTCTTTTGCTATTAAAATGTCTTTCGGTATGTCTTGCATATTCAAGTAATGACTGTAATCTACTTGTACGATGATCTACCATGTGTTTTGTAATAAAGCTGCTAATGGGTGCAATACTGCCTTTCAAAAATGCATTCTTTAGCTGCTGCTCATATGGGGATTCATGTGTTTGGTCTTCAGGTACCTGCATTCCACAATGGTTATTAAAACATTCTAATAATCTGGCATAATATCTATCAACAGTTTCACCTTCTTGTTGTATGCATTGATTAATGCAAGTCCAATCAGCCCTAGGCTTCCATTTCTCAGAGATTCGGTCTGTCAGACCTTTCACTCTGTTGTCCAGTTCATGCTACTATGCGGGAGTGGTCTAAGCTTATGCCACGGGATTCCAGTTGCCACTGATCATGTGCCAATCTGGACCCACGATTTGTCTGACTACTTTCTACTTCCTCCATTCAAATGGTAACTTAACCTCATGCCCTGTAAGTCTTCTAAGAATTTTCTAAAATTAACTTTTGGATGGGGAATTCCCTCTGTGGCTTTCGGATGTCTTCCGTGTCCACGCCTATATACTAGAAGAGTTGGGTCCTGTCCTGCTCATGGATTTGGTACTTCTATGAGTGGACATATCTCTTCTTCACTCATAGCTTTTGAATTTTTATTCATTTCATACAATTCAATATCTCCTCTTAAGTTACGTGCTTGAGACCTGGTTTTGATAGGATCACTGACAAATGGTTTTGGTTTTGCAGGAACAGCTGGGTATAGCGGAGGTGGATCAGCTTGTCCACTCGCCCATATTCTGGTAAGGGAAGCGGAGGGGCTGTCGCTATTACCAAGTTATTGTCTTCTTTATCTAAAACATTGCTTTTGAATTTTTAATCTTTGTTCCCTGCGGTTTGCTTCCTCAAGCCAGCTGTGTGCCTGAGGGACTCCTAATTGTCGCTGTTTTAGCTGACCTTTCGTGTCTGTTTTAAGTTGTCTAACAAGTTTAATAAGTGAAGGTTTATCTAGATTACCATCAAATTTGTACTTATTAACCCATTTTGTATAATACCTAACATTATCGGCACGCTGTAATTGCATATATTTCGCGTCTTCGGTTAAGGGCGGGTCTCAGGAACTTTCTGTGCACTGATTTCCCATGTTGCCTTAGCTAAGTTAGAAATTGTTACGTAACCCTTTTTATCACGTGGTACCACGACTTGCACCTTTTCACAGTTTATCTAGAATAACTGCCTACCTATTCGGTTTCCCTGATCTGTGACAAGACAGCAATATTTTTTGTCCCTGATCTGCACATGCAAATCTCCCTGACAAAAACAATACTGTAACAAGTCCCTGATCTAAAACAGAAAAAGGTAAATTCCTCCTTACCTGAGCCTCCGTGTGTTGATCCCACCGGAACATTGACTCGTCCTCCAATCATAGATCAGAAACAGTGGCTGTCCTCTTTTGAACGACAATTCAGTCGGTGGTCTTTCAAAGCAGAAGAACCGATGTGGCCACTTCTCCGTATGGGTTCATGCCACCGGGCCCAATTCTGACCTGAGCCAGAGTGAGAGATATGTTTCCGGTCCGAAGAACCAATCTGTCAAAGGAAAAATATACTTTAAAAATGATCAATACAGGGTAGGTTCAGGTTAAGGCACTTTAATCTTGCAGCAAGGAGACAAAACGCATAATACAGAGACTAGAATCAGGAAATGCAAGCATTTTTATACATTTTCTAATAAGACATTGCCTACCAGGCTGACGTAATAAATCACAAGTTTTAACATCATCATTTCAGAGTGCTTGTTTATATGATTTTCTGCTTGTACTATCAATTTTTGTGAGAAACTTCCTAAGAAAAACAACGTGGCCTTGGCTACCACCGGTTAGATATATGCAATGTTACCATTCAAGGTACTAAGGCTAATTTGAGCACAAAGCAAGTATAGATTGCAGTTCATTTCTCCAACGATCCTTTGTCTGTTTTATCTCTTCCTTCTGTAGCTGTGCGGTTCTCATACTTCAACAGAGCTAATTGTTCAAAAATCATTACATTATAGAATATGACATTGTTCATTCATTGCTTCCTGACCTAGCAGATAATCACCTGCTTCTTAAGTACATTTCCAAAAGGCATAACAATTACTAGGTCAGAGGGCATCTTGCAAGTTTCCGAAAGCACACTGCAGTTTCAAAAGCATCTTTTAGTCTCATATGAAATTAAGCTGTATATAAAATTGTACATATAAAATAGAATGAAAAACGTGTTAACTCATTTAGTTTCTAATTGGCATTAAGCACACATATTAATACATATTTTTCTGACAAGGTGGATGCCCCATCTTTTCCTTGGAAAGGGATGATGTTCATTGTGTTTCACTGTTGCAGTCATTACACTTGGGTTATCCTGCTGGCAGGCTACCCGCAGTCGGCCTGAATTCCAAAGTCCTGGTCCAAGGCCGTTGCTGTCGCCTTCCCTGACATCAGTGCACCAGGGGTATAAAGGATGCAGCCGACACCATTTTCTTCAGTCTTCCTTGCCGCGCGGTGCCCAAAGCAAAAGCAGTTTGCAAGTGCCTGTCGGCTGACTCCTGAGATTTTCAAATTGAATTTCAGATCTGAAGTCTTCTATAAAGCTTAGTACCCGCTAGAAACTTTTTTTGCTCCAGACCGATGTCAGAAAAAGTTAACAGTTGTATTTCTTGTGGGAAGCAAATACCTCATAAGGATTTTCATTCTTACTGTATTCCTTGCCTAGGCCCTGACCACGACGTGCTAGTTGTCGGTTTTGTGTTAGATTTAACCAACGACTATTAAGCCGCCGGACGATTTTGCTTTTCATTACTTTGGCAAGGTTTAACTATATAATGCCGCCGAACAACCGGCACCGGAATTCATAAAAGCGCAAGGAAAAGAAAAGGACAGGCATCCGAGGGTCCAAAACCACGCACGGCCTCTTCTAGGTTAGTCGCCGGTTCTCAGTGAGGCGCTTTCGCAGCCTCTGACACCCGCTACCTCAGAGCCACAGGCCGCCTCCGACTCCCACGTGGAGACAGCTAGGCCTCTGGATACTCAAGGTATTGGGCCTTCGGAAACTAATCCCTCAGATGGGTCTGGAGCCACTGAGCAGGCATCGGCTTCTGAAGGTGTTTTCAGACCTATACAACTTTATATCAAGCCAATTTCAGCATCCAAGACAAAGACTAAAACAGTTTTAAAGACAAGGAAACAAGTACAGCATTCTTCAGGACAGACTTCCATGCCTAAGAAACAGATGCTCAAAATGGCCGAAGACCTAATTACTTTGATCAGGGGTTCCCATCCCCCTCCTGATAAGAGGCCTAGGCAAGATACTGAATATGATTCCTCTGATCAGGTTTCCATTTCCTCTGACTCCTCTTCAGAACAGGGATACTCTGTTCCTCCCTATGAGGATTCTGATGCTGAAGAATCGATTCCTTCAGCTTCTCCTCCTGAGGATTATTCATTTGGGGAAACCCTGCATACCATGAGGGAGCATTTCCACTGGGAGAGCCAAGATTACTCAGATTCTAAGAAAAAGCTCAGAGACTTTCTTCTACTACCTCAGCACAGATCTCTTGCTATTCCTCCTGTTCTAGACATTGTAGATGATGTATTTTCAGAGTCCAGCTTGTCTCCCGACTCTTTACCTCCTGCACCTGTTAAGCCAGACAGATACTACAGGGTTCCAGATTCTCATAAATTTCTATATAAAAACCCTGCTGCTGACCCAGAAACTATTTCTCAGGGTCCCAAAGGGGTCAAGGCTGCTACTGTAAAAAAACCCTGTCCCTTCAGATAGAGACTCTAGGGCATTGGACAGATGGGGGAAAAAGTTTACACTTCTGCTACCTTGGCTGTAAGGGCTTTAAATTGTCAGTTTCATATGCTTAAATATCAGCAATACTTAATGTCTCTGTTAAAACAGAAAATGTTGACAAATTCTGAATGTTCTGAGAACAAGGAATTGCAGAATTTATTGCATGCAGCTGAACAAGTGGGAAAACATACTTTGCAATGTGGTTATGATTCACTGGAGGCCTGTTGCAGGGCCGCTGTAACAGGTTCTGTTATTAGAAGGCATGCTTGGTTAAAGGAACAGACTCTGCCTGATCATGTTAAAGCAAAATTATTGGATGCTCCATTACAGCATGATACTTTGTTTGGCATTAAGGCAGAAGAGGTGTTGAAGAAAATGGAGGATAAAGCTAAATCTATGCAGACAGTGAAGGATTTCTTACAGGTACAGCCACTCAGATTTAGCAGGAACTGGCCTTCTAAGAATTGGTCCTTTCCCATGTCAGACAGGCCACAAAGAGGCAGATACAGACGCCCTAGAGGCAGACAGCCCCAGGGCTCATACAGGCCCAAACAATGGGGTGCTTCTACCTCCAAAAGTGCTGAAGACAAATCACAGCCATATAGGAAACAGTCCCAATGATTTCCCCTCTACCAATGCCAAGCACTTATCTCTTGGCAGCACCCTTAAGGGGAAAGCTATCACTTTTCTCACAAAATTGGCACACGATCACCTAGGACAAAATGGGTCCTAAATATAGTCTCTCAGGGCTACAGGTTCCACTTTCACACCCTTCCAAAGGCAAAAGGTATGCCAGACCTGCCACACAATCAATGGGCAGAGGCACAAAAACAAGTTTCATCTCTCATGGACATGAGGGCCATTCAGCCAGTGCCACAAGAGCAGGGACAAGGATTTTACTCAAGACTTTTCTTAGTACCAAGAAAGGACAAAGCATGGAGACCAATTTTGGACCTGTCTATTCTAAATACTTTTCTGGACGTTCCGAAATTCAAAATGTTGACTCTACAACAGCTTCTGCCCATGCTGGGCAAGAAGGCTCGGCTTGTAACTTTGGACCTCGAAGAGGCATACCTGCATGTCCCAATCAGACAATCTTGCAGAAGATACCTCAAATTCATAGCTGGCTCAATGCACTACCAAATCTCTGCACTGCCCTTTGGCTTATCTGATGCGCCCAGGGTCTTCACAAAGTGCCTGGCACCAGTAATTGCATTTTGCAGACAAAGAGGAATTCAAATATATCCCTACTTAGACGACTGCCTTATTCAAGCAGAGACCAAAGACATTCTGCTAAAGCATCTGGTGTTTGTAAAAAGATTACTAATTTGCCTAGGGTACGCAGTAAACGAAAAGAAATCAAAACTAGTACCCTCTCAAGAGATAATATTCCTGGGTGCAAGCTTAAATGCAACTGCCCAGATGGCTTATCTCACGTCAGACAAACAAAGGCAACTGACTTCTTACTTCGAAACAATGGCAACAAAGACCCAGTTATCTGCAAGAAAAAATCTGCAGGCTCTGGGCTACATGGCCTCCTGCATTCTGCTAATTCCATATGCAAGACTGCATATGAGGAAACTACAATGGTATCTAAAAAGTGTTTGGACTCAACATTGCCACAGCCTGGAATCATTAATTTCACTCATTCCCTGCCTGCAACAGGAGTTCCGACGGTGGGCACAGGCCTGTCACCACAACAAGGGACAGCCATTCACTTTTCCCACAGCCAGGCAAACACTAACAACAGATGCATCAGATTATGCCTGGGGGGCCCACATGGCAGGAAAATGTATTCAGGGCACATGGCCCCCAAGCCAAAGGCATCTTCACATCAATCAAAAAGAGATGCTAGCTGCACAAAATGCCCTGACAGCCTTCAAGGACCTACTTCATCCAGGACAGCTGCTGATAAAGACGGACAACACCACAGTTATGTGGTACATAAACAAGCAGGGGGGCACACATTCCTACCCCATCTGCAGACAAGCCATGATTTTGTGGAACACAGCATTGACCTACCAAGTACACCTGCAAGCACAATTCCTGCCAGGAAAAACAAATGCTCTGGCAGACGAACTAAGCAGAAACCTCATGGATTCTCACGAGTGGAAACTAGATCCACAAATCTTCAGCATGATAACAAGGAAATGGGGATGCCCATACATAGATCTTTTTGCCTCCCGTCACAACTGCCAACTTCAGAGATTCTGCACAAGCACTTATCACAAACAAGCATGGAAAGTGGATGCCTTGTCATTCAGCTGGAACAACCTTACAGTATATGCCTTTCCTCCACTGCGCCTCCTCCCCAAGGTACTCCTAAAGGTCAGACAAGAGAAGCCACACATTATGCTAATTGCCCCAGATTGGCCACGCCAACACTGGTACCCAATCCTAAGGAGCTTGTCCCAAGGCCCTGCCTGGACATTGCCTCAAATTCCTCATTTACTGACCCAACAAAGCAATCAGATCCTGCACAGCCAACTCAGAACCCTAAATCTAGCTGCATGGCGGATAGTGTAACCATTCAGAATACACCTCTCTCTAAAGCGGTTATGGATGTTATTTTGGAGGCCAGGAGGCCCAGCACCAGAAAATCTTATGCAGAAAAATGGAAGAGATTATGTGCTTGGAACCAGGCACATGGAATTGACACGCTTGTTCCAAATATACCTCAGATTTTACAATATCTAACTGAGATGCTGGACAAAGGCCTATCCCTCTCCTCAATTAAGATCCATGCCTCTGCCATTTCAGCTCATTACAATACAGACCCTCCTATTTTTTCACATCCACTGCTTAGGCAAATGTTCATCGTGTTTCACTGTTGCAGTCATGACTGTAGGGTTCTCCCCTGCCGGCAGGCAGCCCTCGGTCGGCCAGAATCCCAAAGTCTGGGTCCGGCGTCGGCTGTTCAACCATGCTCCTGACGCCAGAGCCAGGAGTATAAAGCTGACAGCCGACACCATCTTCCCAGTCTTTCTTGCCGGTGATAGCAGTTCGCAAGTGCCGGTCGGTTGACTCCTGACGAATATTTCTATACTTCGGTCCAAGACTTTCTTCTCCACTCAAAGCTAAGTACCCGTTGAAACTTTTTCTTGCTCCACTCCGATGTCAGAAAAAGTTAATAATTGTATTTCATGTGGGAAGCAAATACCTCATAAGGATTTTCATTCTTACTGTATTCCTTGCTTAGGCCCTGACCACAACGTAGCTAGTTGTCTGTTTAGTGCTAGATTCAATCAACGTACAATTAAGCGAAGGTACGATTTTGCTTTTCATTACTTCGGTAGGCGCTTTAACTACAAAATGTCGTCGGATACGGTTCCGGCTACCAGAGTTCACAAACGCCACAAGGATAAAGACAGGCCTCCGAGGTCCAAATCTGATGATAGCGCACATGCGGAGCCAGCTTCAGGTTCGGCCGTCAGTGAGGTGCTTTTGCAGCCCCTGTCGTCGGCCATTTCAGAACAGACGGTCGAAACGGACTCTCATGAGGAGCCAACCAGGCCTTTAAATATCTCTGTTGCAGGACCTTCGGACAATGCTCCTTCAGATGGGTCCGGAGCCGCTGTGCAGGTACCGGCTTCCGAAGGGGTTTTCAGGCCTACTCAGCTTCTTGTAAAGGCAAAGGCAAAGACGACTCCTAAATCAAAAACTTCAACACATGCCTCTTCAGAACCGGCTCCCAAGTCACAGAAACAGTTACTCAAGATGGCGGAGGATTTACTTACTATGATTAGGGGTTCTCATCCCCCTCCAGACAAAAGGCCAAGGCAGGATGTTTATTATGATTCCTCTGATCAGGCTTCTGTTTCCTCAGTTTCTTCTTCTGATCAGGAATATTCTTTCCCTCCTTATGAGGATTCTGATGCGGAAGAATCCATTCCTTCAGCTTCTCCTCCTGAGGATTTCTCTTTTGGGGAAACTTTGCATGAAATGAGGGAACATTTCCACTGGGAGGGACAGGAGTATTCGGAATCCAAGAAAAGACTGAGGGATTTTCTTCTTCTTCCCCAACATAGACCCCTGGCTATTCCTCCTGTTTTGGGTATTGTGGATGATGCCTTTTCGGAGGCTAACTTAACCCCTAACTCTTTTCCTCCTGCTCCTGTTAAGCCTGATAGATATTACAGGGTTCCTGATTCGTTCCTGATTCCCATCAGTTTTTATACAAGAACCCTGCTGCTGACCCTGAAATCATTTCTCAGGGTCCTAAGGGAGTTAAGGCCGCTTCTGCTAAAAATCCCATTCCTACTGAAAAGGATTCTCGAGCCTTGGAAAGATGGGGAAAAAAGGTGTGCACTTCTGCTACTTTGTCCATTAGGGCTTTAAACTGTCAGTTTCATATGCTTAAATATCAGCAATTTCTCTTGTCTGTCTTAAAACAAAAATTTACTTCCATTTCTGCCTGTGCAAATGATAAGGAATTACATGACTTATTGCATGCCACTGAACAGGTTGGGAAGTATGTTTTACACTGTGGATTTGATGCCTTGGAGGCTTCTTGTAGGGCTGCGGCCTCTGGCACAGTCATTAGAAGGCATGCATGGCTAAAGGAACAAAATTTACCTGATCAAGTAAAGGCTAAATTATTGGATGCTCCTGTTCAGCGTAATGTTTTGTTTGGATCTAAAGCTGAAGAGGTGATTAAAAAGATGGAGGATAAGGCAAAATCCATGCAAACAATTAAAGATTTCTTACATGCACAGCCTCCTAGATTTAGCAGGAATTGGCCTTCAAAAAACTGGTCCTTTCCCTCTTCAGACAGGCCTCAGAGGGGTAGATATAGACGCTCCAGAGGGAGGCCTCAAACACAAGCTGCTTATAGACCAAGACAGTGGACTGCTTCTACCCCTAGGGGAGGAGAAGACAAGTCACAATCTCAAAGGAAACAAACTCAATGACTCCCTCTGTTGGGCTACAGGAACGTCTTGCCTGGAAGCCCCTCTCGGAGGAAAACTTTCTCTTTTTTTTATCAAAATTGGACTCAACCCAAGACAAATGGGTTTTGGATGTGATTTTAAGAGGTTACAAATTCCATTTTCATACCTTGCCAAGGCCAAGCAGATGGCCAGACCTTCCAAAACATCAGTGGACGGAGGCCTTAAACCATGTGGAAGCTCTTTTGGCTATGAATGCCATAGAACTGGTTCCTCTTTCAGAGATGGGAAAAGGGTTTTACTCAAGGCTCTTTCTAGTCCCAAGGAAGCAAAATTCATGGAGACCCATTCTGGATCTGTTGGTCTTGAACACCTTTCTAGAGATTCCAAAATTCAAGATGCTTACTCTACAGCAGTTACTTCCAATGCTGTCCAAAGATGCATGGATGGTAACTTTGGATTTAAAGGAGGCATATTTACACATTCCCATCAGGCAGGATCGCAGAAAATACTTCAGGTTCAAGGCCGGATCGAGGCACTTTCAATTCTCTGCGCTGCCCTTTGAATTGTCTACTGCGCTCAGGGTCTTCACCAAATGCCTGGCTCCAGTAGTAGCTTACTGCAGACTCAAGGGAATTCAAATTTACCCTTATCTGGACGATTGTCTAATTCAGGCAAACAGCAAGGATGTCTTACTCCAGCATCTAGAATTTGTACAGAACCTCCTCAAGTTCCTGGGATTCTCTGTAAACATAAAAAAGTCAAATCTGACACCATCACAACAGATAACTTTTCTGGGTGCACTTCTAAACACTACAACCCAGATGGCATTTCTGACATCCGAAAAACAATTACAGCTGGCTTCAACTTTCAAAACCTTGGCAACTCTAACCCAACTATCTGCAAGGAAATTCCTGCAGGCTTTGGGTTACATGGCCTCCTGCATCCTTCTCGTTCCACATGCAAGACTACACATGAGGAAAATACAGTGGTACCTAGAAAGTGTATGGTCTCAGCATTGCCACAATTTGGACATACTGATCCCTGTCCTTCCTTGCCTTCAAAAGGAATTTCTTTGGTGGTCCAGGGCATATGCTCCAAACAAAGGGAAACCCTTCCGTCTGCCTCCTGCCACTCAGATTCTAACCACGGATGCCTCGGATTATGCTTGGGGAGCCCATTTTCAGGGCAATTGTCTGCAGGGCCTTTGGACAAAGGATCAGAAGCACCTGCATATCAACTTAAAGGAAATGTTAGCCGTTCAGAAAGCTCTATTGGCCTTCAGGAATCTCACACAACCAGGACAACTACTAATACGGACGGACAACACCACAGTTATGTGGTACATAAACGAGCAAGGGGGATCTCATTCCTACCCCCTTTGCAGACTAGCCATGGATTTATGGAACACAGCTCTAGCTTGCAATCTGGATCTTCAAGCTCAGTTTCTACCAGGGAAACAAAACTTCCTGGCAGACAGTTTGAGCAGAAACCTTTCGGATCCACACGAGTGGATGCTGGACACCAAAATATTCAGGATGATAACAGCAGTATGGGGATGTCCTCACATAGACCTCTTTGCATCCCATCTAAATCATCAGCTACAGAATTTTTGCACCAGGACTTTCCACAGAGAAGCTTGGAAAGTGGATGCCCTGTCATTCAATTGGAGGAACCGCTCGGGATATGCCTTTCCGCCTCTTCCTCTTCTTCCACGAGTTTTATTGAAGATAAAACAGGTCAAGCCCAAGATGATAATCTTGCTGGCTCCAAATTGGCCTCGGCAGTTTTGGTATCCAACTCTAAAAAACCTATGCCTGGAGCCCCCTTGGGTTTTACCTCAGTCTCCGAACCTTCTGTCCCAACATCAGGGTCAGGTTCTACACTCCCATGTCAGAACTCTCAGCCTGGCGGCCTGGTTAATCCAGGGCCTTTAATTTCTTCTTTCCTACCCAAGCAGGTTATGGATGTCATTTTAGAAGCCAGACGTCCTAGCACTAGAAAATCTTATGCAGGAAAATGGAAAAGATTTTGTTCCTGGATGCAGGCTCAGGATTCTGATCCTCTTCTTCCTAACATTACTTTAATTGTACTTTATTTGACAGATCTCTTACATAAGGGTCTCTCTTTCTCTTCCATTAAGATACATGCCTCTGCTATTTCTGCTCATTATAATACAGACCCTCCCATCTTTTCCCACCAGCTCATGAGACAGTTCCTCAGAGAAGCTAAGAACTTAAGACCTCCTAGATCTCCTCCCATTCCTGCTTGGGATCTCAACTATGTTTTGGAAAAACTAACCTTGCCTCTTTTTGAGCCTGCTGCTTCTTCTGACATCAAGTTTTTATCTTGGAAGACAGCTATCCTGTTAACACTAACCTCTGCCAGGAGAGTTTCAGAGTTACAAGCTCTTATGGCTGTGGAACCTTATATTATTTTTCATCAAGACAGGGTATCTTTGAGGACTAATCCTACCTTCATGCCTAAGGTGGTTTCCAAAGTGGCTTTAAATCAAACTATCCACTTGCCAACCTTTTTCCCCACTCCTCAAAATAAAGGGGAAAGGATCTTACATTCCTTGGATGTACATAGACAACTACGTTTTTACCTGAAAAGAACCAAGGACATCAGAAAATCAGAACAATTGTTTGTTTCTTATGCTTCAAGTTCCCAAGGTAAAGCCATTTCAAAACAAACCATTTCTAAATGGATTGCTCATGGAATCAGATTTTGTTATTCACACCATGGAAAGCAAATCCCAGGGAGCATATGGACTCATTCCACCAGAGCTGCTGCCACTTCTGTGGCCTTCCTCAGGGGAGTTCCTACCAAAGACATTTTGGAAGCTGCAACTTGGAGTTCAGTGCATACTTTAAGCACTAAAATCTACCTCTCTACTCTAAGTCTAGGACAGGCTTTGCCTCTGCAGTCTTGCAGGGCCTTTTAGCCACCCCTTCTTCTTTATGACCACCTCCCTTTCTTTCAGCTTTGGGATTCTACCCTACAGTCATGACTGCAACAGTGAAACACGATGAACATAGTACAGTTGTGTACACCTACCATAAATGTAGATGTTCGAGTGTCTTCACTGTTGCAGTCTGTTCCTCCTCCTATCCCTCTTATTTTTACTTTTGTGTGGTTCCTTTTTTCACCATTCTTCTGAGGTGTATTTGCAAAGGTTATGGGACCTTTTTCATTTTGGGACTCCTGACATCTGGGGCAAGAAAAACTGGAGAAGATGGCGTCGGCTGTCAGCTTTATACTCCTGGCACTCTGATGTCAGGGAGCATGGTTGAACAGCCGACGCCGGACCCAGACTTTGGGATTCTGGCCAACTGAGGGCTGCCTGCCGGCAGGGGAGAACCCTACAGTCATGACTGCAACAGTGAAGACACTCGAACATCTACATTTATGGTAGGTGTACACAACTGTACTTTCCTCAGGGGGGCCAAAAATATAAGACCTCCAAGGAGAGCACCAGTACCTGCATGGGGCCTCAATTTTGTCTTGGAAAAACTCGCACAGCCTCCTTTCGAGCCAGCCAATACAACTGAGATAAAATTCTTATCATGGAAAACAGCTCTGCTCCTAGCAATAACTTCAGCAAGAAGAGTCTCAGAGTTACAGGCATTAATGGCTGTGGAACCTTTTATTATCTTCCATCCGGACAGGATTTCTCTAAGGATAAACCCAACATTTATGCCTAAGGTAGTGTCCAGTATGGCTCTTAACCAAACCATTCATTTGCCTACTTTTTTCCCAAACCCATAGAATAAAGGGGAGAGACTTCTGCATTCTTTGGACATACACAGACAGCTACACTTCTACTTGAACAAAACTAAAGTTTTCAGAAAGGCTAAGCAACTTTTAGTGGCATATGCTGCAGGATCACAAGGAAAGGCTATCTCAAAGCAGACTATTTCAAAATGGATAGGACACTGCATTCGTTTCTGCTATTCACAACATGGCAAGTCAGTGCCTAAGGGCATTAGACCACATCCTACCAGGGCAGCAGCCACCTCAGCAGCCTTCCTCAGAGGAATACCAACCAAGGATATTTTGGAGGTTGCAACTTGGACTTCAGTGCACACTTTTACTAAGCACTTCCACTTACCCCTTTACTCTAAATCCAGAGCAGGCTTTGCCATTGCAGTTCTGCAAGCCCTTATAGCCACTCCTAATTCTATTTAGACCCAGCCGCCCAACCTCAGCTTTGGGATTCAACCCAAGTGTAATGACTGCAACAGTGAAACACGATGAACATATTACAGTTGTGTACCTACCATAAATGTAGATGTTTGAGTGTATTCACTGTTGCAGTCCAGGTTACCTACCCACCATCCCCCTTTCTTTGCTGGGACTTATCTGTACTTCTCTATCCTATACAACCTATGTGGTGTATTTGCTTGTAGATGAAGGTATTGTTTATTTTAGTGCATGCTTTTATAAGCAATGTTTTTTAGCCTACCCTTTTGGGGGCACCTGACATCTGGGGCAAGAAAAACTGAAGAAAATGGCGTCGGCTGCATCTTTTATACCCTGGCACTGACGTCAGGGAAGAGGCGACAGCAACAGATGCCGGACCAGGACTTTGGAATTCAGGCCGACTGCGGGTAGCCTGCCAGCAGGATAAACCCAAGTGTAATGACTGCAACAGTGAATACACTTGAACATCTACATTTATGATAGGTACACAACTGCACTTTTCTTTTTCTCTCCCCTTCCTCTCATTCCAAAAGTCCTGTAGAGAATTCAACAGGATGCTCCCATAATCTTATTGGTGATTCCCTTTTGGCCAAGACAGCATTGGTTACCTCTTCTTCTGCATTTAGCCAAGGGCAGTCATCACAAGTTACCTCATGGGGTTGACCTACTCACACAATACAAGGGATCGCTCATCCATTCCCACCTGTCCACTCTTCAGCTAACACTGTGGGTGATAGGATTTTGATTCCAGAGACACCTTTTTTTTCTGAGGACCTGCTTAGAGTTCTGCAGGAGGCCAGGAAACCCAGTACTAGGAAATCCTACTTATCCAAATGGAGGAAGTTTCTGTATGGTGTATTTCTTGTATCCTGGATACTCTTTCTGTGGATGTTCCTTGGATCTCTCTTATTTGTGTGAATTACTCAATACTGGATTGGCTTATTCTTCTGTTAAGGCCCACCTATCTCTGCTTGTCTGCTTTTATCTCCTCTTTTAGCTTCTAGATTTGAAGCTAAACAATTCCGTAAAGGTGTCCTTCATATTAGGCCTACCAGGAAGTCTGTTCTTCCTCCCTGGGATCTTAATTTTGTTTTGCAAAAATTGACTTAGACTCCTTTTTAGCCTGCAGCTTCAGCTTCTTTGCAACATTGCTCTTAGAAGACTGTATTTTTGTTAGCCCTTACTTCTGCCAGATGGGTATCTAAGCTTCAAGTTTGTCCTTCTTTTTTTGGTATCTCATAAGGACAGGGTGTCCTTGCGTACTAATCCTCCTTTTATGCCCAAGATGGTGAATGAGTTGTTCCTTTAATCAGTCTATTCATTTGCCCACTTTTCCCTTCTCCACAATATGCCAGTGAGAAGGTGCTGCACACATTGGATGTGCGTAGTCAACTCAGATTTTTTTTGGATAAGACTTTTCATAAATCTGATCAGCTCTTTGTTTCCTTTCATCCTAGGTCCTTAAGATTGGTTGTGTCCAAGCAAACTATTTCTTCTTGGATTTCTAAAGCCATGTCTTTTTGTTATTCATTTCATGTTAAGATCCTTCCGTCTTCTGTTAAGTCTCATTCTACTAGAGTTGTGGCTTCTTCTGGTGCTTTTTTCAAGGGTTTGGATACTAACTCTATTCCTGAGGCAGCTACCTGGACTTCTGTGCATACATTTACCAAGCACTACAAGTTGAATGGAATTTCTAGAGCTAGAGCTGGTTTTCCTAGGGCCGTCCTTCATGGCTTCCTAGAGAGCTCTGCTGGTCCTTCCTCTTCCTCCTGAGCTTTGGCATTCTCCCTATTGTAATGAATACTGCAACAGTGAAGTGGAAGGACATAGTACAGTTCTGTAAAATATTATCATAACAGTAATGTCCTTCCACTTCACTGTTGCAGTATTCACTTCCTTCCTCGCCCTCTGGTCCATTTCTCTTCTGGATGTACTGATTGCCTCTCTTTTTCTTGACTGGCATTCCTACTTGGGCTCTCATTTATGAGAATGGTATGTCCTACGCTGTGTGAGGAGCATACGTGTGACATATATGACATACCTTAAAGCAACCTAAAGGCTTTGGTATAATGGCCATACATCAGGCGGCCCTTGGCAGGGGATCCCTATTGCAATAAAATACTGCAACAACGAAGAGAAGGACGTCTATCATTATGGCAAGATTTTACACAACTGTACCTACTCCCCAAGTTGAGTCATCCCCTTTTCTGTTTTCCTGAGTAGAGGCAGAGAGCGAGTGAGTGAAATATAATATGTATTACAGTCCAGGAGTTCACACTTAATGCTGAAAGGACAGCAAAAATAAAGCAGAAAAGAAATACTTTTTTTTAGCTTGGGTATGAGCAGAATCCAGTATGTGAGATAAGACACCCAAATGGCCAATGCATGTAAGTTGGGAGGAGTGGAAGCTGGTTTGTGGGCCAGGTGGTGCAAGTTCAGAATCAGAGCTGATAATGTGCAAATCAGGAAGGTGTGGCAATGCAACAGTTAGACATTTAAATCTCTAAAGTGAGTGTTCAACCAGAAGTAAGACACTTGAGAGCTATAAAATGTATTGCAAGCACCAAGTTACTGCTGTAAAGTAAATGTTAGTGACAGTGACTTAAATGCTCATTCATACTTATATTTGTATACTTCCATTTGTGTGAGGGTATTGTGTGTGTGTGTGTGTGTGTGTGTGTGTGTGTGTGTGTGTGTGTGTGTGTGTGTCTCTCTGACTTCCTTAACTGACATCATCATCATCTTCTTTCGGCTGTTCCCGTTAGGGGTCGCCACAGCAGATCACCTGTTTCCATTTCTTCTTGTCCTCTGCATCTTGCTTTGTCACACCAACCACCTGCATGTCCTCTCTCACCACATCCATAAACCTTATCTTAGGCCTTCCTCTTTTCCTGTTACCTGGTAGCTTCATCCTTAGCATCTTTTTCCCAATATACTCAGCATCCCTCCTCAGCACATGTCCAAACCAACGTAATCGTGCCTCTCTGGCTTTGTCTCCAAACCTTCCAACTTGGGCTGACCCTCTAATATGCTTATTCCTAATCCTGTCCAACCTCTTCACACCCAGTGCAAATCTTAACATCTTTAATTCTGCAACATCCAGCTCAAACTCCTGCCTTTTTGTCAATGCCACTGTCTCCAACCCATATAACATAGCTGGTCTCACTACCCTCTTGTAGACCTTCCCTTTCACTCTTACAGGTACTCGTCTGTCACAAATCACTCCTGACACTCTTCTGCACCCACTCCATCCTGCCTGTACTCTCTTCTTCACCTCTCTTCCACACTCACCGTTACTCTGAACTATTGACCCCAAGTATTTAAACTCATCCACCTTCGCCACATTTACTCCTTGCATCCTCACTATTCCTCTATCCTTCCTCTCATTCACACACATGTATTCTATCTTAGTCCTGCTGACCTTCATTCCTGTTCTCTCTAGGGCATATCTCCATCTCTCCAGGGTCTCCTGCAACTGTTCCCTACTCTCATTACAGATCGCAATGTCATCTGCAAACATCATAGTCCACGGGGACTCCTGTCCGATCTCGTCTGTCAACCTGTCCATCACCATTGTAAATAAGAAAGGGCTCAGAGCTGATCCTTGATGTAACCCCACCTCCACCTTAAATGCATCCGTCACTCCCACCGCAGACCTAACCACTGTCACACTACCCTCGTACATGTCCTGTACCACTCTTACATAATTTTCTGACACTCCTGACTTCCTCATACAATACCACAACTCCTCTCTTGGCACCCTGTCATATGCTTTCTCTATGTCTACAAAAACACAATGCAACTCCTTCCGACATTCTCTGTACTTCTCCATCAACACTCTCAGAGCAAAGATCGCATCTGTAGTGCTCTTTTCTGGCATGAAACCATACTGCTGATCACTAATCATCACCTCCCTTCTTAACCTTGCTTCCACTATTCTTTCCCATAACTTCATGCTGTGACTGATTCAGTTTAATCCCTCTCTAGTTCCTACAGCTCTGCACATCACCCTTAGTCTTAAAAATCGGTACCAAAACACTTTTTCTCCATTCCTCAGGCATCCTCTCACTTTCCAAGATTTCATTAAACAATCTGGTTAAAAACTCCACTGCCATTTCACCTAAACACCTCCATGCTTCCACAGGTATGTCATCTGGGCCAACAGCCTTTCCATTCTTCATTCTCTTCATAGCTGTCCTTACTTCCTCCTTGCTAATCCATTATACTTCATGATTCACTATCCCTACATCATCTAACCTTTTCTCCCTCTCATTCTCTTCATTCATCATCCCCTCAAAGTACTCTTTCCATCTCCTCAACACACTCTCCTCGCTTTGTGAGTGTGTTTCCCTCATTATCCTTTATCACCTTTACCTGCTGCACATCTTTCCTAGATCCGTCCCTCTGTCTAGCCAATCGGTACAGGTCCTTTTCTCCCTCCTTAGTGTCCAACCTTTCATACAACTCTTCATATGTCTTATCCTTAGCCTTCGCTACCTATTTCTTTGCCATGCACCTCATCTCCTTATACTCCTGTCTACTTTCTTCATCTCTCTGACAATCCCACTTCTTTGCCAACCTCTTTCTCTGTATACTCTCCTGTACTTCCTCATTCCACCACCATGTTTCCTTGTCATCCTTCCTCTGTCCAGATTTGATACCAAGCACCTTTCTAGCCGTCTCCCTTATCAAGTAATAATGGGCAGTGTCTGAAAAGGTAAGGAGCAAGAAACACAATTACACTCAGATTCGTTAATCTGTGATGCACCGCAGTGCACATATTAACCAGTGTGTTTCCTGTTCATATTTTCATACTTACTTAACTATTTTAGCAACAGAGTGAACTTAAATAGTTTTTAAACATCTTTATTAAATCCTGGTTTAGACAGTGACATAGATACACATACATTAGTAGAAGAGAAAACAAACCATAGTAAAATGTTTCATGCAGTATACATAAATGTTTTGTTTCTAACAGTAATTGTTCAGTCTTAACATTACATAAATTGTTCAATTCCTGCCTTTCTTTAATCCTCATGCCTTCTCTTGAACATTGGTCTGCATGCATTTTCCCATAATTCCATTTATTTCTATGTAATTGGTGATTCCATTTTTAAAAGATGCCACCTCCTGTTCTTTTGTCTTGTTAATAATGTTCAGTACTTCAGTTCTAATTGGTTTAGATTTCAACTTCCAATAAACTTAAGTTCCTACTATGCCTATACAGTTGAAATCCTATGTCCCAACTCAAGTTATATACAATGATTGCTCCCCCAATATCTCTGTTGAAGTACACTGTAGGAACATTTTAAAACCCACCAACTCTTTACATTCCTCAAAAAATATGTTCCCAATTACTTTCTTTCTTTATCACCAAACCTCCAGCATTTGTTGTCTACCTAAAGAAAAATTCCATAAATTCTGCTTGAGGTAAAAAAATATCTACGTACTTTGTTGTGTTCTTGGGAGCCATACAGATGTCCTCCCATAGTTTCTTGCAAATTGTTGATGTTCTTCGTGCTTCACTGTTGCAATCATTACATTTGGTTTATCTGCTTGTAGGTAGCCCTCAGTCAGCCTGATTAACAAAGTCTTGGGTCCTGCGTCGGTTGCTGTCCCTTCTTCCATGATGTCAGGGGTATAAAACATGCAGCCGATGCCATTACATCAGTCTTTCTTGCCGTGCGGTGCCCGAAGCAGAAGCAGTTCGCAAGTGCCGGTCGGCCAACTCCTGAAATTTTTGTTTTCGAGTTTCAGAACCGAAATCTTCAACTAAAGCTAAGTACCCCATTGGGGAAACTTTTTCTTGCTCCTTACCGATGTCAGTAAAAGTTAATATATGCATTACTTGTGGAAAGCAAATACCTCATAAAGATTTTAATTCGTACTGTATTCCTTGCCTAGGCTCTGACCACGACGTACCTTGCTGTCGGTTTTGTGCTTTATTTAATCAGCGCACTATCCATCATCGGTATAGTTTCGCCTCTAAAAATTTCGGTTCTCGGTTTAATTATCCAGAAATGTCGTCAGTTAGCCATCCGACTACTGGGATTCCGAAAAAACGCAAAGACAGAGACAGGACGCTGAGGTCCAAAACTGCAGACGACGCTTCTCCTAAGCCAGTCGTCAGTTCGCTGGTACTCAGTGAGATGTTTTTTGCAGCCCCTGATACCCGCTACTTCTGATTCGCAGCCCTCTACTGAGACCCATTCGGAGTTCAGTATGCCACAAGATGCTTCAACTATGGAACCCGCGGATGTCTCTACCTTGGATGGGTCCAGAGCCACTGTGCAGGCACCGGCTTCTGAGGGTGTATTCAGGCCTACGGACTTGCATATTAAACTGACGCCTCCTTCTTTACTTAGGCCTAAATCTCGATCCATGCCTAAAAAAATGACGCCCAGGCCACATGCTCAGGCCTGTATGCCTAAAAAACAAATGATAAGAATGGCTGAAGATATAATAACTCTAATCAGGGATAGCCAACCCCCCCCCCCCCTTCTAAGAGGCCTAGGACTGAAGTTGATTAGGAATCGTCTGATCAGGATTCTGTTTTTTCTGATTCTTCTGATGATCTGGATTTGCCGTTATGTACTTATGAAGATTCTGATGCAGAGAACTCCATTCCCTCTGCTTCCCCTCCTGAGGATTTTTCTTTTGGGGAAACCTTACATACTCTAAGGGAGCATTTCCACTGGGAAAACCAGGATTTTTCTGATTCAAAAAAGAGGCTTAGGGATTTCCTTCTCCTACCTCAGCATAGACCTTTAGCTATTCCTCCTGTACTAGACATTGTTGATGATGCTTTTTCGGAGTCTAGTTTGACTCCTGATTCCCTGCCTCCTGCTCCCAGAAAACCTGACAGATACTACAGGGTCCCTGAGTTCCACAAGTTCCTTTTTAAAAATCCTATTGCAGATCCAGAGAATATTTCACAGGGGCCCAAGGGCATTAAGGCTTCTACTGCTAAAAATCCTACCCCTTCTGATAGAGAATCCAGGGCACTGGATAGATGGGGTAAGAAGGTATACATTTCTGCAAACTTGGCCATTAGGACTTTAAACTGCCAGTTTCATATGTTAAAGTATCAGCAACATGTTATTGGACTGCTTAAACAGAAAATGATGATGATTCCTGACTGTGTGGAAAATAAAGAATTATAGGATTTACTGCATTCTGCTGAACAAGTTGGAAAACATACTTTGCAATGTGGTTTTGATTCATTAGAGGCCTCTTGCAGGGCTGCTGTTACTGGGTCTGTGCTCAGAAGGCATGCTTGGCTTAAGGAGCAATCTTTGCCTGATCATGTTATAGCTAAATTGTTGGATGGTCCTTTAAATCAGGACAGCCTGTTTGGCAACAAGGCTGAGGAAGTTCTTAAAAAGATGGAAGATAAAGCTAAATCTATGCAAACTGTTAAATGTTTTTTACAAGTTCAGCCTCCTAGATTTAGTAGGCACTGGCCCTCTAAGAATTGGTCCTTTCCAGCCCCTTCCAGGTCTTCTCAAGCCAAATCCAGACACAGCAAAAACCCCAGGTTTCAGTCCCAGGGGACATACAGAACTAAGCAGTGGGGTGCCTCCACTTCCAAATCTGGGAATAAGACTCCCCCCATGGTAAACTGCCTCAATGACTTCCTTTTAAAATTTCCAACTTATCAACTGACTGCCCCTTTGGGGAGAAAGATTGCTCTTCATGCAAAGAACTGGGAACTCATTACCAGGACAAATGGGTTTTAAATATAGTGTCCTAGGGATGCAGATTTCACTTCCACACATTGCCAACACCAAACGGGTGACCAGACCTACCCCCAAATCAGTGGGCTGAAGCCCAAAATCAAGGTCTTTCTCTCTTAAGCATGAGGGCTATTCAACTGGTACCAGAAGAGGAAAAGGGACAAGGTTTCTACTGAAAACTTTTCCTGATACCCAGAAAAGACAATTCATGGCGTCCTATACTGGACCTGTCTATTCTAAACACCTTTTTGGAGATTCCAAAATTCAAGATGCTGACTCTTCACCGATTACTTCCTATGCTAGGCAAAGATGCCTGGTTGGCAACACTAGAGTTAAAAGAAGCATACCTGCACATCCCAATCAGGGAATCTTGCAGAAGATACCTATGCTTCAAAGCAGGCTACATGCACTATCAGTTTCTCTGCACTGCCCTTTGGCTTATCTACTGCGCCCAGGGTATTCACAAAGTGCCTAGCTCCAGTTAATGCATTTTGCAGGCAAATAAATATTCAAATATACCCATACCCGGACAATTGTCTAATTCAGGCAGAAAGCCAGGACATACTTTTGAATCATCTGGCCTTTGTACAAAGGATTCTAACTTGTCTGGGGTACACCATAAATTAAAATAAATCGCCCTGTCAACAAATTATATTCCTGGGAGCAAGCTTGAGTACAACTTCCCAGATGGCTTACCTCACGCCAGAGAAACAAATTCATTTGACAACCTACTTCAAACAAGTGGCCACAAAAACCCTGCTATCTACAAGATAAATATTGCAAGCCTTGGGGTTCATGGCCTCCTGCATTCTTCTAATTCCATATACAAGACTGCATATGAGGAAACTACAGTGGTATCTAAAAAGCCTATGGTGTCAACGTTCTCAAGACCTAGAAACAATGATTCCTATCCTACCTTGCCTATGCCTAGAGTTCCTTTGGTGGGCAGAGGCCTGTCACCAAAACAAGGGACTACCTTTCACACCACCCCCTGCCACCCAAACCCACCCAAACCCTAACAACAGATGCATCAGACTATGCATGGGGGGCTCACCTGGCAGGGAAGTGCATTCAAGGCAAATGGAACCCAAGTTAAATGCACCTGCATATCAATCAAAAAGAAATGTTAGCTGTACAGAATGCTCTGATAGCCTTCAAGGACCACATTCTTCCAGGACAACTAGTGGTAAAGACGGACAATGCCACTGTTATGTGGCACATAAACAAGCAGGGGGGTACATATTCTTACCCCCTCTGCAGCCTAGCCATGGCATTGTGGAACACAGCCTTGAGCTACCAAGTGCACCTACAAGCTCAATTCCTGCCAGGACAATTAAATACACTGGCTGACGGACTAAGCAGAAACCTCATGGACCCACACGAGTGGAAACTGGAACCAAGGATTTTCAACATGTTGACAAGCAAATGGGGGAGCCCAGGTATAGACCTGTTTGCCTCTCCCCAGAACTACCAATTGGACAAATTTTGCACAAGGACTCCCCACAATAAAGCCTGGAAAGTGGATGCTGCGTCCTTCAGCTGGAAAAACCTATCAGTCTATGCCTTCCCCTCTCTGCCTCTGCTCTCCAAAGTACTACTAAAAATCAAACCGGACAAACCAAGGATGATTTTGATTGCTCCAGACTGGCCGCGCCAACACTAGTCCCTGTCCTGTGTCACGGTTATCTCCATGGCACCTTGCCTCAGACTCCTTTCCTGCTGTCTCAGCAGGAGAACCAGATTCTGCACTCTCAGCTTCTTACACTGAACCTTGCAGCCTAATTACCTAATCTCTCCTTTACCACCCCTCAACAAACCTGTGATGGATATCATTTCAGAGACAAGGAAGCCTAGTACTAGAAAATCGTATGCTGAAAATTGGAAAAGATTATGTGCCTGGAACCATTCTCAAGGGATGAGCACAGCAGCGCCCAGTTTACCTCAGATTTTACAATACTTAACTGAGATGCTTCACAAGGGCCTGTCTTTTTCCTCCATTAAAATCCACACCTCAGCCATTTCAGCTCATAACACAGAACCTCCTCTCTTCTCTCATCCACTGCCCAAGCAGTTCCTCAGAGGGGCCAACATTTTGAGACCACCCAGGAGAGCTCCAACCCCAGCCTGGGACCTTAACTTTGTCTTGGAGAAACTCACTCTACCTCCTTTCAAGCCAGCTGCTACTGCAGACTTAAAATTTCTTTCTTGGAAAACAGCTTTCCTCTTAGCAATCACTTCAGCTAGAAGGGTATCTGAATTACAGGCCCTTATGGCAGTGGAGCTTTTCACCATCTTTCATGTGGACAGGGTGTCCCTCAGAACCAATCCATCCTTCATGCCCAAGGTGGTATCCAGTGTGGCTCTTAATCAGTCCATTCATTTGCCAACTTTCTTTCCCAATCCACAGAATAAAGGGTAACTGATATTGCATTTCTTAGATGTGCACAGACAACTTAGATTCTACTTGATAGGACTAAACCTCAAAGGAAATCTGAAAAACGGCTGGTGGCATTTGCTGCAGGGGCAGAGGGGAAGGCTATTTCAAAGCAAACCATTTCTAAATGGATAAGCCATTGCATTCATTTTTGCTATAAGCACCATGGAAAACCTATCCCCCAGGGGATCAGACCTCACTCCACCAGGTCTGCATCTACCTCTACAGCCTTTCTCAGAGGTGTCCCTACCAGGGACATCCTGTAAGCTGCTACCTGGAGTTCTGTACATACTTTCACCAAGCATTATCATTTGCCACTTATCTCTAAATCCAGAGCTGGCTTTGCCACTGCAGTCTTGCAGGGCCTTATAGCTGGCCCTAATGCTATCTAAATTCCTGTTCCCAACCATAGCTTTGGGAATCTACCCAAATGTAATGACTGCAACAGTGAAACATGAAGAATATAGTACAGTTGTGTACACTTACCGTAAATGTAGATGTTTGAGTGTATTCACTGTTGCAGTCCTGGTTACCCTCCCTCCAGCCCCCTAACTTCTTTTGGTTATACCTCTACTTTCCTTTACCATGCTTAAAAGCCTTTTTGGTGTATTTGCTTTTTTGCTGGAGGTATATCTTTGTACTTTTATATTTAATTGCTTCCCATTAGGGGGTACTTGACATCTGGGGCAATAAAAACTGATGTAATGGTGTCGGCTGCATGTTTTATACCCCTGACGACCTGACATCATGGAAGAAGGGACAGCAACCGACGCAGGACCCAAGCCTTTGTTAATCAGGCCGACTGAGGGCTACCTGCAAGCAGATAACCCAAATGTAATGACTGCAACAGTGAATACACTCAGACATCTACATTTATGGTAAGTGTACACAACTGCACTTTCCATTCTCTCCTCCCGATCTTTTCTAACCTCCTTTGATTGATTTTATTTAATATTTACCATGCAATGTTTTGTATGCTCTCCTAATTACTTTTTTTAACAGCAATTTCTGTTGTCCTTTATCACTGCTACAGTTTTCATAACGTGGTATCTCCTGCCAAAGATAGCCCAACGTCCAACCAGTATACCACAGCCTTTACTTCCTCCTAGTGTCATACGTCAGGTGTATGCTCCCCTGTAGGCATAGCGCATAAAGGTGATGTGTGTACACTCCATACTTTGATGAAAAATGTTGCAACTAATCCAAACACCATAGTTGAATGTTGGTCTTAAACACCCTTCGCTAAGCTGGTTTCTGATGAGGCGTTTACAGATAAGTGCCCATTGGGGTTCCTTCTGTTTTTTTCCTTTACTTGGGTACTTAAAGTTCATGTCATCCAAGAAGTGAGAATGTCAGTGTGGAAGGCAGATGTTCTTAGTGTTTTACTGTTTAGTCATTACATTTGGGTAATCTGCTAGCAGGTTGCCCTCAGTCGGCCTGAATTCCAAAGTCTTGGGTCCTGCGTCGGTTGCTGTCTTCTCTTCCATGACGTCAGGGGTGTAAAACATGCAGCCAACACCATTTTCTTTAGTCTTTCTTGCCGCTCGGTGCCTGAAGCAGAAGCATTTCGCAAGTGCCGGTCGGCTGTCTACTGAAATATTTGCGTTTGAGTTTCAGAACCGAAGTCTTCAATAAAGCTAAGTAGCCTGTTGGGGAACCTTTTTTCTTGCTTTTTACTGATGTCAGAAAATGTTAATAATTGTATTACTTGTGGGAAGCAAATACCTCATAAGGATTTTCATTTATACTGTATTCCTTACCTAGGCCCTGATCACAACGTGCCTGGCTGTCTGTTTTGTGCTAGATTTAACCAACGCACTATTAAGTGTCGGTATATTTTTGCATCGAAGTATTTTGGAAACAGATTTAACTACCCAGAGATGTCGTCGGATAGCAATCCGACTACCGGAGTACATAAAAAACGCACAGAAAAGTACAGAGAAAGGCAGTCGAGATCCAAAACTGATGACGAAGCTTCTCCTAAGCCAGTCGCCGGTTCGCCGGTACTCAGAGGCGCTTTCGCATCCCCTGATACCTGCTACCTTTGAGTCACAGGCCTCTGCCGACTCCCATGTGGAGTCCGGCATGCCGCAAGATATTCAAGGTATTGGACCGATGGATGTATCTCCCTCGGATGGGTCCGGAGCCTTTGAGCAGGCATCGGCTTCTGAGGGTGTATTCAGACCTCAACATTTTTATATCAAACTGACGAAAGCTGCAAAACCAAAGGCAAAGACACCTTCTAAAATTAAAAAAACGACGCCTGAGCCACGTGCACAGGCCTCTATGCCTAAAAAACAGATGATCAAAATGGCTGAACATCTTATTACCTTGATCAGGTGTACCCATCCCCCTCCAGATAAGAGGCCTAAGCAAGACACTGACTATGAATCTTCAGATCAGATTTCTATTTCTTCTGATCAGGAATTATCTTTACCTCCTTGTGAGGATTCTGATGCTGAGGAGTCTATTCCATCTGCATCTCCTCCTGAGGATTATTCATTTGGAGAAACCTTGCATACTTTGAGGGAGCATTTTCACTGGGAGAGTCAAGACTTCTCAGAATCAAAAAAGAGGCTCACGGATTTCCTCCTCCCTCAGCCCAAGCCTTTAGCCATTCCCCCTGTGTTAGACATTGTGGATGATGTTTTTTCAGAGTCAAGCCTGACCCCTGACTCTTTACCTCCAGCTCCCAGTAAGCCTGACAGGTATTACAGGGTCCCTGACTCTCATAATTTTTTATTTAGAAACCCTGCTGCTGATCCTGAAACTATTTCACAGGGCCCAAAGGGAGTTAAGGCCTCAACAGCAAAAAACCCTACCCCCTCCCTCAGAGATTCAAGGGCGCTGGACAGATGGGGAAAAAAGGTTTATACATCTGCAACCTTGGCAATCGGGGCCATAAACTGTCAATTTCATATGCTTAAGTACCAACAACATGTTATGGGATTGCTGAAACAGAAAATTATGTTGATTTCAGAATGTGCAGAAAATAAGGAATTGCAGGAATTATTGCATGCAGCTGAACAAGTTGGAAGGCATACTTTGCAATGTGGTTTTGATTCTTTAGAGGCCTCCTGCAGGGCCACAGTTATTGGATCTGTGATTAGGAGGCATGCCTGGTTAAAGGAACAAAATTTGCCTGATCATGTTAAAGCTAAATTGTTAGATGCACCTTTACAGCATGATTCTCTGTTTAGTATTAAGGCAGAAGAGGTTTTAAAGAAAATAGAAGACAACGCTAAGTCTATGCAAACTGTTAAAGATTTCTTACAAGTGCAGCCACCTAGATTCAGTAGACACTGGCCTAAAAAAATTGGTCCTTTCCTATGTCAGACAGAGCTCAAAGGGGAAAATCCAGACGCCTTAAGGGTTCCAGGTACCAGGCTCAAGACTCATACAGGTCAAAGCAATGGGGCGCATCCACCTCCAACTCTGGAGGAGATAAAGCACAAACCTACATAAAGCTATCCCAATTACTTCCCTCTGCCTACACCAAGTACTTATCTTTTGGCAGCACCCATAGGGGAAAATTAGCACTTTTTGCCCAAAATTGGCAGTTAATAACCCAGGACAAGTGGGTACTGAACATCGTATCACAGGGATACAGATTCCATTTCCACACTCTGCCAGTAACAAATGGTTGACCAGACCTGCCAAAAAACCAATGGGCAGAGGCTCAGAAACAGGTTACATCCCTCATGGATATGGGGGCTATTCAGACAGTACCAGAACAGGAAAAAGGACAAGGTTTTCACTCAAGACTGTTCTTGGTACCCAGAAAGGACAAGGCCTGGCGGCCAATACTGGATTTATCGATTTTGAACACATACCTGGAAATTCAAAATGCTCACTTTGCAACAGCTTCTGCCCATGCTGGGCAAAAATGCTTGGCTGGTGACTTTAGACTTGAGGCTTACCTGCATGTCCCAATAAGACAGTCATGCAGAAGATACCTCAGATTCAAGGCTGGCTTAATGCATTACCAATTCTCTGCACTGCCCTTTGGCTTATTTACTGCGCCCAGGGTCTTTACAAAGTGCCTGGCACCAGTAATTGCATTTTGCAGACAAAGAAGTATTCAAATATATCCTTACTTGGACGACTGTCTCATTCAAGCAGAGAGCAAGGACACTCTTCTACGACACCTGGCATTTGTGAAAAGGCTTCTAGCATGCCTAGGGTACACAATAAACGAAAAGAAATCACAACTGGTACCCTCTCAAAAGATAACATTCCTGGGTGCAAGCTTGCATACAACTGCCCAGATGGCTTACCTCATGACAGACAAACAAAGGCAACTGACTACTTACTTCAAACTGATGGCAACAAAAACCCAGTCTTCTGCAAGACAAATTCTGCAGGCTCTGGGCTTCATGGCATTGTGCATCCTATTTATTCCATATGCAAGACTGCATATGAGGAAACTTCAATGGTACCTAAAAAGTTTATGGAGTCACCATTCACGCAGTCTGGAAACAATGATTCCACTCATCCCCTGCCTGCAACAGGAGTTTCTATGGTGGGCAAAGGCCTGTCACCAAAACATGGGACGGCCCTTTACTCTACCCCCTGCCAGCCAAACCTTAACAACAGATGCATCAGATTATGCCTGGGGGGCCCACATGGCAGGATGATGCATTCAGGGCATATGGGCACCAAATCAAATGCATCTACATATCAACCAGAAAGAGATGCTAGCTGTTCAAAATGCCCTAACAGCCTTCAAGGACTTACTTTATCTAAGACAACTACTGATAAAGACGGACAACACCACAGTCATGTGGTATATAAACAAGCAAGGGGGCACACACTCATACCCCCTTAGCAGATTAGCCATGGCACTGTGGGACACAGCTTTGACCTACCAAATAAATCTTCAAGCTCAATTCCTGCCAGGAAAACAGAACACTCTGGCAGACAACTTAAGAAGAAACCTTATGGATCCTCACGAGTGGAAACTAAATCCACAAGTATTCAGCATGATAACAGAGAAATGGGGGAGCCCAGACATAGATCTATTTTCCTCTCCTCAAAATTATCAATTGAAAAGATTCTGCACAAGGACTTATCACAGGCAAGCATGGAAAGTGGACGCCCTATCCTTCAGTTGGAAAAACCTGTCAGTTTACGCCTTTCCTCCTCTGCCTCTTCTAACCAAGGTCCTCCTAAAAGTCAGACAAGAGAAGCCAAAGATGATATTAATTGCCCCGGACTGGCCC
Organism: Protopterus annectens; assembly: GCF_019279795.1. Lineage (NCBI taxonomy): Eukaryota > Metazoa > Chordata > Ceratodontiformes > Protopteridae > Protopterus > Protopterus annectens. Next base: position 366,086,915 of record NC_056730.1, on the reverse strand, counting down.
CGCCAATACTGGTACCCAATCCTAAGGAACTTGTCTCAATACCCAGCTTGGACCTTGCCTCAAAGACCACAACTACTGTCCCAGCAAAACAATCAGATCCTGCACAATCAACAACAGACTCTGAACCTGGCAGCATGGCTAATCATGTAATCATATGAACGACACCTCTCAGTAAAGCTGTGATGGATGTAATTTTGGAAGCCAGAAGGTCTAGTACTAGAAAATCTTATGCTGACAAATGGAAGAGATTCTGTGCTTGGAATCAAGCACAAGGAACTGATACAGCAGAACCACATATTCCTCAGATATTACAATACTTAACTGAGATGCTTGGCAAAGGCCTATCTTTCTCATCAATCAAAATCCATGCCTCTGCCATTTCGGCTCATTACAATACAGAGCCACCAATCTTTTCTCATCCTTTACTAAAGCAGTATCTTAGAGGAGCCAAAAACCTAAGGCCTCTTAGAAGAAAACCATTACCTGCATGGGACCTCAATTATGTGTTGGAAAAACTCACCCTGCCTCCATTTGAACCAGCCGCTACCGCTGATATAAAGTTCTTATCATGGAAGACAGCTCTGCTACTTGCAATTACTTCAGCAAGAATGGTTTCAGAGCTGCAGGCCCTCATGGCTGTAGAGTCTTTTATCATATTTTACCGAGACACGGTGTCTCTGAGGACAAATCCTATTTTTATGCCTAAGGTGGTTTCCAGTGTGACTCTTAACCAAACAATTCATCTGCCAACTTTTTATCCAAATCCGCAGAACAAAGGGGAAAGAATTCTGCATTCCTTGGACGTGCACAGACAGCTAAGATTCTACTTGAGCAGGACAAAAGCTCTAAGAAAAACTGAGCAATTACTAGCGTCATATACTGCAGGATCAGAAGGAAAGGCTATCTCAAAGCAGACAATTTCAAAGTGGATAAGCCACTGCATCCATTTCTGCTACTTACACCATGGTAATCCTGTGCCCAAGGGCATTAGGTCTCATTCCACCAGAGCTGCAGCTACTTCGGCAGCCTTTCTCAGAGGAGTACCAACCAAAGGCATTCTAGAGGCTGCTACTTGGAGTTCCGTTCACACCTTTACAAAGCATTACCACTTGCCTCTTTACTCTAAGTCCAGGGCAGGCTTTGCCACTGCAGTGCTGCAGCATTAGGTTCAGTACTTTCCATTTTTCAAGAAAAACACCACAGCTCCTTCAGAAGATCGACAAATACAAAATACAAAAAATTACCCATAATTATTTTGTGTGTGAGAAGAAAATCTTTTTACAGAAAGAGGGCACAGCAATGGGGGCTAATTTTGCTCCAACATATGCTATTCTGTTTGTTTTATTTTGAGATTTCTTTTATGTATATTCTAGAATTTTTTCTTAAGTCAGTTATTCTCTATCGGAGATACATAGATGATTTAATTTTTATATGTAAGGGTAATGCATCTGATTTTGGTAAATTTATTGATCTACTAAATAATAATAGCTTTGGTTTGAAATTTACCTATGATGTGAATTCTAGTGTTATACATTATTTAGACATTGAGTTGTATTTGGATCTTCAGAATAGGGTACAGTTTAGACCTTTTATGAAGGAAACGGTGACCAATAATTTTTTACATGCTAGCAGTGCACATCCTAATCATCTAATAGAGGCTCTCCCTTATGGTGAGTTTAAACATACTCTTGAACATACTTCTGAAAATGATTATTTGAGACAGGACTTTAATGACGTCAAGGCTGGACTGTTGGTGAGGGGGTATTCTGAAAATTTGATTAATAGAAGTGAAGATAAGGTGATGAATAATAGTTACAAAACTAGAAGTGGGTACACACAGTACGCTAGTAGGTGTACTTCTGTTAAGTATGATCGTATTGCTGATCAGAAAATATTTTTTGTAACGAAGTTTTCTTCCTTCTCACAAATGTTAAAAAATGTTGTGGATAATCTATGGCCTATTGATGTTCATCGTGCATACAGCTGCAGTCATAACAGATGGGTTCTCCTGCCGTCAGACGGGTCCTCGGTCGGCCGAATTCCAAAGTCTAGGTCCGGCGTCGGTTGTCGTCGCGTCTTCCCTGACGTCAGTGTGACAGGGGTATAAAAGAACCAGCCGACGCTATTTTCTCCAGTCTTTCTTGCCGCGCGGTGCCCGAAGCAGAAGCAGTTCGCAAGTGCCGGTCAGCCAGCTCCTGAGATTACGAATATTTTTCAACCGAAGACTTCTTGAAAGCTAAGTACCCTGTTGGGGAATCTTTTCTTGCCTCAGACCGATGTCAGACAAAGTTAATAATTGCATTTCATGTGGGAAGCAAATACCGCATAAGGATTTCCATTCCCTCTGTATACCTTGCTGAGGCCCAGACCACGACGTCTCGGCCTGTCGTTTTTGTGCTACATTCAACAGACACACTATTAAGCGTCGGGCGGAGTTCACCCAACACTATTTTGGCAAAAAGTTTAATTACAACATGTCGTCGGATACTCCGACTCCATTTTTGAGTAAATGACGTAAAGATAAGGACCGACATACGAGGTCCGCGACTTCTACCGACACCACGCTAAAGCCGACTACATGTGCTCCGGTTCTCAGCGAGGTTCCTACGCAGCCCCTGACTACCGATGACACTTCATTAGCGGTGTCTTCTGTGCCCGAGGTCGCAGGTTCTCCGGCCCTCACCCCGACTACAGATACTGAAGTCACTCTTGGCGGGGAAACTCAGAGTTCAAACAGGCCTGCCACCTCTCAAGGTGTCTTCAGGCCTTCTTCTTTTTCCATTAAGGCTTACACTAAATCTAAAGCAGCCATGCATTCTAAAAGACAAGCTCCACAGGGCCCCTCTCAAGGCCCCATGCCTAAAAAGCAGATGCTCAAAATGGCTGAGGATTTGATTACTCTTATCAGGGGTTCTCAACCCCCCTCGGACAAAAGGCCCAGAGTGGAGGAAGAATACCCTTCCTCGGACCAGGCCTCCATTACTTCAGAACATTCTGAGGACCAGGAACATTCTTACTCCCCTTTCGAAGATTCTGATGCAGAGGAGTCCATTCCCTCTGTCTCCCCCCTGAGGATTACTCTTTTGGGGAAACCTTGCATACCTTGAGGGAACACTTCCACTGGGAAGGCCAAGAGTACTCAGACTCCAAGAAAAGGCTCAGGGATTTTCTTTTGCTCCCTCAGCACAGGCCTCTGGCTATACCTCCTGTCTTAGACATACTAGATGATGTGTATTCAGAGGCCAGCCTTAACCCAGATTCTTTACCTCCAGCTCCAGTCAAGCCTGACAGGTATTACTGGGTTCCTGATTCACACCAATTCCTATACAAAAGCCATGAGGCTGACCCAGAAACTATTTCACAGGGTCCCAAGGGAATTAAGGCCTCCACTGCCAAAAATCCATTACCTTCAGAGAGAGATTCCAGAGCTTTAGAAAGGTGGGGGAAAAAGGTATACACCTCGGCTACTTTAACCATGAGGGCTTTAAACTGTCAGTTCCATATGTTAAAGTATCATCAGTTTTTGTTATCTCAGTTGAAAAGCAAAATGTCACAACCTGAACAACCAGACTTGAAGGAGTTGCAGGATTTGTTGCATAGTGCAGAGCAAGTGGGTAAACATACCTTGCAATGTGGTTTTGATGCTTTAGAGGCCTCTTGTAGAGCTGCTGTTACAGGATCAGTCATCGTGACATGCTTGGCTCAAAGAGCAAACCTTACCAGATCATGTCAAAGCAAAATTACTAGATGCACCTCTTCAAAAAGATGTATTGTTTGGTGTTAAAGCTGAGGAGTTATTAAAGAAAATGGAGGAAAAGGCAAAATCAATGCAAACAGTGAAAGATTTCCTACAGGTACAACCGCCACGTTTCAGTAGAAATTGGCCTTCAAAAAATTGGTCCTTTCCAGCCACGGACAGACCTCCAAGAGGTAGATACAGGCGGCCGAGAGGTAGAGGGCAATCTCAAGGATCATTTAGAGGCAGACAGTGGCAAACACCTACACCAAGAGGGGGTGAGGATAGTTCACAGCCATTCAGAAAGCAGAGCCAATGACTTCCCCCTTTGCATGCCATGCAAGGCTCAAATGGCAGCACCTTTAGGCGGAAAACTGGCATTATTTTCGAAAAATTGGCATATTGTCACAAAAGACAAATGGATCCTGGACATTATAGACAGAGGCTACAGATTCCACTTTCACACCCTTCCAAAAATGAGAGGCATGCCAAACCTGCCACACAATCAAAGGGCAGAGGCACAAAAACAAATTTCAGATCTCATGGACATGAAAGCTATTCAAGAGGTACCTGCACAAGAACAGGGTCAAGGTTTTTATTCCAGACTATTCCTGGAACCAAGGAAGGGCAAAATTGGAGACCTATTTTGGACCTATCCATCCTAAACACATACTTACTCATACCAAAGTTCAAGATGCTCACATTACAGCAGCTTCTTCCCATGCTGGGCAAGGAGTCTTGGCTGGTAACATTGGACCTCAAGGAGGCATACCTGCATGTCCCAATCAGACAAGATTGCAGAAGATACCTCAGATTTCTTGCAGGTTCATCCCATTATTAATTCTCTGCATTGCCCTTTGGCTTATCTACTGCGCCCAGAGTGTTCACGAAATGCCTGGCATCAGTAATTGCCTTCTGCAGACTTCAAGGGATACAAATATACCCATATCTGGACGACTGCCTGATCCAAGCGGACAGCAAACACACTCTTCTGAAACACCTGGCGTTTGTAATAATGTTGTTGAAATCTCTGGGATACACAGACAACAAAAAGAAGTCAAGACTAATACCCTCTCAAACAATAATTTTCCTGGGTGCCAGCTTGGATACAAACACCCAGATGGCTTACCTCACGCCAGAGAAACAAGGGCAATTAACTCAATATTTCAGAAAACTGGCAACCTTCACCAGGCTGACTGCAAGGAAAATCCTGCAGGCTCTGGGATTCATGGCATCTTGCATCCTGCTAATCCCATGTACAAAGCTGCATATGAGGAAACTTCAATGGTACCTAAAAAACTTATGGTCTCAGCACAACCACAGTTTGGAAGCAATCATACCACTGATTCCATGTCTTCAAAAGGAATTTCTGTGGTGGGCTCAAGTATGCCAAAGAAACATAGGTCTCCCATTCTGCGAGCCTCAAGCAAATCAAGTCATCACAACAGACGCCTCGGACTACGCCTGGGGGGCGCACATGACAGATCGGTGCATTCAGGGCAAATGGTCACAAATAGAAAAGCACCTACACATCAATCAAAAGAAAATGATAGCAGTAATAAATGCTATTATGGCTTTCAAAGACCTACTGCATCCAGGACAGCTATTGATAAGAACAGACAACACCACAGTGATGTGGTACATAAACAAACAGGGAGGAACTCATTCATATCCCCTGTGCAGACTAGCCATGTCCCTTTGGGACACAGCTCTGGAATTGCAAATCCAACTTCAAGCACAATTCCTGCCAGGGAAGGAAAACGCACTGGCAGACAACCTGAGCAGAAATATATGACAGATCCACACGAATGGAAGTTGCATCCTCAAGTTTTTACAATGATAATTCAAGCATGAGGAAGGCCAGACATAGATCTCTCTGCCGCCCACAGAAATTACCAATTGACAAAATTCTGCTCAAGGACCTTTCATCCACAGGCCTAGAAAGTGGACGCGCTCTCTTTCAGTTGGACAACAATGACAGTTTATGCCTTTACACCTCTTCCACTACTGGCCAAAGTTCTATTAAAAGCCAGGGCAGACAGACCAAAGATGATTCTCATTGCTCCAGACTGGCCAAGACAACACTGGTACCCACTCCTGCGGAGCCTGACGCATTCCCCACCATGGATCCTGCCTCTAATGCCTCTTCTACTGACTCAGCACAACTTCAAAACTCTTCACAGTCAGCTGAAAACACTCAATCTAGCCGCATGGAGGATTCCTTAAATTCACATCAGACCCTACTCTCCAAGGAGGTGCAGGATGTCATTTTGGAGGCCAGAAGGCCTTCTACTAGAAAAGCCTACTCCAAAATGGAAACGGTTTTGTGTCTGGAATCAGAAAAAGGGTCAGAATCCTGGAATACTGAATTTACCTCAAATACTACAGTACCTAGCCGAGCTGCTAGGCAGTGGACTTTCATTCTCCTCCATCAAAATCCATGCCTCAGCCATTTCTGCAGAGTACAACACTGATCCTCCTTTATTCTCTCACTGTCTCTTAAGACAGTTCCTCAGAGGGGCTAAGAATATAAAACCCCAAGGAAGCAACCAGTACCTGCTTGGGACCTCAATTTCATTCTAGAAAAACTAACCCTGCCTCCTTTTGAGCCAGCTGCTTCAACAGATCTGCAATATTTGTCATGGAAAACAGCCTTCCTTCTAGCTATCACCTCAGCACACAGGGTTTCGGAACTACAAGCCCTCATGGCTGTGCAGCCTTTCATCATTTTCCATCAGGACAGAGTTTCCTTACGAACCAATCCTTCATTTATGCCAAAGGTAGTATCCAGGGTAGCCTTGAATCAGGCTATCCACTTACCTACCTTTTACCCTAATCCACAAAACAAAGGGGAGAGGCTACTACATTCCTTGGACATTCACAGACAACTCCGTTATTATTTGGACAGAACAAAGCCTTTCAGAAAATCAGAGCAACTCTTTGTGTCCTATGCTACAGGTGCTCAAGGGAAGCCTATTTCCAAACAGACAATCTCAAAATGGATAGCCCACTGCATATGCTTTTGTTACTCTTTTCATGGTAAAACTGTACCTACAGGCATCAGATCTCACTCCACAAGGGCCACAGCTACCTCTGCAGCTTTCCTCAGGGGGGTTCCTACCAAAGATATTTTGGAAGCAGCCACTTGGAGTTCTGTACATACTTTCTCCAAGCACTATCATCTACCATTATACTCCAAAACTAGAGCGGGCTTTGCCATTGCAGTCTTGCAGGGCATCCTGGCTCCACCTAGTTCCACTTAGTGCCTACCACCCCTTTATTAGCTTTGGGATTCTACCCATCTGTTATGACTGCAGCTGTATACACGATGAACATAGTACAGTTTTGTACCTACCATAAATGTAGATGTTCGAGTGCTAATACAGCTGCAGTCCAGGTTTCCCTCCCTCCTTTCCTCTTGGGACAGGCCTTATGGCTAACACCTCCTCATACAACCTCATTGGGGTATTCTTTTATGGTGTATTTGCTTGCAACTACTGTTTTTTGATTATATTGCATTTGCTTTATTACATAAATTTGTTTTGCCTTCCTTCTGGGGGCACCTGACATCTGGGGCAAGAAAAACTGAAGAAAATGGCGTCGGCTGGTTCTTTTATACCCCTGTCACACTGACGTCAGTGAAGAAGCGACAACATCCGACGCCGGACCTAGACTTTGGAATTCGGCCGACCGAGGACCCGCCTGACGGCAGGAGAACCCATCTGTTATGACTGCAGCTGTATTAGCACTCGAACATCTACATTTATGGTAGGTACAAAACTGTACTTTTGCTTCAGTGATGAAGTAGGCCATATATTTCCAAAGAAGGTTACTTTTTCTTATGGGAGATACCCTAATTTGAAAGAACTGTTGAGTTTGAGGTATAATACTGGATCCACGACTAAAAATGTTGGGATGTTTAAATGTGGTAAATGTAAGGTTTGTTCAAGGGTTAAAAACTTATCAGGTGAGCTTATTAATGGTGTTAAATATACAGCTACTGACAGATTTGATTGTCTGTCTTGTGTTGTAGTTTATATTGTGGGTTGTGGATGTATGCCTTGCAAATGGTATATTGGCCAAACAAAACGTCAAATTAAAATACGTATTTTGGAGCACATTGGGGATGTTAGAAATTGTAGATTGGGTAGTCCCATTTCTGAGCATTTTAATACTATTCATAATGGAGTCAGCGATTCACTCTTTTTTTGTGTTTTAGCCAAACCAGATGGTAAGAGCCTTGGGAATTTTTCTCAAAGGCTCCTTAGTTTAGAAAGTAGGTTCATTCTTAATTATGGCACACTTGCACCTAGGGGTTTAAATTTGGAAATGCATCTGACTTTATAAAATGTTACCTTGGAAATGTCATGATGTTCTTCATCTCACATTGCTGCAGTCCTTACTCTCTGGTGCTGTCTCGGTCGGCCCGAATATCAAAGTATAAGGCTATTGACGTCGGTCAAGGCGCATTAGACTGACGCAGGGCGTCCAGGGTAAAATGCGCATGACCGGCGTCATATCCTCAGTCTTTGATGCAGAAGCAGCGCTGCAAGTGCGGTTGGCCGTTGAAATTTTTTTTTTTTTCGTTTCAGACCCGAATCAAAGTGTTGGCTGGCACCCGTTGGGGAATATTTTGTTTTTCTTGCCTCAGTGGTTTACGGATGTCAGAAAAAGTGAATAACTGTATTTCTTGTGGGAAAATACCCGCATAGAGATCTTACATATTTTAGATAGAGATTATCATACTTTGTGTATACCTTGTTTAGGGCCTGAGCACGACGTTGTGGTGGTCGGTTTTTGCTAGATTTAACAAGCGCACTATAAAGAATGCTCATCCGCTTCTTCAAGAGAAGCAAGGACAAAGCAGCAAAGCCTAGGTAAGAGAGAACTGCCTCTGTAGCGCGGTTCTTTAGAGGGCTCGGTGGAGCCTGTGGTTATGCCAGAGGTTTCTCTGGAGTCCCAGGGAGAGACTTTGTTATTGCAAGATGTGGCCTCTCAGGAGGTAGGCCAGGCGGAAGGGGCTTCTCAGGTTGCTGTACTCCCCTCCCTTCCTAAGGTGGTTAGGCCCTCTCCTTCTGTTTCCAAGGCTTCTCCCAGAGGCAGGCCAGGTTTAGCTTCTGTTGGTGTCACCCCTAGTTCTTCAGGGTCTGTGCCCAAGAAGCATATGCTTAAAATGGCAGAAGATTTGATTACTTTGATTAGAGGTTCTATGCCCCCTCCTGATAAGAGACCTAGGGTGGAACCTGAGCTTGAGAGTTTTGAGCAGGCTTCGGATGTTTCTGAGTCTTCGGCTGAAGACTTGCAGGAGTATTCTCCTTATTCGGATTCTGACGTGGATGATTCTACTCCTTCTGCTTCTCCTCCTGAGGATTTTTCTTTTTCAGAGACTCTTCATTCCATGAGGGAGCATTTTAAGTGGGAAGGTCAGGACTTCTCTGATTCCAGGAAAAGGCTTAGGGAATTTTAGCATAGGCCTTTAGCTATACCTCCTGTTCTGGATGTGGTGGAAGATGTTTTGCAGAGGCTTCTCTTAATCCTGATTCTTTGCCTCCTGCTCCTGTTAAACCGATAGGTATTACAGGGTGCCTGAAGCTCATAAGTATCTTTTAAGAGTCCTAGGGCAGACCCAGAAACTGTTAGTCAGGGGCCTAAGGGTGTTAAGGCTTCTGTTGTTAAAAATCCGGTTCCTCCAGAAAAAGAGGCAAGGGCTTTGGATAGATGGGGAAAGAAAGTTTATACTTCTTCCACACTAGCTATGAGGGCTTTGAATTGCCAGTTTCACATGTTGAAATACCAAAACTATCTCCTTTCACAATTGAAGTCTAAGGTAGATGCTCTGGCGGAAGGTATTGAGTGTAAAGAGTTACAAGATTTAGTGCATGTCTCTGAACAGGTGGGTAAGCATTCTTTGCAATGTGGTTTTGATGCTGTACAGGCTGGCTGCCACAGGGTCTGTTCTTCGAGAGGCACGCCTGGCTGAGGGATCAGAATTTATCTGAGCATGTTAAGACAAGGATTTTAGATGCTCCTTTACAATCTGATGTGTTGTTTGGTTCTCCTGTTGAAGCGGTCTTAAAGAAAATGGAAGACAAGGCTAAGTCTATGCAGACTGTTAAAGATTTTGCAGGTTCAGCCTCTTTAGTAGAAATTGGCATCCTTCTTATGATTCCCAGTAGGCCTAGAACAGGAGTTCACCTGCACAGTCTTCAGGTGAGGGCAGTTTTCAGCTGCCAGAACCTTCTGCCTGGCAGCACCTTTGGGGAAGGTTGGCACTTTTCAAGGAAAATTGGAGTTTGATTACCCGAGACAAATGGGTATTGGATATCACACCACGGTTACAGGTTTTATTTCCATACCTTGCCTCCTTTCAAAGGCATGCCAGGCGTTCCTCCTCAACAAAGAATAGAGGCTCACAAACAAATTTCTCTGTTACTTCAAATAGGAGACCAATTTTGGACTTATCTACCCTCAACACTTATCTGGACATTCCCAAGTTCAAAATGTTGACCACAACAGCTTTTTTACTGCTGGGCAAAGCCACAACAGCTTTTACCTCTGCTGGGGCAAAGATCATTGGATGGCAACTTTGGATCTCAAGGAGGCTTACCTTCATGTTCCTATCAGACTGAGTTGCAGGAAGTATCGCGTTTTCGGGCTGGGACTTCTCATTATCAGTTCTCTGCATTGCCCTTTGGCTTATCTACTGCACCCAGGTGTTTCGAAAGTTCTGGCTCCAGTGATAGCTTTCCTCAGGCTAAAAGGAATACAGATCTATCCTTATTTGCTTCTTCATCATTTGGAATATGTGATAAAATAAAGTCCAGTCTAGTACCCTCTCAGGACATGTGCTTTCTGGGTGTAAGACTGAATACAGCATCCCAGATGGCCTTTTGACCCCGGACAAACAAAGAAATCTTTCCTTTACTTTCATCAATTGTCTCATCAGTCCAGGCTGACTGCAAGGACAGTCCTTCAGCCTTGGGGTTCATGGCATCTTGTATTCTGGTGCTTCCCAATGCCAAACTGCATATGAGGAAGTTACAATGGTATCTCAAAAATGTATGGACACAGCACTGTCAGGATCTGGACACTGTCATTCAAATAATACCTTGCATTCAAAAGGAATTGTTGTGGTGGGCTCAGGAATGTCACCTAAACAAGCTCATCTGAATGGAAAGTGGATACAAGACAAGTGGCCTGCCAGACTACAACATCTACATATCAACTTGAAGGAGATGTTAGCAGTCCAGTTTGCATTGATAGCTTACAACACAACTGTCATGTGGTACATCAACAAGCAAGGGGAACACATTCTTATCCTCTATGTGATTTTGTGGGAGACTGCTCTCAGTTTACAACTAAATCTTCAGGCAAGGTTTCTGCCGGAGCACAGAACTCCTTAGCAGATGTGTTAAGCAGACAAATCATGGATGTGGAAATTGGATCCTCATGTATTTCAGAAATTGACAGTGTCATGGGGAACTCCAGACATAGATCTATTCGCTTCTCCACTAAACCACCAGCTGCCAAAGTTTGGTTTCATCCCACAGCTTGGAAAGTGGATGCTCTTTCTTTCAGTTGGAAAAGTCTTCATGTGTATGCCTTTCCACCTCTGCCTCTCCTCCCAAAGGTACTTCTAAAGGTCAGACAGGACAAACCAAGGATGATTTTAATAGCTCCAGATTGGCCTCGACAGCACTGGTACCCATTACTGAGAAGTCTGGCCTCCATGGCCTTCGATTCCACACCTGTTGTCCCAGGAGGACAGTCATTTACTCAATGTCAAGCTTCACTCTCTTCATCTAACAGCCTGGCATATTCTGTTTTGAACCATAGAAGGTCTCAACTTCCACAGCAAGTTTTGAATGTGATTTTGGAAGCTAGAAGGCCTAGTACAAGGAAAGTGCAGAAAAATGGAAGAGATTTTTATTTTGGAGTGCAGCAAAGGATTTTGATGTTTCTGAGCCTAATTTAAGTGTGGCTCTTCAATATCTTACTGAGTTATTGGACAAAGGTTTGTCTTTCTCTTCCATTAAGGTTCATGCTGCAGCAATTTCAGCTCACTATGACTGTGACCCACCATTGTTTTCTCATCCTTTGTTCAAGCAATTTCTTAGAGGGAGCTCCTACTCCTGCTTGGGATCTCAATTTTGTGTTGGAGAAACTCACTCTACAACCTTTTGAGCCTGCAGCTACTGCTGAGTTGAAATATTTGTCATGGAAGACTGCTTTTGTTGGCCATTACCTCTGCAAGAAGGGTTTCTGAATTGCAGGCCCTTATGGCGGTTGAGCCTTTCTTAATTTTCCATAAGGATAGGGTATCTAATCCTTCCTTTATGCCTAAAGTGGTTTCTAGTGTGGCTTTAAACCAAACTATTCATTTGCCTACTTTTTATGCAATCCCCGAAATAAGGGGGAAAAGATTTTGCACACTTTAGATGTATTATTTAAGCAGGAGTAAGGGGTTCAGGCAGTCTCAGCAGTTGTTTGTTTCTTTTGCTTTGAGTTCTCAGGGCAAGCCTGTGTCAAAACAAACTATTTCTAAGTGGATTGGGTTTTGCATTGCTTTCTGTTATTCCCATCATGGCAAGGAGATTCCAGCTGGGATTAGGCCTCATTCCACTAGGGCTACTAAGGATATTTTGGAGGCAGCTACTTGGAGTTCAGTGCATACTTTCTCTAAGCATTACCACCTTCCTCTTTACTCTAAATCTAGGGCTGGTTTTGCCACTGCTATTTTACAGGGCATTTTGGCAGCTCCTGCTTCTTATAGTTTTGCCATCCTCCCTTACCTCTGCTTTGGGATTCGGACTGCAGCAATGTGAGATGAAGAACATAGTACAGTTTTGTACCTACCATAAATGTAGATGTTAGAAGATGCCATGCAATTCCAGTCATCCCCCTCCCTCCCCCCTGTAGTTAGAGGCGGTTGTGTGGGTTGGGTTGTAAATTTTGTATATATTGTACATATTATTAGTGCAAGGGTGGTTGGTTGGTTGTTTGCTGTTTTTTGGTTTTGGCCTTTCCTTTTAGGGTCTTCTGACATCTGGGGCAAGAAAAGACTGAGGATTCATGCGCATTTGTACCCTGCCCGTCCTCGTCAGTCTAATCTGTGATGACGACATCCTTATACTTTGTATTCGGGGGCGAGACGGGACAGCGGACTACCCAAGTGTAAGGACTGCAGCAATGTGGATCTTCGAACATCTACATTTATGGTAGGTACAAAACTGTACTTTGCTTTAAAATTTGTAATTTTTTAATTGATTACTTAATTGTTGCTGTTATAAAATATGCTGCTTGTTGTCATTAATTTACTCCTGTGAAGGCTTGTATAGCCGAGGTACCAGAAGACATAAAAGTTTGCAGTTTCCTGGCTCCTTCATGTGGTTGTTTTTTTTTTTTTCCCTTATTTTCTTTGCCAGTGGTTGTAAATGTAAAGCAAATAACAAAGGAGAAATAAGACACCCATGCCTGGCTCCTCTGTTCAAACAAATCTTGTCAGAGACTGATCCTTCATATAACCACCTAATTAACTGTATTATTTTGAAAGAGAATGCAAATGCTACCATTGCCCTGCTCCTAAAAAATCCAGCTGACTCAGTTTTGTTTTTTCTGCATTAAGCCCCACCAACAAATACCAGTGTTTACTAACAATTGCTTCCTTCTGGATCATTGTTTTCAATTAATGTTGTCAAATGTTTGCCTCTACTCCACAAAATGACAATGATTCATATATATCCATTTTGTCAACACCTTTTTTTTTCATTCTCTTAGCTAATCTAGACCTAAACCCATTATAGTCGTGGTTTAAAATTGAAATGGGTCTATATAAAGTTAGGTCTGAAGGATATTTATCCTTCCTTGGGTAATACAGCCATCACAGCTTTCTTCCATTATGATGGCACTTCCCCTCCCCATTTCTAAAATATTGCTAAACAAAACCTTCTAGATCTTTACCAGTTTATTTCTTCCCAACTAGGAAGAATAAACTATAATAAATACTAGGTAGGGAATACCTTCTGTTTCTGAGGACTTCCTTGATGATTGATAATGCATCACCATTTTTGTCTCCTCTCTTCCTGTCTTAGCTGTTAATCATCAAGTCTCATTTTCCTCTAGTCTGGCATAATTAAGTTTTCTATAGATATCCCTGTTTGTGCCTTTTCTTGGTTTCTACATTCCTGTTATACAAATGTTCATAGCATCTCTGGTTAAATTTTTTTAGACTCCCTAAATTTGATAACTCTTACTACTAAAATGTTTTTGTGCTCTGGAGTTGTTATAAACATAGATGCATAACAGCAGCCTTCCTAAACTCATGTATATTGTCCCTTATTTTGCCCTTTAACATTTGGCAGTTGCTCATTTTCTTCTTCTGTGAGATTACCCTTATTCTGCAATATTTTAACTTTTTGTCCGCCTGCTAAATAAATCCTATTAATCATTTTACTGTATCTGTTTTTGAACTCTGTTTTCAGCTGCTAAACTTCTCTTCTTAGGATCATAGGAGATTTACTAGGCTGTCGACCCAGAGGTCATTTTAAGCCTAGACGTTTCATCCCAATGCAGTACCATGAAAATCTTCGTCAATACCCAAGATAGCATTTAGTGATGACTGCACATGTCCAGGAGGGATGTGGGTCTTTGCAGTCTAGGATTGGATAATTGTGTCTTTCTTCAGTCTGTATAGAGTATCATCTGTGAGCTTGTTGTTTAGTTGTTTTCAACAAAGTTACAAATTCACACTGTTTCAGCTTATTGGGTACAACTTTTTGACTTCACCCTCTTGTTTTATGCCAGTTACTTGTCTTTTGACATGATGGGAACCTGATTTAATTTTTCCCTTCTTATCCTTGGCAGAAATTTTATATGGTCTGTATAACACACAATTCCATAAAGATTTTGTTTGTTACAATATTTAAAATTTTTGTTTTGCTGCAAGATTATTCTTGTTGAACATTCTCCTATTTTTATACTGACATGTTGATATTGTATCCCTTCACTTTTTTCTAGGAAGCAATGCCTTTTTCTGTCTCAGGTTTAAGGCGTATGTAATGTTAAAATGTTAAAAATAAGGAACAAACAAATTAAAATTGTACTTGGCTCTACATAAAAATTGTGCTTTATTTTATTACATATTACTTGTTTTTTATTGTGGTGGATTATTTTTCGAAACAGACGAGATATTTTCATGGACTTGTGGTTATAGGCACAATGTCAGATGTTCACCTTGTTTGCTACATGGCGTGGGCATAAGCATTCATGTCTGAAAAAAAAACAGTGTGCGTTAAAAAAAGACCTGGTTCCTGGAAAGGAAAATGCCACTTCTTCAAAAAATTGTGGCCAGGAGAAGATGTACATACACAAGACCGGTAAAACCAGATGTTAAGATTTGCTATTACTTTGACCTCTCACTGAAGATTTACTGCTGGGGTAAATATACATAATGCTGTATTTTACTTAACACTCCCTCAAATCTATCCACTTTCATAATCGCAGGTATTTTTGCCATGACATTACAAAAATGTTTCATCCAGGCAAAACATCTTATCTATGCCCTGAAGCTGATAAATGCCTCATCAACATATTAGTACAGTTGTTTCTTTTTCATTAGTGTTCTCTCTCTCCACTTCCCATCCCAGATGAGTACCTGTATGCCATTACATTTTCTAAGAGAATTACTTGTAGCTAGGCTTTCCTTAAGTACTTATTCGCAACTTTATCCCCATTAGCCACTTCACTTATCTAGAAAATGCTTAAAAATTTTAGACCTTTCTTTCCAGCTGCTGATTTTGCCTTCTGAATCTCTTAAGATTGTGACTGGCTCTGTGGAGTAGAGGGATGACACCCTGACTACAGTCCAGATGACCCATGTTTGATTAGTGTCTTGGGCACTGGAAGAATTACGCAGAAGATGAGAATCTCATTCATCTTGGGGAAGGAAGTGACACTGTCTCTCTCTCTCTCTCTAGTGCATGTGATGTGGGAAATCTCTATGCAGAGCCATACTTCCCGCAGCAGATGGCATGTAGTATAGCTCAAGGGATCTACTGCTGGACTTAGAAGATGCAAAGGGATTGTAGGCTCCCTGGCCTGCCTAGCACTGGTCATCTCTCGCCCTTGGAAAATGAACAAGGTAATTAGTGTCCCCTGGCAGGAATGAGTGGATTCTTAGGACATTTTCTAACCTGGCGATGCCTGGCTTGTGCTCTTGATGGAAAAGTATGGACAGATTGTATAAAAGTAGTGGAGCCATCAGATAGGTGCAGTGGATGTAGTGGGGGTGGGGAGAAGAAGAGAGAAGAATTATTATATATTTTTATTATTTTGGAAAAAAATACAACCCTCATTCCACTCCAGAGAGGGAGATAATCTTCTGTGTATAGCAATTTGAGACCAGTAGTTCATCTGTCACTACCTTCAAAAATACTTTAATTTATGTACGTTTGTATTTCTGTGTGTGTGTGTGTATGTATATATATATATATATATATATATATATATATATATATATATATATATATATATATATATATATATATATATATATATATATAATATGGGTCTACGACACATGCTCGACTAGCATATGTCCGAATCAGAAAACATCAAACACACATACACGAAAGCACTTAACATCAAAAAGTGTGTCCGTGTATGTGTAGTTCAAAAAAAAAAATCTACGTTTCTGTAGGGGCTTCACCCCTGTGCCCCCCACACCCCCAACTTTATTATTCTCACTCCGAGATCGCACTGCAGTGGGGAAAAGGGAATTTTCCCTTACCCGCACTGTTGTCCGATCTACAAAACAGGCACACATACACAGAAGCACTTGTCGATTTTAAGCGCTTTCGTGTATGTGTGTTCGATGTTTTGTGATTCGGACATATGCTAATCGAGCATGTGCCCGGATCCTATATATATATATATATATATATATATATACATATACACACACACATATGTTGATCATGATTTATTTGAGTGAACATCCTTTCCCCATCTCTTGGCACTCTTGTAGACCAGGTACTGCACAGGAACTGCTCTTTTTAGGTTTCAATGATCAGCTAAATGCTTAGGTTACTCTGCTTTTACCATCCCTTTAGATCTTTCTGAGACCTTTAGTATAGATCACCACAATGTACTCTTGCTATATCTTGCTGAGTATATTCCAGTTTCTTAATTTATAAATTGTCCATTCATTCACTGAAAAAAAAAAAGGTGAGGCCCACTTACTTCCCGTTACGATTTCCTTTTCGTAATTTATAAATTGGCCATCCATTCACTGAAAAAAGGGTGATGACCACTTAAATTCCCTTTGAGATTCCTCTTTGTGTATCTCAAAGTTCAGTCCTTGGCCATCTCTTCTCTTTATGATTTTTGCTAATAACATGGTCACCCACTGTGTCCAATCCAAGCCCATTTAGTATTTATTTATATTTGTTGACCGGAAGTGTCCGACTGGACGTAGGTCCATTTTCAGCGGAGGCCCGGGGAGAAAAGCTCCACAGCTAAAATAGACAGTAGTTACATTGGATTACATAGCGATTAACAATTTACATAGCAATTACTTACAAAATATTTACAGATGAAGAACATAGTACATCAGTAGACAACTAGAATCTTTATCTGTGAAGTACATAACAGACATTAACAAATGTTAAAATAAGAAGTTCTTGCTGTATAAGTACTAGGCTTATGAGCATCTGAGCTTGCTATAATCAAGGTAGTTAGTGGAGTGGAAAGAAAGGTAGTGGTTGGATGGGGTGGGTGATATTAGAGTGGGAGTTGCAAGGGCATAGCCAGCATCTTTTAGGTGCTTTTAGTAAAGTTTTGAAGTGGGTGAATGATGGTATGCGGTAATTGTGGGTGGGAGGGAGTTCCATAATTTGGCTATGGTGCAAGAGAATAGTGCTTCACCAGCAGAGTTATTGGCTTTAGTGATCTGCAAGTGATTTTTGTTGCTGGATCTTAGTGGTCTGGTGGTGTGATAGGGTTGGAGTAGATTCTGGAGGGATGGGACATTTAGTGGATGGTTTACTAGTTTGTGGTGAGTGAGAGTTGATACCATTGAAGGAGGTGAGGGAGTTCAAGCCAGCCCAGTTCAGCAAGTGAGAGACAGTGGTGACTACGGTAGGATGCCCCTGTGGCGAATTTGGCAGTTTTGTTGTAGCAGGTCTCTAGCTTGTTTAGATCGCATTGCCTTAGGTTGGTATATATTGGAGAGGCATAAAGTAGGGTGGAGATAAGGTGGGAATTTGCTATTGAAATCTTTGCTGCTTTGGTGAGAAGATGCTTATTTCTGTATAATGCGCCTAGTTTTTTGTGGACTTTTTTATGGTCATGGATATGTGAATGTCAAATTTTAGTTTATTGTCTATTTCCACTCCTAGCAATTTGGTGTGTTCAGTTGGGAATATAGTGGTGTTGTCTTTTGCTGTGATGTTAAAGTGAGAGTTGTTTTGAGGATGTTAGGTGGGTTGGAAGATGAGTAGTTTAGTTTTGTTTGGGTTGAGTATTAATGGGGCATCGGATAACCAAGTTTCAACAGAGGAAAAGGCTTCCTGTGTGACTTTTTGCAGTTTGGTTAGGGACTGGGCTGAGCAGATGATGGTCGAGTCATCTGCGTATTGTATGAGTGTGCCATGTGTGGTGGCAGAGGCTAGATTATTTGTGAAAACAGAGAAGAGTAGGTGTCCATGGATGGATCCTTGGGGAACCCCTATGGAGACAGGTAGTTGGGGAGATATGTCATTCTGCCATACAACGGATTGTTGGCGGTCAGACAGGTAACTCTGAAACCAGTTGGTGACTGATTGTGAGAAGGATAGGTTATTGAGGACAGAGATAAGTTGTTTGTGTGGGACCATGTCAAATGCTTTAGATAGGTCTAGGAAAGTAGCAGAGGAGAGAGAGCCATTGTTTTTATGCTGAAGGATAGTGTTAGTAAAGGAGAGTAAGGTAGTGGTGGTGCTATGGTTTGGTCGGAAACCATGCTGAGTATCGGAAAGGAGGTTGTTAGTAAGGAGGTAGTCTGAGACCTGAGAATGTATGCATCTCTCTAGTATTTTGGAGAGTGAAGAGAGAATAGCTATGGAGCGGTAATTGGTTAGTTCTGTGGAGGGTCCGCCTTTGTGGAGGGGAATTATATGTGATACTTTCCACAGTGTGGGAACATAACTTTCTGACAGAGATCGGTTAATCAAGATGGATACTGGGTAGGCCAAAGCATCAGCTGCGATTTGTAGGTATTCACTTGGGAGGTTGTCTGCTGCTAATTTGGTGGGTTTAAGTTTAGTTAAGAGTTTTTTATGTTGGAGGTAGGTACAGGAGGAAAAAGAGAAGGCAGTGGGGAGATTAGTAGTTGAAGGTGTTGGTTGGAGGGGAGGGTTGTGTTTAGCTAGTGATGGTATGGTTTGTGTGAAGTGTGTGTTGAATGAGGTAGCAATATTTTCTGAGGAGTGAGGGATGTTAGGAGGAGGGGTACCGACTTTACCTGGGTGGAGGATGGAGTTTATGGAGTACCAGAATTGTTTGGGGCTGGGTTCGGAGGAGTCTAGGGCAGACTGGTAGTATTGGAATTTGTCCTGTTTTATTAGCTTTTTGATTTTTATTGCGTAGTTCTAGGAATTTCTGTCTAGTTGAGGGGGTCTTGGTTTTACGCCAGTGCTCCCAGGCTTTATCCCTGTTTTTCATTTCTGACTTAGTGGTTTTCTGTAGCCACGGGTAGGATTGTGCTTTGATTCTGGAAAGTCTTATGGGGGCATGATAATTAAGGATGCTCAGGAAGGTAGTATTAAAAAAATTCAACTGCGTCATCAAGACTGTGGTACTTTAGAGGATGCCAGTTATATTCTTTGAGGGATGAGATGAATGTGAGTGGGTTAAAGTTTAGTTTTTTACGTATCTGATGGTAGACTACAGGATTAGCTTGGTACAGGTATTTTTTCTGTAGGAATGTTGGGGAGTGATCACTGAGGCTATCTGGTAAGCAGCCTGTTATATATGACTGGGGGCTTTTACTGACTAGTATCCAATCCAGGGTAGTGTGCTTGCTGGAGTTTTTATTTATCCTGGTTGGCGACTGGACTAGTTGGGTGAAGCCATGAAGGTTTACATGATGGGTTGGATGGTTGCCAGAACAGGATTGCCAGTCAATATTGAAATCACCTAAAATGATAGTTTCTTGGGGGAGATGGTGGGTAGACCAGCTGAGGAGGTTTTCTAGTGGAGGGATGTTTTGGCCAGGTGGGAAGTAGCATCCAATTATGTTGATGGTTTTGTTTTGGTTTATTTTGAGGTTGGTATATATTATTTCTACATTGCCTATTTGTGGAGCTGATGATTTTAAAATCTGGATGTTTAGATGCTGTTTAAATATTATAGCTACACCGCCTCCTTTCTTGTTTAGCCGGTCTAGTCTTTGTATGCCTTAACCTGTAGGGAGTATTTGCTCACTGGTAATGTGAGGTTTTAGCCAGGTTTCTGTCAGGATGATTATATCTGGGGAGTACAAGTCTATGGTGGCATGGAGTTCATGGACTTTGTTAGATATACTTCTTATATTTAGGCTTAGTAGAAGGAAGTCATTTGGCTTTCTATTGGCTGTAATATGGGAGAAGTTGTGGTTTCTAGTCTGATTATGAGGATTGGGGTTGGAGATGGTAGGGCCAGGGTTGGGGTGGATATCTCCACTTAGGGCTAGTTTTGATATGCATGAGGTTATTAGTTTTCTCAGTTTTTGAATGTTTGTTTATAAGGGAAACTTTATGATTGTGCTCTTTGGGTAATAGGTATGGTGGGAGGGTTACTATGTTAAGTTGTAGGGATGCTTTATGTTTGAGTAATATAGTTGGCAGAATATGTGGGGGGTGCATAGGGATGGTTCTTGAGTTGGGAGGGGAGCTGAGTGAGGGTGAGACATGAGTGATGGTGTGAGTAGTAGTACAGTGGTAGTGGTTGAGTGCGGGAATGATAGAGCTTTGATAGGATGTAAGATATGCAAGGAGAGTGCATGCAGTAAGCATAGGTAAGGTATGCTTGTACATGTTAGTTGAGGAGGTGTGATAGTAGTGGGAACATGGAGGAGGTAGTGTTGGGTTAGCGCTGTTGGCTACTGGAAAGATGGGAGGGGTTTGTGAGTGTAGTAAAGGTGGGACCCTGTTAGTTGCTCTTATGAGGGGTCTGGAAACAATCAGGTAACAGAGTTAATTGATGAATGAACATATGATAGTGACAAAGGTGGTTGCAGTTTTAAAAATGGTGCCACCCACAGGTAATATTTATTAACTTTGGGATTGTCTTAAGGTAATAAACAGGGAAGGGGAGAATAAGGGTGTGAGCAGGCAGTTCTTTGTACTGCTGCTAATGAGCCAAAGCAAAGACAAGTTAGCGTTTGAGAAACAATCACAATTGACCAAGGACTGCTCTGAAACTGCAAGTCATTTCTCAACCATTTTCAGGTGGAAAAACAGGATAATCTTGTATCAGTAGGCCACTGTGGTCTCAGTTTAAATTAACAAACACACAGTATTGATCAGATTATGGATACTATCTGCTAACAGAAGGGAATAAGAGAGAAAGTGGAAGATGAGTGTGTGCGTGTTGGGGGGGGGGGGGCTGCTTACAAGCCAAAGCAGAGTGCTCTCCAGGGGAAAATGAATATTGGCTCAAACAGGTAGACACATACTCAACGTTAACTTTAGTTGTTTGCAGACAGTTCAGACCCGAACTGCGCTTTTCTTATAAGAATGATAAAGGTGGTACCGCAGTTGAATACTTAGAGTGGTGTTAGGTCTAGAAAAGAAGAGTACAGAGAGGAGTAAGCACTTTGAGATGGTAAAGATATATTATAAAGATTACAAAAAACAAACTGAGCAAATAGCTACTGTATGCAGGAAAATGTCTTGAACCAACTATTAATATATGCAGATACTGAGCCAATTGGGAAAAAATCTGTTAGAAGAAACCTCAAGATAGTTATGCAGTCACAGATAAAAATATAGCGAGCAGCACTCTGTCGAGGTTGTCTAATGTGATTCTATCCAAAAGTAACAGCACAATTACATAGAAATAATTAGATACCAGTATGAGCTGTCTTCACACAACACAATTACATGAATAACATTAGTGAACAAGGTGCAGCTATGCAAATAGACTATACTATTATATGAAAAACAACTTGGTGCAGACAAAATGCTAGCATGGCATAGTAACTTCCAATAATAAAGCATAAATCATATTAGATGTCTAACACAATTCAACATAAACATGTACAGTTGTAAAATGTGTAACACAATTCAACATAAATAGGCATTTACAGTTGTAAAACACTTACTGGAGAGACACTGAGCTCCTCATGGGGCCTGTAGCAGAGTGGATTGTAGTTTTAAAAATGGTGCCTGCCACAGGTAATATTTATTTAATAAAGGTGGGACCCTGTTAGTTGCTCTTATGAGGGGGCTGGAAACAATCAGGTAACAGAGTTAATTGATGAATGAACATATGATAGTGACGAGGGTGGTTGTAGTTTTAAAAATGGTGCCTGCCACAGGTAATATTTATTAACTTTGGGATTGTCTTAAGGTAATAAACAGGGAAGGGGGAGGGGAGAACAAGGGTATGAGCAGGCAGTTCTTTGTACTACTGCTAATGAGCCAAAGCAAAGACAAGTTAGTGTTTGAGAAACAATCACAATTGACCAAGGACTTCTCTGAAACTGTAAGTCATTTCTTAACCATTTTCAGGTGGAAAAACAGGATAACCTTATATCAGTAGGCCATTGTGGTCTCAGTTTAAATACAAACACTCAGTATTGATCAGGTAATGGATACTATCTGCTAACAGAAGGTAATGAGAAAGTGGAAGATGAGTGTGTGTGTGTGTGGGGGGGGCTGCTTACAAGCCAAAGCAGATAATAGGAGAGGCCCAAAACTGGTAATTTATTTTGCTTTCAGAAGTGGCACCTGTGACTCTAACCACAGAGGTTCTGTCAGGCAACCAGTTAGCTATCCACCTAAAAATATTCAGGTTTATTTTTAGATACGAAATCCTTTCAATAGTGTCAAAGCCCTTGGCCAGGTCCAAACAAGCTGTATGTACATCATAACAGCTATCCACCACTTCAGCTACTTTTTCTAAGAAACTACTAAGACTAAAGAGGCAGGAACCTCCTCTGACAAAGCCAAACTGATAATGGTCCATGGTTAAGAGATTTTCAATGTCCAGATTAATGAAGTCTGAGAATATACAGTCCACAGCTTTATGTATGAGGCAAAAGAGACTACTAGGTTTATAATTACCAGGGTCTGTGGTTGGGCCACCCTTGTTTATCATCATTACAATGACTGTTTTCCAGGCTTCAGGAATGTAGCCACTAGAGAGGCTTAGATTAAAGTTAGGTAGAGGTGCACATAAGCCATATTTGGCACTGATAATCAGGCAGCTTGGCACATTATCATGGCCAATGGAAGAAAGTTTTTATTTTTTTTTCAAAGTGTTTTAGCTTTTGAGAGGGTTAAAGGGACTTCTTCCGTAGAAATTAACAGGGATGGAGGTTGCAAAATCTGTGGAACAGCTTTAACTGCAGGTGGTACAAAATCTGCATTAAAGTTCTTAGCTAGGACATTAGTCATTACCTGCAGGCATTATTTCTTAACTTTCTGACATAGTTAAAGTGGTTATTTTAAGTTCATACTCAGCTTTGAGCTTCCTAAAGATTCCCTTAATGTATTTGCTAGTTCGCTTAAATGTGCTGTTAAGATAGGTAGAATGAGACCTTTTTATAAGCATTAAGCAAAGTCTGTCTTGTTATATAATTTACAAATGTATACCAGCATGGGGGTTGTTTTCAAATTTCTCTCTATATTTGGTGCACATAGGGATTGCCTTTTCAATGCAGTTATTTAAGTAGAAGTAGAAACAAGAGGCATATACAGCAGCTTTAGCAATGAGATCCAAGAGAGCAGGATTACAACAGAATTTATTTAGGTCTTTAAGTAACAAAAGAAGGTTTGCTTTTGAGAAGTCCCTAAACACAGAGATATTTACAGGGTAGGTACCACAGGTTTAAAGGAAAAGGTCACTAAATTTATTGTCCGATTTATCAAGACAGGATGATACACATGGAAATGTGCAAAAAGTGGCCAAATTTGTGAGGCTAAATCAAGGATGTTGGGAGACCTAGTCAGATGGTTAACTATTTGTACAGGAAAGTTAGGGTTTA
Source organism: Protopterus annectens (assembly GCF_019279795.1). NCBI lineage: Eukaryota > Metazoa > Chordata > Ceratodontiformes > Protopteridae > Protopterus > Protopterus annectens. The sequence continues at coordinate 366,062,952 of NC_056730.1, read as the reverse complement.
TAATTTCAAGGACGTTTTGAACAAGCCAGCAGTTGGCAGTGTAGTCAACCAGTTTAATGATGCATATTATAAGACCCCAATAGAAAGGCTTTCGATTTAATGGGGGTTTCAGCTAATGTGTTAAGATGGCCATCACTCTCAGAAGAGGACATGCAGGCTGTTCTTGAACTAACTATGACGAGGTAATAGTCTTCTTTATAGTGATTTGGACATCTAATAATTCATATGCTGTGCCGTGAGAAAACTGTTGTGAGGTGATGATATCCTTGATAAATACTGACACTCCCCCAACAATGGCCAGTAAGGTCTGAAGACATGATAGGTACTATACACAGAAATAGAGGGATTTGCTTTCATTGCTCTGAAAGTATGTCTCTGTAACAACACATATATGCATATATGTATTTAAGTTGTAACAGAATTATTTTTTTTTTTTTTTTGAGAAACAAAGCTTATGGGCCATTTTAAAAGTAGATCTTGCAGAACTTTGCTGGATGGTAATAAGCAGAGTACTCTAAAGCTTAGAGAAACATATAAAGGCAAATGTTGGCAGATTAGTGCCAGATCTAAGATTGCATGATGAAATACCATCATCATCAATCCCGTTTCACATTTTTTAACAAAGGGATGGGGGAGTCGTGTCAACTTACCAGAAAGGCTCATCCAGACTCTGCTACACTTTGCTGTGAAGGAAAGGTTAGTTTGCTGTTATTTTTTTGTATTTCTGTATTGCCTTTCTATATTTTGAATACTGTAGTTTGTTTTCTTTATCTTGTGTTTTGCTTGCATTCTGTTCTAACAGCATATTAAAACTTCAAAAGAGACCACAGCTCTCTCTGTTCTGAGTCAGGCAGAATTTTTCCCTCCCTCCCTCCCACCCATTTAAGTTGTCTTGTTAAATACCACTGTCTTTCTAGTTGCCCGCCTCTTATGTTAATCTGACCATATATCTCATTTCTCTCTACTTTCACTGGCTTATGTGAGTAATCACAAAACCATCACTTTTGAAATCCCACCCCTTCAATTATTTAAATTTATTGGCCATCCTACAGTATTTCATAGCACCAAAATACAAAGTAACCACCCCTTTCAGTCCATCTTACTGTTTTAAAAATAGTAACTCTCCACTAAACCTTAACTTTTTAAACAGGTAAAACTCAAGTTACCTACTTTCATATCTAACTTCTCTAGTGCACACTGCAGAGTGCATTCTTTTCAATCTTACCTTTAAGCATCCCTGTTACTAGCACTTTCTCTAATACCTAAAAGATCATCTCTACTTGACTCCAAGTAGACTTTTCTCTATCTGTTAAACCTAGCACTTGCTCCTACAGTACTTATTACCTTGATACGGCACTCTTATAGATAGCACCCCAGAAAGGCAAACCCCCATTTCTCGGTCACCCACGTCCCCGAATCTCTTTTAAAGTTTTTTGTCTAGTCCTTCTAGCATGTCGAGGATCAGTTGCTAGTGTCCTCTCCTGCTCAGCTGGTGAACCTGGGAATATTGAGGCAATGTTACAATTGCCTCATGTACACAGACAACCCTCTCCTCCTCCCACAAAACACAAATACATGCGAGAGATGCAACTATACGGCCAAACTGGAGGCTGAGCTCTCTCAACATAGGACTGGCAAGACCAGTCAGGAGGAGAAGGTTACCACACACACTATAGACCCAGTCTCACATAGTACCATCACAACCTCAAATCATACACATAAACACACAAAGACATACTCGGCTCTGATCAAAAATCTACCAAAACAGCAGAGGCCACCAAAGCAGACACCCAAACAACCACCACCTCAGAACACAACACCTGCAACACATAGACCTCACAGTCAGAGTGTCAAACAGTCACAGCCCTTAAGGCCAAACACAATGCCAGACACACTAGTCATTGGTGACTCCATAGTCAGACACACTGACGTCCGCTCACCAGACTGAGTAAGGAGAAGGTCACAGTAAGCTGCCTGTCGGGTGCTAGAATCCGCCACATAACGCAAGCACTCAGGTCTCTCAACAGCAGGTACAAACGACTCAGTCATTGTCCACGCTGGTGTAAACGACCTGAGACGTACCTCCTTGGACTACATGAAAAGAGACATTGAGGAGCTCTCTGATTATGTAGCCCAGGCAGGTATGACCCTGACCTTGAGCAGTATCCTACCTTCACCAAGAATGATGCCACAATACAGAGATAAGATGATCAGTTTTAACAATTGGCTTAAACTCTGGTGTAATTCAAAGGGGATCAATGTCTGTCTGCCTGGGATGACATGCTGGACAAGCCACGCTGCTTCAAGGGACGGCTTGCACCTGTCACCCTGGGATTCGGATATTGGCAAAGGCTCTTGCCACCCCCATAGTGCCTTTTTAGGCAAGGCTCAAATTCTAAACCTACCACCCTAGAACACAAAAAGGAAAAAACTAAGGGTAATGCTGCTCAATGCCAGAAGTCTAAATCTCAAAATGCACTCGAGGCCCTTCTCAGTATGGAGAACATCGATGTCTGTGCAGTGACAGAAACCTGGTTCAAGGCTCCTGAGAGCACCCCAGCACTATCAGGTTTTACCTCTTATCATGCGTTCCGCCCCAAAATCCGGACAATACCAAGAAAGGAGGTGGGGTATCCATATTCATCAAAGACACCCACACCTCAAGACTGGTGGCAACGCGATGCATCGGAGACCATCCAGGTGCAATTAACCATAGGCAAGACTGCTCTACAAATTGTAGCATGTTACAGGCCACCCTCACAAACTCAGGAACCTCACATGGCCTTCCTGAAAACACTAGAGGGGATAAATGTATCACCAAACACCATCATACTAGGTGACTTCAATTACCCTAATATAGACTGGGAACACTACTCAAGCCCAAACACCCTAGCCCAAAAGTTCCTGGAATTCATAAACTCAAATGCCATGGAACAACTAGTCACCATCCCACAAGAGGAGAAAACATACTTGATCTCATCATCACGAACATGGGAGCACAATTTTCAACACGGAAGTATACCCCTCACTGGTGAGATCAGATCACAAACTAATCTCGCTGGAGGTCCTCATCCCACCCCACCTGAAATAAAAAGACCACAGTAAAGAACTTCGAAAAGCCGACTTCACACTTCTAAAGACTAGTGTGGTCTCCTTTAAGGCCCCGAGCCGCAGAAAACAGTACTCAAGCCGCTGAATCACTTACAAATGCCTTCTACCAGCACCTGCAGGACTGCATGGATAAGGCAATCCCAAGCAAAACAAAGACTCTTTGTACCAAAGGCAAGCGTCCAGTCTGGTGGACCCCAGCCATAAACAAACTCTACAACAAAAGGAGGAAGCTACTACAAGATAGAGCAAAATCCTTAAAAGGTAAGACACCCTTGATCACTATAAGTAAAAACTAAGAGCTCTCATAAAATCATCCAAAGCAAATTTTGAGAGAAAAATAGCTAAAGACTCAAAAGACAATCATAAGGCCTTCTTTAGCTATGTTAGAAACCTGGGAGGAAACTCCCAGATATGCTCAGAACTAGTTCAAAATGATGTGAAGATTACTGATCCTACAGACATTGCCAACATACTGGCTGACAGGTTCAGTGCAAACTTCTCCCCCCCAAAGGAGAGATATCTATACCAAGCGATTGCAGCCCCCCAAACATCTCCAACGCCCAAGTGAGAACTGCTCTCTCCAAAGCAAAAAACACAGCATCCATGGGACCTGATGGTGTCCCCGGCTGTGTGCTCCACGAACTCAACGAGGAATTAAACCCACAGCTAGGACAGCTGTTTAATCATAGTCTTACCTCTGGATATTACCCAGGAGTGGCGCACTGCAACTGTGGTCCCACTTCACAAAGGCGGTGCCTCCACCGACCCTGGAAATTACCGGCCCATTAGCTTGACAAGCCTTATCTGCAAAGCCATGGAGAGGATCATAATGGACCTCATAAATAAAGACATAGGGAATTTGCAGACTTTGGATCCATCCCAGTTTGGCTTTGTCAAAGGCAGATCATGCCTTCTAAACTTGGTTGACTTTTGAAACAGTCACCAAAGCCATTGATGAGGAAAGGCAGTCCATACAGCCTACCTCGATCTGGCGAAGGCCTTCGATACAATACCCCACTCGGGTATCATTGAAAAACTCATCAGCTTAAATGTTAACCCATACATCACAAGATGGGTTGCAAACTGGCTGAGTGACAGAACCCACAGGGTCAGAGTTGCTGGCGCCATGTCAGACTCAAAGCCTGTCACAAGTGGTGTACCACAGGGCTCAGTCCTGGGCCCACTCTTGTTTGGCATCTACTTTTCCAAGTACAAGCAAACACAGGAGGGTTATGGCTGACAAAGTTTGCAGATGACTGCAAACTAGGGCCATAGTAGAAAACACATCTGACACAGATATCCTTCAGAAGGGTCTCACAGAAACGGATAACTGGTGCCAGAGCCATGGCCTAAAGTTAAATGCCAAAAATGCATAGTCATACCCTTCGAAAAACAAGGTTACCCTAGCTACCAAATAGGTGGCAATCCACTGAGCACAGAAGAAGTTATCAGGGACCTGGGGACCCAGGTTGATAGTAGTCTGTCATTCGACACCCATGTAGCTAAAGTAGTTAGGAAGACCTTCTACATTGCCCACCTTATCATGAAGGGATTCTCATCTAGATCAAGGGAGGTCATAGTCTCCCTATACTCATCACTCATCAGACCAATGATTGAGTACAATGCCCCATTCGAATGTATCTGACCCGACACTTGCAGCAGCTGGAGAGGCCATAAAGTTCCTCACCAAAAGGATAAAGGGTCTCAAACATCTGTCCTATGCTGCCCGACTGAAAGAACTCCAGCTCTATTCAGTCGCCACCGCTGCTCAGAGGTGACCTTTGCCTAACATAGAATGCCATGTCAAACCCAGATTTCACGAAGATGCTTCACCTCAAAACTTCTAGCTCCGTCAGAGTCATAAGGGCGGGAGACTTAAACCTCGACACGGCTATTAATAGGGCGTGCTGGAGGGATAGATTCATCACCCAAAGACTCCCTATGCTGTGGAATAAAATCCCGGTATATGTGAGGCAGAGCACCTCGCTGGCCTTGTTCAAGAGAAATCTTGACCAATGGATGGGAGATCGCAGATATACCCCAGGGATTACCTCAGTGTCACTGCTCAACAGAGGCACAGCAAAATAATGGGTATAGTTCCCCATACTAAAGGGGTGGCGTAAGCCACAAAACTATGGGCTAGGCTTGTAAATGCCCTCGGGCAGATAGCCTAGTATGAACCTATGAACTGTTGCTCTCTCTCTCTTGATTCAATGCCATTCTCCTACCTTCTTTGACAGTCATGCCTGGTTGTCGCAAGTTTTTTCCTCACACAATCCATCCTTCTTTTTGTTGGACAAATGCATCATAAACCATACTGACATACTCCCAGTTGCAAAAGTTACACATCACTTATAACCTACCCAATCATTTTCAGTGAAACTTTGCATAGCTTATTTAAGTCCTGCCTTCTTTTAAACCTCACTGCTCCCCTGTTATGTATTGTTCCCACAATTCCAGTTTTTCTCCTATGTAGTTTGCTCCTACCCTTTTCCAAATATCTCAATTCCAGTTGTTTTACATCTGTCTGTTGCTATATTCACTACTTCTAATATAGTTGACTTAGATTTTGATTTCCATTTTCTAGAAATTGCTTTTTTGGCAGTCACCATAGTTAGACACAACAATACCTTACCATATCTAGGCAGTTCTGATTCTGTATCATATCTCAGAAAAATCATCTCCCTCGTCACACCAATCCACCCACCCAGCATCTCTGACAGTGCATCCCACAGGGAATCCTTAAAGTCCACCAACCCACGATATTTCCAGAAAATATGTCCCCAAGTACTTCTTGCTTCCCCGTCACACCTTCAACATTGCTGTTAACCTGAGGAAAAATTCTCTGGAGTCTACTTGGGTATAAAATATCTTTGCAAACATTTCCAACCTAAAATCCTAAATCATCTAGATTTTATTGTATATTTTGGAGGCATACATATATCCTCCCATTGTTTCTTTGTGAATTGCTTATCCAAGCTCTCTTCCCAATCCTTTCTAACCTCCTCTGATTGATTCTTGTAGTTATCATGGAATATTTTACATGCTCTACTAATTATTTCTTTTTTAATAGCAGCTTCTGTTCTAGATTCTACTAAAAACTCTTCCAGTGCTGGTCTTTCGTTTAGGACCCCCCTATTTCTTTCCCTTTGGTCTATACTCTTATATCAATCCTTGATAGGGAAGGCAATCTCTAACCTGCAGTCCAAGTAGATTCCCATTCTGTTACCTTTCCCTCTCTAGCTGTTTGCTCCCAATACCTTGGTTCCTGTGCCAGTTTCCTCTAATAAATTCCAGCCCCCTCTTACTTATTGTCTATATCCCTTATTGCAGTCGTCCCTGTCAGCAGAATCTCCTTTCTCCATTTCTGTGCTGGCTTAGTTCTTAGAATATTCAGCATTATTATTGTTAATGTGAAGTTGTTCAATCTCGCCGTTTGTTCTTTACACGTGGGTTCGGAGCCGATCCATCGGCTCTGAGTCGGCCGCTTTCCAAGCTCAAGATCTTTGAGTTAGCTCAAGGCACAGTCCCTATCCCATGATGCTCTCCTACCAACCCCAGATCTAGTTTGCCGCTGCAACGGATCGCACGATCTTCAGAGGAAGCTCGGGCCAGTAACCTTCTTTATTATAGTAAAAGAATTTAAAATTTCTTATTAGACTATCAGGGATCTGATATTTGTGAGACTTCTCATATTTCTTGTAGTTGTTTAGTGAGTTGATTGAAAGTTATATTTTTGTATTCTAATTTGGAGCAGTTGCTCCTAGGCCTTTAGCCTTTCTTGAGTTGCACTTACTTGGCAGGGCTGTGTCAAATTTAATTCCCTATCCCCTTATTTTTGTTAGAATGATTGTATTTGAACGTTTTTTTGTGTCACATTTTTCTCATAGTCATTCCAGTTCAGGGATCTGAACTTTCTAAGGAGTTCTGTGGTTTCGATTTTTTGATATTGTTATCAGGGATCTGATATTTGTGTGTAATTGTTTATAATGTCGGAGAAACAAAAATCTGGTTTTAAAAGGTGTGACTGTGGACAGAAGATGTCCATCACTGATAACCATGTTTCTTGTGTGTACTGCTTGGGTCCACTACATCTACAAGAAGATTGCTCTATCTGCCATTCCTTCAGTGGCAGGGTTTTATTAGAGAGGCGAAGGAAATTGGTTGATATAGGGCTGTTGAAGCCAGATTTCCAAGAAGCATTAGATAAGACTGACCAGACCTCCAAGTCCTCAAAGGGGTCAAAGTCTTCTAAGGTGTCATCGGAGCACAAGTCTTCTGTTCCGAGCACCTCTGGGAAGACTCGGTCACCGGCTTCACAGCCTTCGGAGCCGTGCACCGAAATCTTACCTTGGAGCCAAATCATTGTGTTGGAGCTGATGTCGAAAGTTTTAAAGTCCCCGATCCTAAGTCAGTGGCTTCTTCAGCTCCTTTGACCCATTCTTCCTGTACTCTTTCTGTCATCGATGTGGACCGTGTGGTGCAGAGACGTTTAGTGAACCCGGTCCTGGCCAAATTGCTTTCAGCTTCAACCCAGTTGGCTTCGAAGCCTACGACCCCCCACCACGATTTCTGCTCCTTCTCCAAAGCCAGTTGAGCCTTCGGAGCTGGAAAGAGAGGATCTGATAGTGGCAGAACCCTCGGAGCGGAGGCCTGTTCCAGTGTCCTCTGCTCCATCGACCGTGACTTCTTCGGTTCTGATCGAAGAGTCCTGGAGTAGACACTCTCTCGCTGGTTCCGTGGGAGAGAGTCGAACTGACACTTTGGTTCCGACTCTCCCTCTCGGGGCTTTGGCATAGATGAGCTCGGTTCCGTCCTCTGGTTCGGAGCCTGCGATCTCGGCCCCTGGGAGGTTGCCATCTTCTTCAGAACCGGCAGACTCCTTGAGTCGGGAAACCGGTGCCTTCGATTCCATGAGGAGGGTCATGTCCGCTGAGACCCTTACCTCTTTGGATCTTTCCTCTTCCTTCCCTAAAGGGCGGCGTTCTGTCCCTACACCACAGGTCCCCACCAAGCGTCGAGACCCAGGTAACCCCATTGGGTGACCCCTGCTTGACTGAGACTTCACCAGACGCCCCCACTGATGAAGTCCCCAGAAAAAGACTGTGCAAGAGGAGGCATTTAGATTCCCCTCAGGAATCCTTAACATCAGACACCGACTTAGAGGAATCAGAAGGGTCCCCACGGTCCTCCTCTGAGGATGTCTCATTTGCAGACATCCTGGAAATATTAAGGCAGAGGGGTGACTGGTAGTCCCTTACCCCTACTGAGGATGAGTCGGTGCTCCTGAAGGCCTTTGGGTCTCTGCCTTCCACCTCCTGGGTTACTCCGCTTTTTGACGAATTAATGGACTTGGTTGCTCGAAGAGCATGGGAGTCTCCTGATTCCATGGAACCGGTCCCTCGGAGGCCCAACAAATTTATCACCTCCCCTCAAGACAGGTCTTTTCTTACAAAGGGAGTCCCCATTGATGCCATGGTGGTGGCGGCGGCCACCAAGAAAGAGATGTCAGAAACGTCTTCTTCTGTTCATCCTCCTAATAAAGACTCTAGGACTATGGACAGATATGGGAAACGCATCTTTAGTTCTGCGACATTTGCAATGAGATCACTCAACTGTTTGACCCACTTTACCCATCTACAACGAGATGATCTCAAAGAGCTTGGAGATGCTCTACAGGGCAAAACAGATGATGCTTTTTCAGAGAAAGTAACGGCACAGCTTAACACCCTTAATTCTATTGTGAACTTGTCCATGCAGCTTATTTCTTATGCAGCCGATGGATCAAGCCGGGCAGCAGGTTCAGTGATAGCTCTGTGGAGACAATCCTGCATGCGCTTATGCTCCTTTGCGGAAGCCTTCAAGTCTTCCTTTGTTAATACCCCATTTGATGGCTCTTCCTTGTTTGGGCCTAAAATCAAGGAGACACTTACTAGGTGTGAGCAGGAAGGAAAGACTGTATCTGCCGTAGGAGTCCGTTTTTCAACCCCCACTAGACCATACCCCAAAGGGCGGAAAGGTGGAAAAATGTGGTTCCGAAAGTCCCAAGGAGCTTTCCAGAACACATGTAGTGAACCCCCCTCCAGGGGCAGAGGAGGGGGGCTAATGGTAGACATCGCCCAGACCGCAGAGGGGGTCTGCAGAACCAGGGTGACAGGGAGCAGTTCCTTGGCAAGCCCTATCAGCGCTCCTGAGATGAGGCCCGACCATCCTGCTCTGGAGGCAGTCGGGGGTCGCTTAGCTTTATACCCAGATGCCTGGCTAGGAATTACATTAGATTCTTGGGTAAAAAGCATAATTACCAGAGGTTACATCATTCCTTTTTCAGAATCCCCTTCCATTCGTACAAGAATCCCAGATGTTCCACCCAGTCTGCAGAATCTAGCAACCATAGAAATTCAAAGGCTGCTAGAAAAAAGTCATCCATCCAGTCCCGGCAGACCAGATAGGATCCAGATCTTACTCCAAGTTCTTTTTAGTTCCAAAGAAAACAGGGGACTGGAGGCCCATCTTGGACCTCAGCAAACTAAATACCTTTGTCAAAAAGGAAAAGTTCCAGATGGTCACGCTTCAATCGATACTTCCATTTCTCGAAACGGGCGATTGGATGTGCTCTGTAGATCTCAAGAATGCGTACTACCACATCAAAATGGCCAGGCCATCCAGAGATCACTTGCGTTTCCGGCTGGGGGCCAGTCACTACTATTTCCGAGCTCTGCCCTTTGGTCTCACCACAGCCCCCAGAGTGTTCACCAAATGTATGGCAGTGGTCTTGGCTCACCTGAGACGTTTAGGATTCCGGGTGTTTCCATATCTCGATGACTGGCTCCTCACCGCCTCCACCAGGCATCAACTGATTTGCACCAGAGATTACACTATCTACCTGTGTTCCAGGTTGGGCATAACTTTTAATTTCTAAAAATCTGCTTTATTGCTGTCGCAGCATTTCCTTTATAGGAGCAGATCTAGACACCATCACCTCCCTGGTCAGATTACCTCTAGAAAGAGTAATATCTTTGCAAAGTCAAGTGTCCCAGTTGTTAATGGAAAGGAGAGTTCTGGCATTCCAGGTTCTGAAGCTTTAGGCACCATGGCAGCTACACTCATAGCGGTTCCTCTGGGAAGAATGCACATGAGGATACTCCAGTGGCTACTATTCACACAGTGGTCTTATCAACAGCTTCTAATGTCACACAAGATTATTCTGACAAATGCTTGCAAAAAGGACCTTCACTGGTGGTTGAACAGCCACCAAGTTACTGTAGGACGCCCATTTATACTTCCCCCTCCCACAGCCACAGTGACCACGGATGCTTCCCTGATAGGGTGGGGAGGGGGATATTTCAGGGAAGAACTGTCCAAGGCACTTGGTCAGGCATGAAATCTCATTGGCACATCAATGTTTTAGAGTTGAGAGCGGTGTTTCTAGCGTTACAACACTTTCACAACTCTCTACCTCGAGAGACTATTGCAATACAGACAGACAATATGTCGGTAGTCTGGTACATCAACAAGCAAGGGGGAACCAAGTATTACCCCTTATGCTGAGAGGCCCTGAGACTTTGGCAGTGGGCGGTATCCACCGGGCGCTTTCTGATAGCAACGCACATACCCGGGTCATCCAGTGTCATAGCGGACAAACTGAGCAGAGCCATTCTGTTGCCCCACAAGTGGTCCCTCAAAGAATGAGTGGCGGAAAGGATATTCCGCAGATGGGGCCAGCCTTGCTGCGACCTTTTTGCATCCCCGATGAATGCCAAATGCAGAAGCTACTTTGCCCTGTACCCCCCACCGGGGGACAGCCCAAGGGACTCACTTGTACATGATTGGCCCTCTGGTCTCCTATATGCCTTCCCTCCAATCCCTCTGATTCCCAGATTCTTACAGAAAGCCAAAAGCCTGGGAAGGACTGTTATTCTAATAGCCCCATTTTGGCCTCGGCAGATATGGTTCCCCTTCCTACAGCAATACCAAGTGGAAGAACCTTGGGTTCTGGACCCAGTGCCAGACCTTCTGACTCATTTGTCGGGAATTCTTCATCTCTCACTTGTCTCCCTTAAACTGACAGCTTGGCTGCTCCACTTCCCAACCTAGCCAGGTCACATGATTTGTCTCCAGCGGTTCAACATATTTTAGTTTCCTCTCACAAAGTCTCCACCAGGAAACTTTATAATAGCAAGTGGAGGCGATTTGTTCATTGGGCTTCTCAGCATGGTATTGATCCCTATGTTGATCCTATTCCTAGTATTCTGGAATTCTTGACTTTGCTCTTTCACAACGGTGCTGCAGCTTCTACGATAAGGGTTCAATTAGCTGCCATATCTAACTTCCATGTGGGATGCAGTGGCTCAAACATTATGTCCCACAGATTATGTAAAGCCTTTTTGAAAGGGACTCATCGCCTTAGGCCACCTATCAGACATTCTGTTAGCACCAAATTCAGATTCCAGGGAGTATCTCAACTCATTCTTCCACCTTTTGAGGCTGCATCATCTTGTCTTTTGAAGTTCCTTTCTTGGAAGACAATTTTCCTAGTAGCTATTACTTTGGCTCGTAGAGTTTCTGAAATACAAGCACTTTCTATCAGGCCCCCATATCTAGTCTTTCACCCCGACAGAGTGTCTTTAAGAACAAATCCTACCTTTCATCCTAAGGTCTTCTTCGAGGCAAATTTGAACCAGTCTATTGACCTTCTTACTTTTTTCAGACATCATGCTAATAGAATGGAGTACATGTTACATAAGCTTGATGTTCACAGACAATTGAAGTTTTACTTGGACAGAACAAAAAATTTAGGAAATCTGATCAACTATCCATTTCCTATGCAGACAATAAGAAAGGTTTGTCGGTATCCAAAGTTACATTGTCCAAATGGATTACTGATTGTATAAAATTTGTATATTCTTCAGCTGAACAACCTTTAGAACATGAGGTGAAAGCTCATTCTACCAGGGCTGTTTCTACATCTTTAGCCCATGCAGCCCATCTACCTTTGGACATCATTTGTGCAGCTGCTACTTGGTCGAAACCTCATACGTTTATCACTCATTACAGAGTGGACAGGGCCTCCAGGGGCAGATCTTCCTTTGGTTCCACCATTCTCAGGAATGTACTCTCATGAGCTGCCCAGAATTAGGGTGCTTGGGATGCTACCCACGTGTAAAGAACAAACGGTGAGATTGAACAACTTCACATAAAGAAGTTATGTTCTTACCATAACGTTCCATGTGAGTGGTTCATCTCGCCTTTGTTTTTACACTCCCTCCCACCTTCCCCCTCCAGGTTATGGAAGAACGGGTATGACTGGTGGTCTGGTTGGTCTTGCTAATGTCCTTCTTTCCAACCAGATTACTGTTTAGCTATTGTAAATAGTTATGTACTTTGTACATTGTTTATAATTGGTTGCTTAGTGTGTTTGTTTCTTGCTGGTTCAGCAAACTAGATCTGGGGTTGGTAGGAGAGCATCATGGGATAGGGACTGTGCCTCGAGCTAACTCAAAGATCTTGAGCTTGGAAAGCGGCCTACTCGGAGCCGATGGATAGGCTCTGAACCCACGTGTAAAGAACAAAGGCGAGATGAACAACTCACATGGAACATTATGGTAAGAACATAACTTCTTTTTCTCCTTAAAGGCCTGCATCCAAAATCCCAGTCTCTCCTTGTTTCTTGCTCCCCCCCCCCTGTTTCAACATCATCCCTTTCCACCTTGAATTATAGATGTAATGTGATCCTATCTCGCCTACATTCTCTACAGATGGGTTCAGAGCCGACCCTCGGCTCCGACTCAGTCGCTATACAATAGAACGCAGTCTCTTATTGGCTGAGTTACCTCATATCCCAGGATGCACCACTACTGCTTCCCCAGATCTTGTTTGCCGCTTCTCCAGCATAGACGTGGTCTCGGACTTGGCTGAGCTAAGTGCCTTTTAGTCAATAATTTACTGTCAAAAATTTCGCTAAAACTGACCCAAAAGCTGTTTTAACAGCTACTTATTGTTGTATGACTGTGTAGTTAAAAAATTTTGTGGTAAAATTGTTTTATTTTTGGAGGTAAGTGATCCCGTTTAAGTTAGAGGGGCCTTGCCCTAGCCTACGCATTTTAGTCAGAGCTGATTAACAGCTACTCATTGTGTGACTGTGTAATTGAAAATTTTGTGGTAAAATTGTGTTATTTTTTGGTGCTAAGTGATCCCGTTTAACTTAGAGGGACCTTGCCCTAGACTACGTGTTTTAGTTTGAGTCTAGGCTATCTTGTGTCTAGTTTTTTCTTTTGAAGTCTTTGAAGTTTGGTGTTGAAGCCATGTCGAAGGAACATAGGCCATCAGGGTTCAAAAAATGTTCGAAATGCAATTATAAAATGTCCATTACGGACGATCATTCCTTATGTGTTTACTGTTTGAGGCCGAAACACCTCCAGGAATCCTGTAGCGTTTGCCACGCTTTTTCCTCTCGTGTGCTCCAAGAGAGGAAAAATAAGTTGATTTTGAAAGGGCTTATTACCCCTTCCTTTGAGGAAGCCCTATCTTCTTCTTCTTCCCCGTCGAGGAAGAAAAATCTTGCTCCGACCAGCCCGTCGGACCGGCAGCAAAAGTCAAGGCAGGCTTCTCCGCCGGCTCCACGGACTTCGGAGCCGAGGGCGGAACGGTCTGCCTCGATGTCTCCTGCCTCGACTCCTCTGGCTCCCGAGTCGAGAGCTCGGGTGTCGAGAGGCGAGTCATCTCCATCGGCTCCACTGCCTTCGGAGCCGATGAGGGTTGCCCGCTCAGACTCTTCCCCTTCGGTGCCGAAGTCCCCATTGGCTCCAAGTGAAATTGCAGTGGTAGTGGAATCTCCCTCGGCGCCGATACTTCTCAAAACCATACGGAGCCGGTCCCCCAGTCTTTCGGAGCTGGCGGAGAAGTCGACTTGGACCCGGTCGGTCTCTTCTCTGTCATCGAGGATGTCTGATTCGGATGTAGACAGGGTGCTTCAAAGGCTTTTTCAGTCTCCGGTCTTTCAAAAGTTGGTCTCGGTTCCAGCCCTGTCGGCTCCGGAGCCGGTTTCCCACCCGGCTATCTCGGTTCCTCCTCCAACAGCTTCGGCGCCATTGGAGTCGGTGTTGGTAGAGCCGGTGGAGGTTATTGGGTCGGTTCCGACCCTAACTCCAACCCGCCTTCGGTCGGGGTTGCACGCTGGACCTCCTCTGTCGGCCCCGGGGACGCCGACCGATCCTTTCAGTTCTGAGCCTCCCTCTCGGTGCGTCGGCGGCGGGAGTTCCGACTGCTGTTGTGGCCTTGGGGGTTGAACCATCCCAGGACTCTGGGGGTCCCGCCTTCAAGGCCATGAGGAGTGCCTTGGCCAAATCCTCTCTGGCCACTTCTACCATTTCACCACCACCTTCCCTTGGCACAGAGACTGGCTCCTTTGTAATCCCCCTGTCTCACGACAGTGGAGCCCTGGGGCCTGAGGCTACCCCCATCGGGGGTTCCCTTCTTCCTGGTGGTCCCTCCGAAGCGTCTTCGGAGGAACCTCCCAGGAAGAGACAGTGCAAGAGGAAGCACGTAGACTCCCCTGATGAGTCTCTCACCTCTGACACCGACCTCGATGATGCGGAAGGGTCCCCCAAGTCTTCCTCCGATGATGTATCCTTTGCGGACATCTTGGAGATCCTTAAGCAACGAGGCGACAGGCAGTCCAAACCCCCTTCTGCTGAGGAGTCGGTGTTCCTCGAGGCCTTCGGGGCTCAACCCTCCGCCTCCTGGGTGTCTCCGCCCTTCGATGAGCTTCTGGATTTGATCTCTCGAAGGGCGTGGGAACACCCGGACTCTGTTGAACCGGTGCCAGCTCGCCCCAATAAATTCCTTTCGGCACCCCCTGATAAGGACTTTCTTTCCAAAGGTGTGGCTGTAGATGCCTTGGTGGTGGCATCTGCCACCCAGCAAGATGTGGCAGAGGCTTCAACGTCCGTCCATCCTCCTAATAAGGAGTCTAGGAGCATGGATCGGTACGGGAAGCGCACCCTTACTTCAGCAACCTTTACATTAAGGTCTCTGAACTACTTGACGCATTTCACGAGATTGCAGAGAGATCTGGTCAAGGAGCTTTCGGATACTCTCTCCGGTAACTTACCTGAGCCGTTAGCCCAGACGGTTAACTCCCAGTTGGCTACCCTGTCCTCGTTATCCAACTCGTCCATGAGGCTCATTTCATATGCAGCCGAGGGAGCGAGCAGAGCAGCGGGCACAGGTGTTGCTTTACGGAGACAAGCCTGGCTACGCCTGTGTCACTTTGCGGAGGCCTTTAAGTCTTCCTTTGCTGACGCCCCCTTCGATGGGTCCTCTCTGTTTGGACCCAAGGTAAAGGACACTTTGACTCGCTGCGAACAGGAGGGTAAGACTTTAACTGCCGTAGGGGCCCGGTTTTCCACTCCCTTCAGACCTTATCCCAAGGCTCGAAGAGGAGGGAAAATGTGGTTCCGTAAATCTCAAAAGCCTTACTCGTCGCAGCAGAGCGATTCCCCTTCTAGAGGCAGAGGAGGTGGAAATTTTTCAGGGAGACGCCGTCCCAGAGGCGGCAGAGGCCCCCGCAACACTGGAGACCGCGAGTCCTTTTGTGGCTCCTCCTCCTTCCAGCATCCCTGAAGGAGTGCCCGACTGTGCAGCTCTGGAGCCAGTCGGGGGTCGTTTTTCGAGGCACCTAAAGGCCTGGGAAAGTATCACTCAGGACCAGTGGGTGCTTCGAATCATCGCCGGAGGTTACACCATTCCCTTTTCTCAACCCCCCACCATCCCAAAGAATCCCGGACCCGCCACCCAGTCAACGGGATCTGGCAGCCAGCGAAATTTCGAAGCTGCTTCAAAAAGGAGTCATCCAACCTGTCCCCGCAGATCAGGCCAGATCAGGGACTTACTCAAGATTCTTTTTGGTACCAAAAAAGACCGGGGACTTCAGGCCCATTTTGGATCTCAGCAGGTTAAACCGATCAGTGAAAAAGTCCAGATTCCAGATGGTCATCTTGCAATCCATTCTCCCGCTTTTGGAGAAGAATGTTTGGATGTGCTCCATAGATCTCAAAGACGCCTATTATCACATTCTGATAGATCTGGCGTCAAGGAGACACTTGCGCTTCAGCCTAGGAGACAGTCTTTTCCAGTTCTGTGCACTGCCCTTTGGTCTCACCACAGCCCCCAGGGTGTTCACCAAATGTTTGGCAGTGGTGACTGCTCACCTGAGGAGTCTAGGATTCCAGGTGTTTCCGTACCTAGACGACTGGCTCCTAACTGCCACCTCCAGGCATCTACTCTTAAAAACTCTAGCAGCCAGTATCTCCCTAGGCAACTCCTTAGGAATCACCTTCAATTGGACAAACTCCGTATTGCTGCCATCACAGCGTATTCTGTTTATTTGTGCAGAAATGGACTCAAGGCAGATGCGAGTCTATCTTCCTGCGGAAAGGATAGCAACACTGCAGTCTCAGGTTCAGGTGTTACTCCTCAGACGTCACGCTCCAGCGAGAATGGTCCTGCAGCTGTTGGGTTCCATGTCAGCCACCATTCTTCTCGTCCCCTTGGCAAGGTTGCATATGAGGATACTCCAGTGGCTCCTCTCAGTCCAGTGGTCTTATCAAGACCTTCCCCTCAGTCACCACGTATTGATCACAGAGATGTGCAAACAGGATCTTCGTTGGTGGCTTCTTTCCTCCAACCTGGATCAGGGGCGACCCTTTGTTCCCCATCCCCCTCGGCCACGTTGACTACGGACGCCTCCCAGACAGGGTGGGGGGGACATTATCTGGACAGGTCGGTCCAAGGCATGTGGCACTCCGACGAGAGTCTTCTCCACATCAATATCCTGGAAATGAGGGTGGTGCTTTTAACGTTGCAAGCACTGCACGATCACCTCCCCCAGGGTACGATTGCCATTCAGTCTGACAACATGTCAGTAGTCTGGTACTTGAACAAGCAAGGAGGGACCAGGTCTTACCCCCTTTGCAGAGAGGCCATGAAGGTATGGGATTGGGCGATTGCTACCAAACGTTTTCTAGTAGCAACACACATTCCGGGGAGATCCAATGTGATAGCCGACAGACTGAGCAGGACTATTCTCTCCCCTCACGAATGGTCCTTGAACGACAGAGTGGTGACACAGATTTTCAAGAGATGGGGAGCTCCATGTTGCGATCTTTTTGCAACTCCCCTCAACGCAAAATGCCAGCAGTTCTTCTCTCTCACCCCAGTTCCGGGGGAGATTCCCAAAGATGCTCTGGTCCAAGCTTGGCCCCCTGGTCTGCTATACGCCTTTTTACCGGTTCCTCTTCTCCCCAAGGTGATTCAAAAGGCGATTCACTTGGAAAGCAAAATGATTCTAATCGCCCCATACTGGCCTCGACAAGTCTGGTTCCCCTTTCTTCACAAATATGCATTGGAGGGTCCCTGGTTCCTGGACCAAGTTCTGGACCTCTTGACGCATCAGTCAGGACAGCTCCATCAGTCCCTTCATTCATTGAGGCTAGCAGCTTGGCTTACTCCTCTTCCGACAGTAGTCTGGAGCCATTCTTTCGACCCTGAAGTCATGCATATTTTGTCCTCAGCCCACAAGACTTCTTCTAAAAAGATGTATAGCAGTAAATGGAAGAGGTTTGCTATTTGGGCCCAACTCCGAGGATTAGACCCTATGACAGCCTCGGTGTCAGAGGTTCTGAAGTTTTTAACTTCCCTGTTCAACCAGGGTTGTTCGGTGTCTACCATCAAAGTTCAATTGGCGGCTATTTCCAATTTTCACAAGAGCGTAAAACCACCTTTAATGAGCAACAAGTTGTGTAAAGCCTTTATTAAAGGAGCTTGGCTTCTACGGCACCCTATATCTCATCCCGCCCAACCGTGGGACCTTAACGTAGTGTTAGGTGCATTAACCGCACCTCCCTTTGAGCCAGCAGCAACCTGTGACTTAAAATTTCTTTCTTGGAAGACTGCCCTTTTAGTTGCTATCACATCAGCTAGGCGAGTTTCAGAACTTCAAGCCTTATGTATCACACCACCATACCTGGTATTTCACAAGGATAGAGTATCTCTTAGACCAAACCCATCCTTCATACCAAAGGTTTGTTCTAACTTTTGTTTGCAACAATCACTGGAGTTACCGTTTTTTTTCCCTAAGTATTCAAACAGAGCTGAGTATACCTTTCACAGCTTAGATGTACACAGGCAATTACGTTTCTGTTTGGATAGGACACACCAAGCACGAAAAACAGATCAACTGTTTGTGTCCTTTTCGGACAGTAAATTGGGCAAAGCCGTCACGAAAGTCACTATTGCCAAATGGATCAGAGACTGTATCAGTCATATCTATCGCATTTCAAATAAAGAGCTTACAGTTCCAGTGAAAGCTCATTCTACCAGGGCTATGGCCACCTCGGCAGCCTTTCATTCCAAGCTCTCTATTAATGACATCTGTGCGGCTGCTACGTGGTCTTCTCTACACACCTTTATTTCTCATTACAAATTGGATGTGGCATCTAGGGGTCAAGCTTCCTTCGGTTCCACGGTTCTCCAGACCGTTTTCCAGTGAGCCACCCAGGAATTAGGTGCTAGGGACGCTGTCCCATCTGTAGAGAATGTAGGCGAGATAGGATCACATTACATCTTTTAGTTATGTACTTACATAAGCTTAGATGTATGGGATCCATCTCGCCTACATTCCTAATAACCCACCCTCCTTCCCCCTGCCTTGTAGGCCAGAAGAGACCGGACGATCCGAATTCAACTGTTTCCTCTCTGGAAACACCTGGCAATGTTATAACAACAGTCTATGTGTGTGTGCATGTGTGCAGACAAACAAGATCTGGGGAAGCAGTAGTGGTGCATCCTGGGATATGAGGTAACTCAGTCAATAAGAGACTGCGTTCTATTGTATAGCGGCCGAGTCGGAGCCGAGGGTCGGCTCCAAACCCATCTGTAGAGAATGTAGGCGAGATGGATCCCATACATCTAAAGTTATGGTAAGTACATAATTAAAAGTTTTCTGTTTTGCTATGTTTAGGAGTCTTACCTCGTTAGCTTTGAAATACTCCTTCAAACTGGGTAATCCCAATCTGCCCTGTTCTACTGGAAGAGTCAGCTTATCCCACTTGACTCTTGCCTTCTTCCCTCCCAGATAAAGTCCTTCAGCTGTTTATTAATTGCTGTCCACAACTTCTCCTCTGTTTGGTCAAAATATGCCTGACCTGTGTATAAGACTAAAGGTCCTGAAAACATTTTGACTGCTTGTATCTCAGTATCCATATCCATATAACAAAGCTTCCATTTTCTCATTTTTTGTATTATCTTCTTAGTTAGTTCCCACATATCCTTAGCTGCCACACCAGAATAATTTTTAATCCATATTTCTAAATATTTCATTTTATCTTATCCCCTTAAATATGGATATTGCTGAGTCAGTTAATGTGTGGGTACATAATTTACCACTATCTCCTTTGTTTTAGCTTCATTAATGTATTCTGAAAAGATTTGAAACTGTCTCAAAATGCCCCACAACATTGTAATGTCTCTTTCTGGTTTTGTCAGGTATAAAATAATATCATCTGCAAATAGAGACAGCTTTTCTTGACTACCACACCAATTATATCCTTGAATTTCTGAGTCTCTTATTTTCTTTGCCAGTGATTCTAAATATAATGCAAGTAACAAAGGGGAAAGAGGACACCCCTGCCTGGTTCCTTTACTCAAGTAGAAATTGTCAGAGAGGACCCCACGCACTTTGATTTTCACCTCTGATCCCTCATTGGCTGTTGGAACATGATGGTGCCTTGTATGGCAGTGGCCTCTCTGGCTCCCAATGCACTTTTTGTTTTCATGTTGTGCCGTGTGAATCTTTTGATGTGGTGAGAACGCTTTTGTTGTCAAGCGAGTAGATGTGTCACGATGAAAATTTTGGTGGTGTCATAATATGAAATAGTGCCTGTTGTTGCCTGTTTTTCTGATGAAATAGCATGGAGCGGTGGAAGTCGGGCCTCCAATGGTGATCCAAACTGATGTGGAGGGCGGGAAACAGAATTTCGCTTTGGTTTGAAAATGGAATCCTTGAATGTGACAGTGGGTTAGAGTGATGGAAAAGAAGGAGACTGTTTGGATGGTGGTCTGCGAGGGTTGGTGGTGTCAGCAGAAAGGAAAGACTTGGTGGTTGTTAGTGATGGTGTGGCCAGTTGGGCCTGCAAGTAGAGGTGATTGAAAGACTGTTTTTGGAAGATGGTCAGAAGGAAGAACGTTGGACTGAATGATGCTAGGGGGTGATCAGGACTGCAGGTAGCGGCGGTTGGATGGTTATTGGTGATGAGAGGAGGTCATATAAAAGGACTGTTTATATAATGTTGATGGAGATGCACTGATGGCAGCAGATGTATCGTGCGTGTTTATAGCTTCTAATCTTTGGTTGGCTCTTCACTGTTGTGTCATTGCTGTTTACTGTTATATGTATCTGTGTTCTGCTGTTATTTGTGCATGAGTTTGGAGGAATGTAATTTTGTTCAGCTGTACTTTGGTATGGTTAAATGACAATAAAGCTTGCTTTGCTTTGCTCATATATCCTCTTAATCTACATCATAATGTTCTCAGGAAATGCAAATACTTCCATTGCTTTGTTCATAAAGTCCCAGCTTACTCTGTCAAATGCTTTCTCTGCATCAAGACCCACCAACAACAATGGTATCTTATTACATTCCGTTTCCCTCTGCATCATCAGTGTTTTTTTAATGTTGCCAATGTTTGCCTCCCCTCCACAAAACCACATTGATCCATATTTATCAATTTTGGCATTACCTTTGTCATTCTTTAGCCATCGTAGACATGAACACTTTATAATCATGGCTTAGTATTGAAATGGGCCTGTATGAAGCTGGGTCTAATAGATCTTTACCCTCTTTAGGTATTACAGCTACCACTGCTTTCTTCCAGGATGTTGGTACCTCTCCTCTTAAAATACTGTTAAAACCTTCCAGATGTTTATCAGTTATTTCCTCCTAGCTTCCATATTTCTACGGGAATACCCTCTATTCCTGGGTACTTTCCTGTAGATTGGTTGTATTTCATAATTTTAATTTCATCTCCTCCTGTCTTGACCACTGATAATTGAGCCTCATCTGCCTCTAACCTTGGCATATTTAATTCTTCCATAAACATTTCCATTTGTATCTTTTCTTGATTTCCATATTTCTCTGCTTTATACAGACGTTCATAGCATTTCTTTAAATATTTCTAATGCCACTAGAGGATCTCGTTTCCTTCCTTCTTATAATCTGCCTAAGCTTGACAACAGCCCTTTCTACTTTCTGTTGCCCGAGTCATTGTGCTAAAACTTTTTGTGGTATGGTTTTATTATTAAAAAAACAGTTGCTTAACAGAAATCTTTCTAAACTTTTGCATATTCTCGAGGTAATCCCTTAATGTGAAGTTGTTCTATCTCGCCTTCATTCTCACTGATGGGTTCAGAGCCGATCCTCGGCTCCGACTCGGCCAAATACAAAAGCTCAAGATCTTCAAGCAGCTCGTGGCCTCCATTTCCCATGATGCAGTGGTGCTTCCCTCAGATCTTGTTTGCCGCTGCAACATATCGGGAGTTCTTCGACAGCTCTGGCCAGTATTATTGAAAATGTCTTTATATTTCTCAATAGATATTATATTCCTGGATATTTTTCTATAGCTCTTGCTGTTTTCTTAGTTTCTAGTGAGTGTTAGATAGTTAAAGCTTAGAGAGTGCATTATTGGTTCTATTAGTGGCCTTTGTTTTCTAGACTGATTTATAACAACTCGTTTGAGTTAGAGAGTTTAGTCAAAATTTTTTCTCCCTATCCTTTTACTGTGTGCTTTAGAGAGCATGTTAAGTTTGAGCCCGTTTTATTTATTTATTTATTTATTTTAGGGCAGTAGTGCTTTTTTCTGTGTGCTGTAGTGTTAGAAATTGTAGAACTTAGAGCCCTGTTGTTTGTTAGGGCTGTCTTATACATATATAGTATTGTGTGCCTTTCATAGCTAGTCATATAATGTGTGCTGTAGTGTTTAAATATTGTAGAGTTAAAGCCCTGTTTTTTTATTGAGACTATTCTATATTTCTATATATGTATATATATATATATATATATATATATATATATATATATATATATATATATATATATATATAGGATTGTGTGTTTTTCCCGTAGTCAATCATATAGTGTGCTTTGCCTGTTAATTGTTACTTTATTGTACAGCCATGTTTCAAGAAAAAGCTAAGTCTGGTTTCAAAAAGTGTCCCAAATGTGGACAAAAGATATCTATTACAGATGGTCATACAGAGTGTGTTTATTGTTTAGGTGAGGTTCACCTTCAGGAGAATTGTGCCATCCGTCATTCGTTTAGCTCTCATGTTATCCACGAACGTAGGAGCAAATTAATAGCCAGGGGATTATTGAAGTCTTCTTTTCAGGAATCCTTGGATAAGGACAAACCTGCAAAATCATCCAAGACATTGTCTTCTAGCTCATCTTCTGGGTCAGAGCCAAAAAAGTGCTCATCGACATCTATACCTAGTCGGACTACCACTTCGGCTCCATTGCCCACAGAACCGGAGGTGGTGGTTGTTAGTAGGAGCCAGTCCCCAGTATTGGAGCCAGTATCCCCTACTCTAAAGTCTCCAGTCCTGCAGTCAGTGGCCTCTTCTATAGCTTCTTCCCGGTCCTCAAGACTGTCCAATAAGGATGTTTATCGAGTGGTGCAGAGGGGGCGGCCACAGTGGTGCAGCGGTTAGCGTTGTCGCCTGACAGCAAGAGGATCTCCGGTTCGATTCTCTGCTGGGGTGCCTTCTGTGCACGGAGTCTGCATGTCCTCCCTCTGGTTGTGTGGGTTTTCTCCGGTTTCCTCCCACATCCTAAAGACATGCTGTAGGTGGATTGGACACACTAAATTGGCCCTAGGCATGAGTGAGTGCCTTCCGTGGAAGGTTGGGCGCCAGGCTGGCAACTCAACACCGTAAAACTCCACTGCCAATCATGAGCAGACAGGTGATCTGCTGTGGCGACCTCTAACCGGGAAAAGCCAAAAGAAGAAGAAGAAGATTGAGTGGTGCAGATGCTTCTGCAGACCCAGGTGCTACAAAAATTCTGTTGGGGCCGACTCTTGGGGCTTCGGAACCAAGGACCCAACCCATTTCTACTGTTCCTCCTCCAATTCGATCTGAAGTTTCAGAGATGGACTGTTCAGAACCGATAATTGTGGAACCGCTGGAGCCAGCACCCCTTCCAGGGCTATCGGTTCCGACTACTTTGACTTCTTCGGTGCCAACCTTAGAGTCTAGGAGCCGACACTCACCGGTTGGGTCCAGAGAGGATAGTCGTAACAACCTTTCAGTTCTGACTTTGCCTCTTGGGGGCTCGGCTCGGGTGAGTTCGGCACCTACCTAAGGCTCAGAGCCCACCACTTCAGTGCTGCAGAGTCTGTTTCTGTGGATCCAGGGGTTTCCTCAGATCAGAGCTGGGGGGCCTTTGATGCCATGATGAGAGCATTGTCCCCTTGGGCATCCACATCATTGGTACTGGCAACCTCCTGCCGTAAAGCTCCTACGTCTGTCTCTGCTTCACTGATCCCTCAAAAGTGTAGAGACCCAGAGCCTCAGGTTGCCCTATTGGGTGAACCCTGCTTATCCGGGGCCTCCCCAGAAGCTCCCACTGAGGAGGTTCCCAGGAAGAGGCTTTGCAAGAAGAAGCATCTGGATTCCCCACAGGAATCCATCACATCGGTTACTGACTTAGATGAGTCAGAAGGGTCCCCACAGACCCCCACTGAAGATATCTCTTTCACTGATATCTTG
Organism: Protopterus annectens; assembly: GCF_019279795.1. NCBI lineage: Eukaryota > Metazoa > Chordata > Ceratodontiformes > Protopteridae > Protopterus > Protopterus annectens. The sequence goes on along the minus strand of NC_056730.1, from coordinate 366,039,023 downwards.
GAAATATTGAAACAGAGGGGTGGCCGGAAGCCCAGTAACCCTACTGATGATGAGTCAGTACTCTTGAATGCTTTTGGGTCTCAACCCTCCACCTCTTGGGTGACTCCACCTTTTGATGAGCTGGTAGACCTTCTTTCTCGAAAGATGTGGGAGTACCCGGATACCATGGAACCTGTCCCTTGGAGGCTTAACAAATTCATAATGTCCCCCCCCCCCCAGGACAAGGCTTTCATTACCAAAGGAGTACCCGTTGATGCTACGGTGATGGCGGCAGCCACCAAAAAGGAGTTGTCAGAGACCTCTATATCTGTTCATCCTCCTAGGATCCTCCTCTAGGTTCATGGACAGATATGGAAAGTGCATGTTAAGTTCAGCAGCCTTTGCTCTTCGATCCCTGATCTATCTTACACATTTTACTAGACTACACAAAGATCTCCATAAGGAGTTGGGAGATACTCTACAGGGTGCAGCAGCTGCGGCGGTCTCAGACAAGGTAACTTCCCAGCTTGCTACCCTAAATTCCCTTATAAACTCTTCCATGCATCTGATTTTATATGCAGCTGATGGAACGAGCAGGACAACGGGTACAGGAATTGCTCTTAGGAGATGCTCCTGGATGTGCTTATATTCCTTTGTGGAGCCCTGTAAGTCATCTTTTGCTAATACCCCTTTATTGGTTCATCCCTTTTTGGATCAAAAGTGAATGAAACACTTAGCAGGTGTGAGCAAGATGGAAAGACTCTGCCTGCTGTAGGAGTCCGTTTTTCCACCCCTACCAGACCTTATCCTAAAGGTCGAAAAAGTGGGAAAATGTGGTTCCTTAAATCCCAGGGAGCTTTGACACACATGGTGAACCCCCCTCTACAGGCAGAGGAGGGGGCAGTAATAGAAGATGCCATCCACATGGCAGAGGGGACCCACAAAATCCAGAGGACAAGGATCAGTTCTTTGGAAAGCCCTATCAGCGCTCATGAAAGGAGGCCCGTCTGTCCATCTCTGGAGGCAGGCAGGGGATGCTTATCTTTGTACCCAGTCACCTGGCTAAAAATCACAAAAGACTATTGGGTACAATGCGTACTATCCAGAGGATAATCCATTCCCTTTGCCACCCCACCACCACTTGTGAAAAAAATCCTGGGCATCCCACCCAGTCGCAGGGAACAGGCAGCCATAGAAATTACAAGGTTGCTAGAAAAAAAAGTCATCCAACCAGTCCCAGCAGACCAGAGAAGATCCGGAACTTACTCAAGGTTCTTTTTAGTTCCAAAGAAAACAGGGGACTGGAGACCCATTTTGGATCTCAACAGATTGAACAAATTTGTCAAAAAAACAAACCTCTGGATGGTCACGCTACAGTCTATACTTCCCGTTCTAGAGAATGACAATTGGATTTGCTCAATAGATCTCCAGGATGCATACTACCACATAAAGATAACCAGACCATCCAGGGCTCATCTGTGCTTTCAGCTGGGAATCAGTCACTTTCAGTTTAGAGCTCTGCCCTTTGGTCTTACTACAGCCCCCAAAGTGTTCACCAAATGCATGGCAGTAGTCATGGCTCATTGGAGACGTTTAGGATTCCAGGTGTTTCCATACTTAGATGACTGGCTCCTCACCACCATTACCAAGCATCAACTCATACAAGCAAGAGATATGACCTTAGATCTTTGCAGTCGATTGGGAATTACCATAAACTCAGAAAAATCTGTCATATTGCCATCCAAATGTACTGTTTTTATAGGAGCAGATTTCGACACAGTTTCCATGACTGTAAAGCTTCCAACGGAAGAGTTGGGACCCTTCAACAACAAGTTCTCAACCTCATTTCCAAACAAAAAGCCCCTGCTTCAACAGTGCTCAAGTTATTAGGGACCATGGTGGTAGCCATGATTGCCATTCCATTCGATCGAATGCCTATGCAGATACTGCAGTGGCTCCTATTCACACAATAGTCCTTTCAAGAACTTCCAATGTCTCGTGATTATGATAATGAATTCATGCAAGAAGGATCTTCACTGGTGGATGAGTTCTCTACAAGTAACAATAGGATGTCCCTTTGTTCTACACACTCCTGTTGCCACTGTGACCACGGATGCTTCCCTGAAAGGGTGGGGGGGGGGCATTTTCAGGGAAAGACAGCCCAAGGCACATGGGAGATTCATGAGGCTCATCTGCATATCAATGTCCTAGAGATGAAAGTGGTACTTCTGGCGTTGCAGTCCTTTCAAGGCTTTCTTCCTCTAGGGACTATTGCAATACAGACGGACAACATGTCAGTGGTCTGGTACATAAACAAGGAGGAAGCAGATCCTACCCCCTATGTCAAGAGGCCATGAGAGTATGGCAGTGGGCAGTATCCACCCAGCACTTTCTGGTAGCAATGCACATCCTGGGGAGATCCAGTGTGATAGTAGACAAGTTGAGCAGAGCAATTCTATTGCATCACGAGTGGTCCCTGAAGGAAGAAGTAGCTGAAAGGATGTCCTGCAGATGAGGCCAGCCTTGCTGCAACCGTTTTGCAACCCCCACCAACACCAAATGCAGCAACTACTTTGCCCTAATCCCCAACCCGGGGAACACCCCAAGGGATGCACTTGTACACAGTTGGCCCCCAGGTCTTCTTTATGCTTTTCCCCCATTTCCTGTAATGCTTAAATTCCTACAGAAAGCCAGGACTCTGGGATTGAGGACCAATTGTCATTCTAATAACCCCTTATTGACCTCAAAAAATTTGGTTCCCCTTTCTTCAGCCTCATCTACTGGAAGAGAACCATAGATCCTGGACCCGGTTCCACATCTTCTGATTCATTCATCAGGGGCTCTTCATCCTGCACTTCATACCCTCAGATTGACAGCTTGGCTGCTCCAATTCCAAGAATAGCCAGGTTCCACAGTCTCTCACCTGCAGCTCAGAGCATCCAAGTCTCCTTTCATAAATCATCTACCAGGAAGCTGTACCTTAGCAAATGGAAAAGGTTTTCCATACGGGCATCCCAAAACAATGTTGACCCATATTTGGCTTTGATTTCATCCATTTTAGAGTTTCTGACCAAGCTATTTAATGAAGGGCGGCTGCAGCAACCATTAGGGTTCAGTTGGCAGCAATTTCTAATTTTCATATTGGCTATCCAGGGGACTTCTGTCATGTGCCATAGACTTTCTAAAGCCTTCCTTATAGGTACTATTCATTTGAGGCCACCTGTTAGATCCCCAGCTGCACCATGGAACCTAAATTTTGTTCTTTCCCAAATCATCTCACCCCCTTTTTGAACCAGCATCATCCTGTGACTTGAAATACTTATCATGGAAAACCATCTTTCTAGTAGCTATTACTACCACTCAAAGGGTCTCAAAATTACATGCCTTGTCCATCAAACCCCCATGCTTAATTTTTTCACGACGACAGACTCTCGCTGAGAACAAATCCTTCATTTCTACCTAAGGTTTGTACTGAAACAAACCTCAACCAGACTATAGAATTACCTGTGTTTTTCCCCAAATATACTAACAAGATGGAACATATGCTTCCCAAACTTGACGTCCATAGGCAGCTTCGATTCTATTTAAACAGGAATAAGGACTTCAGAAAATCAGAATAACTTTTTGTCTCCTTTTCATATTCAAAGAAGGGTACTCCGGAGGTAAAAAACACTTTGTCAGAAAGGTTGTCAGATTGCATTTCCTTTACATATAGCTCTGGGCATATGCCACTAAATCCTAAAGTTAAGGCCCACTCAACTAGAGCTGTTTCCACACCTTCAGCCTTTCTGGCAAGACTACCTATAGATGCCATTTGTGCAGCAGCCAAGTGGTCTTCACTTCATACCTTTATCACTCATTACAAATTGTATAAGGTCTCCAGGGACAAGGGCCTTCTTTGGTTCCATGGTTCTGAGGAATATACTTCCCTGAGCCACCCAAGAAAATGGTGCTTGGGACGCTAACCCATCAGTGAGAATGAAGGCAAGATAGAACAACTTCACATAAAGAAGTTATGTACTCACCATAACGTTCCATGTGAGCTGTTCATCTTGCCTTCATTCTTACATCCCACTCACTAACCCCCTACCAAGAATTTCTTGAAGGCCGGGAAGTTGAGACAAATCTTGGTGATAATTTGTCCTTATCTACTGTATTATTATTTTTCATACCAAGGTAGTTTAGATATCAGTATAGTTGGCTGCAAACAAGATCTGAGGGAAGCACCTGCATCATGGGATAGGGAGTAGGCCACGAGCTGCTTGAATACCTCAAGCTTTTGTATTTGGCCGAGTCGGAGCTGAGAATCAGCTCTGAACCCATCAGTGAGAATGAAGGTGAGATGAACAACTCACATGGAACATTATTTTAGGATTCTGCAGTTGATCCTCTTTTTCTGAGATTCCCCTATTCCCTTTAAATAATTCTTGTTACTTCTTAATTATAGCTCCCATTCTTTTATTTCCACCTATTTTTAAACTCCACCTTAATTTTATCCTCCTCCCCCAGCTGTATTTTCAGAAGAAATTTCTATTCTCTCTAATAGCTCCTGAATAACCTCCACCACCAATTTCTTTCTTTTCAACAGATAGGTGGGAAAGAGCCAGTGTCTCATTTTTATTTCATTACCCTTTGTTTTTATTTTAGTTGTTATTGGCACATGATCTGAAGTAGTTGTTATGTGTGTATCAAGACCTTCAATTAAATGCACATATTCCTGTAAAATGTAAATTCTGTCTTGCCTAGCCCAGTTTTTATATCTTGGGGAATAATATGTAAATTCACTCCAAACTCCTATTACTGAATTCACAACTTTCATGCCAACTTTTTCATAAATTTCTTCAAAAAATCTACCCTCCTTTGTTATACTTTCCATTCTGTGCCCCCAGACACATCTTCACTGTTGCAAATCAAATTCCAGTCCCCACCTATAAGTAACACCCTTGCTGAAAACTGATTATATTTCTCCCAGAATTTTCTTAAGCTCCATTATTTCAGTTTTAGGTGGAATATAAGTACATGTCAGTGTAGTCCTCCTCCTTTACCTGTAGCGCCTTAGCACTACTAACCTGTCATTATTATCTTTTTTTATCCTCTGCTATCACTATTGGAGCTCCTCTTGCAATTAATATAAGTACTGTTTTCCTTTGTCACAGGCACTCCACTGAATAAACATCCTGAAAACATTTCTTTAGCAAATTCACATGTTCAGTTTTTTCTAAGTGTGTCTCCTGTAGCATAGCTGTTTGCAATCTACATTTGAATGAAGTGTTCACTACTCTTTCTTTTTTTTTTGTATTTATCTGTGATTCCATTGACATTTACAGACATTACAGAAAGCATCATTGCATTATAAAGTTATTACTCCCACCTTTTATGTATAATACCTTTTTTGTTAAATGTCTAGTTCCAGCTTTAGTGTTACATGCATACTCTGTTTGACAGGCTGAATTTTTATATAGTTTTTTGTCATATCTATTTGAGCCTATGTCCCATCTTACAAAACTTTTTTGTTCTATTGAAAGCCCTCAAACAAAAAAAAATTAACACACCCCCAATACCTATTAACATAATACTAGCACACAAAACTATGTACACCTTCAGATACTGAAGTTTTACCATCCTAATAGGAACAAAAGTCCCAAAATGACAGCCACACTTACAGACTTGAGTTAACCTAAAAGGAAGGTTAAACACGCAAAGAAGCATGGTGCAGCCTGTGCGTCTACTAAGTACTAATTCAGTTAATCTTTTCTTTGTAGCTGTCCCAGGTGTTTTTTTCTTCAGCCAATCATTCTCTGCCAGCCTGTAACCAGTTTCTCTTTATCATATTGTCTCCATGGAAATGAGAACCAGGCAGCTAGTTTCTCTTTATCAGATTGTATCCATGGAAACATGAAATCCAGCTGCAGACTTGCTACTGAGCATACAAGTATTTGCTAGAAAAAAGCCTCATAGTATTCACTATTCTTTTTCATTTACTTGCTTACTCGTAAAACTTGTTACTAAATTAATCTAAGGTCCTTAATCCAGTCATTGTCCCGTGCAAGAATGAAAAAAGCACATTCATTTTTCTTTTGTAATGCTCTTTTAACCAGGATTTTTTCATTGCATTGCCTAAGTTTCTTAAAACTGAACAAGAAGAAAGAGAGAAGGGAGAAAGAAAATAAACGCAACACCTGTTTACAGTCCCCATTACACGTAAAAGTAACTGAGAAAACTTTACTTTATAGCATGCAAAGAAAACCATACAACAGAAAAGTAGTGGTAGTAAGAAAAAAATGTCATTACTCACAGTTAACTTTCTCCCTCCTCTTTCTCTCCCCAAGGCATTTTTGAGGATTAATGACATATGAAGTATGGCATTTGCTTTACAGTCCCCACAAGTCCAACATATTCTGAAAAAGTCCAATATTTCCAGATTTTCTTCTGTCATATTTCATACATATAATTTTTGCTTTGTAATCCCACAGTTTTACTGGTTTTATTACTGTTCTCCATCTCCCAAATCCTGCCTCTGCTTCATTTCCAACATACTGTTGATTTCTTCTAGTCAGCTCTCATGCTCCCTTCCTTCGCTCTAACATTTTCCAGTTAAACAGTGGAAAAAGTTTCACAGGTACAGTCTCTATGTGGTCTTTATTACCGGAAAAACAAGAAGCAGAATCTCTCTCATTTTCACAGCTCACTTTTTGTTGGACAAACTTTTGTATTTCCTCCATAGTATGTACTTCATTAAAAAATTATTTTGTCCTTCCACGGAAGAATACTTTGAAGACAGCTGGGTACAGCAGTTTGAATCTCACACTTGCGTCTTGACATTCCCTGAATAGTGGAATACATTTACCTCTCTTCTTCCTGGTGTGCAATGAGCAATCATTATCCACAAACACTCTGCTGTCGCCAACTTTTAGTACTTTGTCCTTTTGCCACGGTTTTGTCAAAATCAACTCCTTCTGCTGATAGGATTGCATGTGTACTATTAAAGGTCTAGGTTGCTTTCTCATAGCCAGGTTTCGAGTATACACACAGCGTGCCCTTTCAACTAACAGTTCCTGTTGTGGAATACCAGTCCAGTTGCTTGTTTGTGCTTTCATAAAATTAAGCAGTCTGTTCCTTCTAGCTTCTCTGGTTGTTGTGTCTTTCGGCTTTTCCCAGTTAGGGATCGCCACAGCGGAACTCTGGTCCGCTAATGATTGGCAGTTGATTTTTACATGCTGAGTTGCCAGCCCTAACGCACAACCTTCAACGAAGGTACGCCCATTCACGCATATCTCCACGCAGAAGATGCTCTAGCTGAGAGTTGAACCAGTCAGCGTCTTACTGTGAGGCGACAACGCTACCGCAGCACCACCACCATGGATAAATTAAGTTGTTGTTTTGTCCTTCGGCTTTTCGTGGTTAGGGGTCACCACAGTGGAACTCTGGTCTGCTAATGATTGGCAGTAGATTTTTACGTGCCGACTTGCCGGGCCTGACGCATAACCTTCAACGAAGGAACGCCCATTACGCATGTCGCCACACAGAAGACACTCTGAGACTCGAACGGGGCAGTGTCTTACTGTGAGGCGACAACGCTACTGAAAATCTCAGTTTTTCTCTATGTGCTCTGTCCTCTAATTCTATTTTTGAAACCTCTCTTCCTGAGCAGTCTCATATTCAACCAGCCTTTTCTTCATTTCGACCTCTGATTTTTTTCAGCTTTATCACCTCATTTGAATATTTGTATGAAGCTTCTTCTATTTTTTAAAGCCTTTTGTTCTTTGTGTTTATATATTCCATCACTGTTTGTTTATTTTAACCAAATCTGTGTGCAGTTGTCATATCTTCCTGTAGGTTACTGGAATTCATGTCTGGAGGCTGCATTGCTTTTTGCTGAACAGCTGCAGAACTTTCCCCTGTCAGTGTTTCTTCCTTACTTTTTGTAGCTGATTTTTTTTCCCAGGTCCTCTGTATTTCTTTTTTCCTGGCATCCAGGCAGTACAACACGTAACTAGCCAGTTACTGAAAGTTACCCATAAACACAAGTGTACTGACCTTCTCTGCTGAGTTTCTATTTTCACACTGGGAGAGCTAGAATTAAGCTGTTATTCAGTGTGCCCTTTGCCTAGTCTTTTGAACCATGAACGATCCAACCCTCTTTGACCTCCTGCTCCTTTGCAGAACAAATGGTACCTCAGATACCTGGTTAAAGGAACTAAACCTTCATCCAGGTCGAGGCAGAGAAATCTTGACCAATGGAGTATGAACCTATGAACCTATGAACCTATCAACAGGTAAATAAAGCATGGTGGCATGATAGATTCATATCCCAACATATCCCTCACTTGTAGAACAAACTTCCACTATGTCACTCAGAGCAGCACCATTGCCACCTTCATGGTAAGTCTAGGTAATTGAATGGACAGCCTCAAATTCTTCCAGGTCTTTCTTGTTTTGTCCTCCTTGAGGCTGGAGGGAATTTTTAGAAAGGAGTTTTGGCTATGCTTGTAATGGTCTGCAGACTGATTGCCTAGCACTTGCCTATGAGCCTGTGAATCTATACCATATGACATCAGTTATCAGTCAGTTCTGCATAATGGTTAAGTTAATGAACTGATGCATTCTTTGTCCTGTAAATCTGAGTTTGATTTCTACAGCCTTCCTTTACTTTTTCAGTAATTCTGTAGAAGTAAGCTATGTAAAAAAACAGCAGTTATATCAGTGTTAGTAAAAGGAGCTGTGTGTGTAATGGATCTTACCTAGATATTAGAATATGAAGAGTTAATCATTAATTCTTCTAGTGCTAATGTGACTTTTTTGTTTTGTTTTTACAGGGCCATTTTATGCTGAGATGATCCAGAACTTGCTTTTGCCAGTCCTACAAAACAAGGAGTGTAATTTGGTCCGTTATGATGTTATCCATGCATTGCCCAACACAGCTAATTCACTGATAGGTCGGGCAGCACACATTGCGGTGCTAGATTCTGAAATATTTTTAGAGAAATTTTTTCTTGTTGCTGGCCTTAAATATTTTCAGTAGGAGTTGAGTCAGTGTAAGAAAAATAGCTATTACCTCATAAAAGAATGAAACACAAAGTGTGTAATAATTAAGTATTAGTTGCCTCTGAGTTTTAAAATATATTTATACTTTTTATATGGAAGGTAAATTATATTACCGTGCTTAAATGTTTGTCACATTCATGGTTTGTTAGGTTATACATGGTTGTGCAATACTTCATTTCTAAATGTTATTTTACTGTCACTTTTTTCTTATTTAGTTTATGTAATTTCAGGATTGGCCTTTTTAAGTATCAACTTCAGACTCATTTTGTGTAATCCTTTAAAGTATTTCTGTGCTGTAATGAACATATTCATAGACAGAGACCAGAGGTGTCCAAACAAAAGCTAATTTAAGATTTTTTAATCTATTTTCTTCTCTTTTTTCTTTATTTAACAGATTATGTTTTAAAGTGTTTAACTGGAAATGCAAACAAAGCTGCTAAATGAAAATGTACATTTTCAGAACTACTACATCTGTCTGTCTGATGCTTATTATTCAGTGGAATGACCAAGCAGTTGCTTATATGTCACTGTCACTAGAAGTTTGAAACTTCATTTATTTTTTTTTTTTCTACAAAAAAAATGAATCACTAGATGTGCGTTTTACTTGGGGTGGGATTTCTATTGATATGAATAACATTTAATAAGCACAGATGTTTATATTATTGAAATTCCTGTTTTAAAAATTATGGTGCATACAGTACTGGAAAAAGTGGCTTTTTGAATGTAGTTTATATTTAATGCTGCCTTGAAATAGCCTTGGGTTGAAGGAGGACATTATTTAATAAAATGTTTAAGAAAAAAATATTTGGACTAGGCATGCAGAAGCACATTTAAAACATTTGTTCCCTTGTATACAGAAACAACGAACTTTAGTAAAATTACAAGTTTTGGGCAAAAGTCAATATTCATATTTCTAACATTTGTATATTTTAAATGTTTTTTTTTTTTTTAAGTTTAAAGATGGCTTATGGGTTGTTGCAGTGCATTACCATGTATAACAGCAACTGGAATAAAATAACTTTTAAATATTTTGATACAAAATGTCATCTTATATTTGTTTTATCTTGGCCATGTATTAATCTTGTTGACAAAAAGGCTTTTCCTTTTTATTTGATATTGTATTTCATGAACAATGCAATGATGGGATGTCATTTCTACTGTTACCAGACATACTTTAATTTTGCTAAGATGTACTATATAACTAATGCATGCACTTATTTCTTCTCTATTTTCAAAACTATAGTATTTGCTATAAAATCATGGGACAGTTAAAAAAAACTGAAATGTCTTACTGGGGTGAATAACTGTATATATTTATTGTCATATAGTAAAGATTGTACAGATTTGTATGACTTATGCACAGAAAAACTGAGGGTGTGGTTCCTTTTCCTTTCAATCCTAGTGCAGATTTGAATGTGCTTTGTACCAAATTTAATATGTGAAAATCTTGGATGCTTTGCTTTTTAATTTTCATGTTTGTGAATTATTTTGCTGATTGTATTTAAAAACCTTGTGTTGTTTTACTGACCTTGTTACAAAACAAATATATATATTGTTTTCTAAGATGATGTAGTGTGGTTTGTTATGAAAGACCTACCATACTGATTGAAAAGATTACATATAACAACATGTTCTTGCTGTATCTCAGCAAGGCACAAGGGTCCCAGAATGGAAAATCTTGGGTTATTGCTGCAAGATGTGTGTTGGAATATGCTTGAGATGAATGTGTTTTGCACTTCTTTGCCCCCCTCTACTGTCTGTCACTCAAATGTCCTCCCATATCCAATTAGTTTATTAATTCCCCATCAGCAGGACGAGGATCAGCTGTGAGGAGCCATCATTCAGACATCCGTCAAGTGTGGTCAGAGGTTTTCTCCATAGTTTCCTCTATCCCTAATGCACATACATGTCAAGATGAATGCTGGTCTGTAGCTATATCACTTCAACATGTGGAGGTCCCCTAGCATACGTTGTTGCAATCACAAGCTGTTGCTTGTAGAAATAAGTCTACCCTGTAAAGCATTGCAAGCCATGTGCTTTCTTTACCTTTTTATGTGCAGTCTAGACCAACTGGTCACTTTGATTAACTCTCTAATATAGTTTGTCAAAAAGTGTAGGTAATTCAGTAATCAAAACTGTTTACTTGTTTTCCTTATTTCAGAATATATGACGTTCATCATATTGATCACTGCTGCAGTAGCCTTAGCTGTATGCCCAAGCTGAGTTGGCTGAAAAAAACAGGTTTGGTTACCAAGCCCTTCAGTGCTTTCCTGCTGCTGAAGAGTACACTGCTCTGAGGCTTTTGACAATTGACGGTCGACTTGTGATGTTCCTTTGTTGGGCAGATAAGTTCTCTTTGGGGGAAGTCTTCCATTTAAAAAAAAAATGTTAGTAATCCTTTCTTGTTCAGTAAAGTTATTGTAAAGCTAGGAGTTTGTATCTTAATGGATTGTCATGAGAGTGTGTTGTACCTTTAAACGAGAATGCACTTTTTTCTGTTAGTTTAAAAGTTGTTTCCCCAGGAAAGAAATACCTTTTTCGGCTTGACCAGGAAACAAACTGCCACACCAAATGTCGTTCCTTCTTCCAACCACAAAAAGAAACAGTTAAACAAACAGCCACAGGTGGGTTGCTCTGCTGTGGCATTAATAGTTCTTTAGATCACTCATCTTTTACCCCACATTCCTCTGGTGTAGCACCTACAGCCATTATGGACCAGAGGTTAGCCAAATCCTCTTCAGCTGTTGGAGTATTCTCAGTGGGCAAGGGAGAGACGTTCTTTTTGGTCCTGGGAGAGCCAACAGGGATGTCTTCCATGTTTTGTCAGAATATAGTGACCATCCCTGGAGAAGCCACTACTGCCATTAATAAAACTGTCAGAAAAAAACAGAAAATTAAACATGTATCTGCTTATCTTCAAGTTTACTTAGGCAGGAGTAGTTTACTGGGTCTGGTTCCATGTTTAATTCTGGCTGTTGATCCTTATAAATCAGTTTCTGGTAAAAGAAAGAGAGAGGCCTGTTTTTATGAAGAAATTCAATATTCTCAATCTGGACAAGAAGATGAAGGAACAGATGCAGGTTTTCCTCCTCAGATTTCTTATTCAGACTCAGAGGAGAGCTCAGTTTCTGATTTTCCCTGCGAGGAGTTCTTTCTCTGAGATTTATTTCCAGAATATGTTATTGTTTTCAGTGAGACAGTACAGTCGAGAGTCGATTATCCGAACTAATTTGGACCTAGGGTAGTTCAGATAATCAAACCTAATTGAACCGGATAAAAACTTCTAAAAATGCTTTTGTTGAACATTAAACAAGAACAATAAAACAAATTTACTATAAATACAAAACAGTACAGTATATTATTGTAGTAAAATATTTGCCAAATTACAGCATAAGAGATGCCAAACAGGACACAACTACATATAATCCATTATAAAAAAAATAATCATGAATTGTTTTTTGAACCAAATTCGATAGTCTTTTTTTGGCAGCTACATAACACATTCTCTTCAACAGCAGAAATTGAGTAGGACAGCTAAAGCTTTCTTCTTGTTGCTCATACCAGGACATTGCAGTTTCCAGTGCTGTAAAAGCCTCTTCATGACTTGGTCCACTTTTTCTGTCTTCTTCACCATCCTTATCTTCAACTTCGTCGGTCACTACATTTTCTTCTTCTTGCACAAATGACAAAATTTCGTCATCATTCAAAGTTTGAAAGCCAAGATCTTTGCCGTTTTCTAACCACATTTGTGCATCATCTTTGTCACAGTTGGAAAATCCTGGGATTGCCTGGAACATGTCCACAATTTTGTTTAGATCCTCACTGGCATCCGCATCAATCTAATTTTCTCCTCTTTCACACAGCAGTCTATTCCAAGCCTTTTTAATATTATCTTGTGAGAATGTGTTCCAAGCATCAGCCACCATATAACAACAATCCTTAAGATTGTCTTTTTCAAAAGGCCACCACACTTTCCTCAACTGTTGCCAATAGTAGATGACATTGGACTTGCTTATTATACACCATTTTAAGATTTTCTATAACACCTTGATCCATTGGTTGAATCAGTGCTGTTACATTTGGAGGCAAAAAAAAATCACTTCAAAATTTTCATCAACTGCATTCAGTTTCTCGTCTCCTGGATGTGATGGTGCATTATCCAGCAGAAGATGTATTTTTCCAGTTTTCTTTTCTTTCTGTCTGAACGCCTTTACATTTGGGATGAACTTATTTGTATACCAATCAAGAAATATTTCACAATTCATCCAAGCACTCTTCAGTGCTCTGTAGCACAGTGGGAGAGATGTCACATTTTTGAAACATCAGGGCTTTTTGTTTTTCCGATCATTCATGTGAGTAAGAGATGGCTTCCAATGGCATTTGCAATTACCATAACTGTTACTCGCTCTCTACTAACTTTAAAACCAAGGGTCAGTGTTTCAACACTAGATGCAAGTGATTTACAGGGCAATGATTCATAGGTTCATAGGTAGGTACTAGGCTGTCTGCCCGAGGGCATTTATAAGCCTAGCCAGTGTGTGTCGGCTTTCTCTGCCCCATTGATTAATTAACTGAGCCTCTGTCAAGCAGAGCCAATGAAGTGATCCCAGGGGTGTACTTTCTGTTACCCATCCACTCGTCAAGGCTTCTCTTGAAGAGTGTTAGTGAGGGGCTCTGCCTAATGTAGTTAGGAATTTTGTTCCAAAGCATGGGGAGTCTCTGTGACAGGAATCTATCCCTCCAGCATGTTCTATTTATTGTTGTGGCGAGGTTTAGCTCACTGGAGCGTGTGGCTCGAAGTGACTTGGATTTCTTTAGGTGAAGCATGTCCATCAATTCTGAGTTGGACATGGCTTTGTAAGTCAGGCAGAGATCTCCTCTGAGTAAGCAATATGCCACTGAGTACAGCCGGAGTTTTTTCAGTCGGGCTGCATAGGACATATGTTTGAGGCCAGTAATCCTCTTGGTGAGGTGCTTTTGTGGTCTTTCAAGCTGTTGGAAGTGTCTTGTGAGGTGCATCCCAAATGGGGCATTGTACTCCATGATGGGTCTGATGAGTGATGAGTAGAGGGGCACTATAACCTCTTTATTTCTAGATGCGAACCCTTAGTAATTAGATGGGCCACATAGAAGGATTTCCTAACTACTTTGGCAATATGATTGTCAAAGTAGAGATTAGTATCTGCCTGGGTCCCCAGATCTCTTACTACCTCTTCTGTATTAAGGGGGCTGATGACTATGCATTTTTTGGCATTTAGCTTGAAGCCATGACTTTGACACCAGGTGTCTGTCTCAGTAAGGCCTTTATGGAGGATGTCGTGTCAGCCGGAGAGTCAATTATGGCTCCCAGTTTGCAGTCATCGGCGAACTTGGTTAGCCATAGTCCTCCTGTTTGCTAGGGGTCCCAGAACTGAGCCTTGTGGGACACCACTTGTGACCGGTTTAGAGTCAGACCTGGAGCCCGCTATTCTTACCGTGTGAGTTCTGTTTGTAAGCCAGTTGGCAACCCATCTTGTTATGTAGGGGTTTATGTTCAGTCTGGTGAGATTTTCTATAATACCCAAGTGAGGAATGGTGTCGAACGCCTTGGCAAGATCAAGGTAGGCTGTGTGAACCACCTTTCCCTCATCTATGGCCTTGGTAACTGTCTCGAAGAAGTCAACCAGGTTTAGTAGGCATGATCTGCCCTTAACAAAGCCGAACTGGGTCGGGTCAAGTGTTTGGAGGTTCCCAATGTCTTTGTTAATGAGTTCCATGATGATGGGCTCCATAGCCTTACAGACCAGGCTAGTCAGGCTTATGGGGCGATAGTTACCAGGGTCAGTTGTGGCTCCTCCTTTGTGGAGCGGAATAACTATTACTGTGCACCATTCTATGGGCATGTAGGCTGTGGAGAGGCTGAGGTTGAACAGCGTGTTTAGGTGGGGGGTTAGTTTGTTCTGTAGTTCGTGCAAGACGCAGCCTGGGACACCATCTGGCCCCATTGATGCTGTGTTTTTGGCTTTGTCACCTGTGCTTCTGTGATTTCTGGGACACTCCACTTTTCCGGTATTGTTGTGTGCCCTTTTGAAGGTGAGAGGGAGGTGAAGTTTGCACTGAATCTAGCTGCCAGTATGTTGGCAATATCAGTAGGTTCAGTATATTTTGTGCTATTTTGCACCGTCTCAGAGCATATCTGCGAGTTGCCACTTAGATTTTTGACATAGCTAATGAAGGCTTTGTGGTTATCTTTCGAGTCCTTGGCTATTTTTCTTTCGAAGTTAGCTTTGGATGATTTTGTGAGGGACCTTAGTTTCTTACTGATACTGATCAGGGATGTCTTTCCTTCTTGGGATTTTCTTTTTTCTGAACTACTTTCCTCCTTTTGTTGTATAACCTGTTTATGGCAGGGGTCCACCAGACTGGTTTCCTTCTCTTAGGGGAGTGAGTCTTGGTTGCTAGGGATGGTACGATCCATGCATCCCTTGTAGGTGCTCATAGAGTGCAATTGTAAAGGATTATGCATCTTGGGCAGTGTTATCCTTTAGCATGGGGGCTGTGAAACTTACCACCTCTGACTTAAGTAAGGTGAAGTTTGCTTTAGAAAAGTTTTTCACTGTGGTTTCCTTAGTTGGGAGTGGTGGTGGGGTGTGAACATCCAGGGTGATTAGTTTATGGTCTGATCTAACCAGTGACGGGTTGATCTCTGGTACAGAGCACCTGTCGCCCATGTTGGTGATGACCAGGTCCAATATGTTGTGGCCTCTGGTAGGGGAGTTTACCAGCTGATCCAGGGCATTTGAGTTGATAAATTCCAGGAAGCGCTGAGCCTGGGAGTTTGTACTCAAGTAGTTTTCCCAGTTAATGGTAGGGTAATTGAAATCTCCTAAGATCAGGGTGTTCGGTAGGACCTTCATGTTTTCCAGTGTCTCCAGAATGGCGGAGTGGTGGTCCTGGGTCATGGAGGGTGATCTGTAGCAGGCCACAATTTGCATTGGAGATTTGCCCGATGTTAGTTGCACATGGATGCTGTCAGAGGTATCATGCTGTGCCACTAACCTGGAGGTGTGGGTATCCTTGATGAATATGGATACACCCCCTCCTTTTGTGTTGCGGTCTGTGTTCTGTGGCCGAAATGTGTGGTACGAGTTGTAGCCCAGTAGTGCTGGAGTGCTCCCTGGAGCCTTGAACCAGGTTTCAGTTACTGCACAGATGTCGACATTCTCCATACTTAGGAGTGCTTTGAGCGCATGCATTTTGAGTTTTAAACTCTTGGCGTTGAGTAGCATAACCCTCAGTTTTTTTACTTGTGCTGTTTACGGAGGTGGGTTTGAATTTTGAGCCTTGCCTAAAAAAGGCACTATGGGGCAGCAAGATCCTTGGCCAGTATTCGAAAGCCAAGGGGTGACGGGTGCAAACCGTCTCTTGTGAAGCAACGTGGCTTGTCGAGCATGTCATTCCAGGCTGACAGACACTGGATCCCCTTTGAATGACACCAGAAGCTTAGCCAATTGTTGAAGTTGATAATTTATTCTTCATACTGAGGTATTATTCTTGGTGAGGGCAGGATGCTACTCAGGGTCAGGGTCATACCCGCCTGGGCTACATGATCAGAGAGCTCTTCCATGTCTCTTTTCATGTAGTCCAGGGAGGTACGGCTCAGGTCGTTCACACCAACATGAAGAATAACAGAGTCATATTTGTACTTGTTCTGGAGTGACCTGAGTGTTTGTGTTATGTGGCGGATTCTGGCTCCCGACAGGCAGCTAACAGTAACCTTCTCCTTGTCCAGCCTAGTGAGTGGGGCGTCAGTGTGTCTGACAAATATTGAGTCACCTATTACTAGTGTGTTAGGTATGTTATTTTGCCGTAAGGGCTGTGATTGTGCGGCACATTGATTTTGTGTTTTATGTGTTGTCTGGTTTGTGACAGGAGGTGCAGGTTTTGTGTGTGTCTGCTTTGGAGCTCTCTGATGCTTTTGCAGGTTTTTATTTAGAGCCTCCGAGTATGATTTTGTGTATTTATGTGTATCTTTTGCCAGTGCTGGTTTACTTGGTCTATGTGAGGCTGGAGGTGTGGTGCAAGTGTTAACCTTCTCCTCATGACTGTCTGTTCCAGTCTTGGGTGGAGATACCTTAGCCTCCAGTTTGACTATAATTGCATCTCTCACATATGTTAGTGTTTTGTGGTAGGAGGAGAGGGCTCTCTGTGTACATGAGGCAGTTGTAACATTGCCTCAGGATACCCAGATTCACGAGCTGGACTGGAGAGTACACCTGAAGTTGCCCTTTGGTCATGCCTGAATAGTAGGGTGAGCTGCTTAGTCTCTTGGTTGGTGAGGGGTGGATAAAGAGCCTTGCCCTGCTGGGCAGTCAAGTGTTGGGGGGTATATTAGTGCTTGCTATTAGGTCTGAGCAAGTGCTGGACTGTAGGATGCTTTTTGAGTGCTTAGGTTGAGATTTAGACTAGTTTCAGGTGAAAAACTCCAGTATAAACCAGTTTCATCGGTATTATACCTCATCAAGTGAATAGCCTTCTTTTTCCCAAAAGGGACAAGAATGTTTCTTTAAAATTTTCAGTGACAGGTGCATCACCAGATAAAGACTCCCCTTGAACCTCTAATTCTCGTATGCCATAGCGAGATTTAAAGTTCCTTAACCAGCCACTGCTAGCCTTAAAATTGGATGGACCATTGAGCTTTTTTTTTTTGTCAAGTGGTTTTTCACAGAATATTTGACCAGAAAAAGGTTCCCATTTGCTTCTTCTTTGCACAAACCATAAATACATTGCCTCTTCTAATTTTTTGTTTTTCAGGTTTTTCATGTTTTTTTCTGACCCATGTTCATTGTCCAAATTCAATGCAAACTTCAAAATTATATCTTTTCTACTTTTGATATCCGAGATTGTAGCCTTTTGTAGTCTATTGTAGTCTATTGATAACATGAAGTTTTATTTCACTAGTTAAACCATTGTGGTTCCTTTTTCTTGTAGACAACATATTCACACACAAAAAAATACATGTAACAAAAATAACAGAACTGAATACAGTATTGTATGCCCATGTAGGCAGCCCCAGCTCCTCTGCTCCACCGATCAATCATGTCCTGTAGATGACTCATCATCAAAGCATGTGTCTGCCACTCATTCACTATGTATTTACTTTTTAAAAAAATACCCTGTACTGTGCAGTATAATGTTTGAAGCGTTTACCTTGCAGATACAAGGTGCAGGGTGTGATTCTTACAAGGAGTAATGTGCTAGGCTTAAAATGGCCTAAAAGGGCAGTTATCCTAGTATTGTACCAATCTGTGAACCTACTGTATTTAGATTTAATTTAAAACTTATTTCAAATTTTCAAATTTTGTAGCACAAACACCGATAGACATTTGCTAAACAAAGCAATACAGTCTCACAATGAAAACAGACTTAGCATTAAAATTACTGTGCCCTTGAAACTCACATTCAAAGAAAATGCATCTAGCCCACGATAAAGTATATCTTTGGGCTTTTTTTCAAATCATAGGCACCTTGCACATTTTTAGAACCATGCATACATGAATACACCCTCCAGATTCTATTAAATTATATTCCCGGTGTAATACAGCACCATTTGTTAGAGTGTGTTTTAAATTTGTAGTTTTGAACATTTTGCTAGTAATCAATGAAACAAAATGTATGAACCAAAAATGAAAAAGCTGCCCAATTTAGAACATTTCACCAGTAAAAGTGTACTCTAAACTTCTGTCATTACAATCCACCAATATCATTCAATGCACAATCTCTACAGCAGTAAAAGTCATCTGAATAATCCCACATTGGAGAGATCTGTAACTGAGGACTGCAGCCTTCACCCCCTTTAAAGTACAACACAGTATGGTGTCAGCAATCCATCTACATACTGTGGGAGTAGAACCCACAGCCATATGTATCAAAAGCAAGTATACTATCTGTTGTGCTATTAACAATGCTTTTAAATACTTGTAGCACAATAGTGATTATTATTTGCTAAACATCAGTTGCATATTGTAAACAGACTTTTGGCATAAGCAACACTAAACTTCTCCCCTGAAGCTCTCAGGTCCTTGTAAAATGTGCTCGACACATAACCATACCTCTCAACTTTGTAGCACAAGAAATCTGTAAAAAGCCAAAATTTATGAGGGGGGAGCAAAGGCTCAAAACAAGGGACACATTTTAAATATTGCTTGTATAATCTTAAAAGTTGCTGGAATAAAAGGTTTTGTGTTACTGTACCATGCATTTCCTGAAAGATGGTCACAAGCCTTTTCTCCCAATGCACTGTTTGTTAAAATAGGGTCTCTACCAACCTTAAAAAAAATCAGTTTCTCAGTGATGGTAGGGGTAGAACATTCAGGCTCTTGTACTCAAGATGCAGGGTTTGAGCCTGAGCAATAACACTAATCACCAGTTATCCTTAATTGGGGCTTTCACACACACACACACACACACACACACACACACACACACACACACCCACCCATTTATCCCTTCACAAGCCTACCTTCCAACAGAGAAAAACATACTTAATTCCCTTCCAGCAATTGAAGTAGAGTATTCCCCCTTTAAGTGCAGTCGAAAGCTAAATATAATATTCCCCCAAACTCAGGTACAGCAACGAAGTAGAAAATATTCCCTTCCAAAATCAGGTACAGCACAGCAACAAAGTAGAAAATATTCCTCCAAACTCGGGTACAGCAACAAAGTAGAAAATATTCCCTTCCAAAATCAGGTACAGCAACTAACACAAAACATACCTACCTGATTCTGTGAAGCAGAAACGGGCAAAATTCACTGTTGTTCCAGCAACGAAGCAAAATTCCCAAGCAAGTAAAACTGATGTTAAATTTCAATTCCCTTCTAGCAATTATGTTAAATTATATGTGGGATGCATAAGCGCATGTGCAGATGCAACGGCTCGGCCGTTCAGATAATTGGCGGTTCAGATAACTGACATTTGAATAATCAACACTGTACTGTACTGAGGTTTATCAATCCATCAGGAAATACTGTGAGTTGTTACAGAAGGAATTTCGAGAACCTTCATCCATGCCTCCATTTCTGTCAGTTGAGGAGGATGTGTGTGCCACTGCCTGCTTTTTCCTAACAGTCTGCCTACTACCCCTAAAAAGGCAGCTAGAATGTATAAAGTTCCTTAGTCTTGCCAACTGCCCTAAAAAGGCTGATAAAATGTGTAAAGTTTGATCAAACACTGAAGAAGAGTTTTACTCAAAAGCTTTGTTGTCTGCTGATTTTGTGCTGTTTATGTCCTGAGCATCGTATTAAACTGTACATCAAACGGTGGATTTGGGTCGTTTTTTTTCCTGAATATTGATTTTTTTTTCACTCAAATTTTTTGACTCGTTGGAACACCTGTTGCCTTGTGTAGTATTAAACATAGACATCAACACAGTTAACATACATAACATGCAGGCAGTGTCTCAATTTCACATTACTTCACCTAGTTTCTTATTTTCAGAAGCAAGTACAAACTGAACTGAGGGAGAATCAGAGTACGGATTTTGCTAAAGTAAATTCCAGTATAACTGAAAAACAAACTTCAGTGCAAAGTAAAATTGCTACTGTTTCATAGCAAAATAAAGAAAGAATGGATTCCACAGCTATCTATAAAGGGTGCAGCAGTCTAGCATCAAACCAGGGCATTAATATGTCATTGTTTAAGGTTAAAATATATGAAAATATTTCATTGTTTACAGACAAATCAACTTAAGTTACACAGATTTTTATTAGAGGACACACATGCATTTTTGTCAGGATTTAAAGGGTCAAAGATTACAGCAACTAACAGTTTAAAGTGTAACAGCTCTGTACTAGATATGAACATGTCATTAGAGTTCTATGCTGTTTTAGACTTTAGTGACAATATTTTTTGCAAATGTACAGATTTTAAAGAATTGGTTACGACAAAAACATGTAGATTTGTGGGTTAAGGATAAAATAAATTCCAATTCAGCTGACATAACTAAAGTGCTCAGAAAGACATACTGGGCATTGCCAGTTAGAAAAAAGGGTAAGCGTATATATATCTATGTCTTGTAAGGTATATCAGAAATGACAGTCAAGTTAATTCGCAGAGTAAAGGGTTTACAGTTACAGATTTGGCAAATGAATTTTTCGCGCTATTGTTTTGTGTAGCTGTCATTAGTTAAGAGCTTTGTATGAAAGTGTTGCAATGCATAAACAATATCTTAATAGAGAGACAAGAAAAACATTCATGCATAAAAACAGTACATCATATGTGTCATTAATGCCACAGGTTCAACTCTTATGTTATGAAAAACAGATAAGTAAACTTAGTTTAAATCTGGTAATAAATGTGTTTATGTAATCAATTTAAGACTGTATATATTTCATACAGAAATGGCAGTTTAACAAGCACATCACATCAGATTACAGCCATTTTAGCAAGCTGAATTAGACAGTACTGTATGTCATAATGCTGTATGGTAAAGATCAGTTTAATGCATTTACAGTCTTACTATTTATCCAAGAAAACTGTAGACAGTAATGATAAATTTTTGCAACACTCAGTACTAATGAGAAGTTAAACAATGTCAGCTAAAGAAACAGTTTTGGCGAGACGGTGGGTGGAGTTTCACTCACAGAACATTATGTTAAAACCTGAGGGTTAGAAGAATAAATGTAAAACATTCAACATTAAAATTTATTTTACATAGGT
This sequence comes from Protopterus annectens, assembly GCF_019279795.1. Taxonomy (NCBI): domain Eukaryota; kingdom Metazoa; phylum Chordata; order Ceratodontiformes; family Protopteridae; genus Protopterus; species Protopterus annectens. Next base: position 366,017,302 of record NC_056730.1, on the reverse strand, counting down.
GCAAAAATGCACAGTGTTACATTACTATTTTAGTTTCATTTGAGGTTATCAATTTTCTTACAGACTTGCAAGAGTTTATTAGCAGCAAATGTTTATTTCTTGCAGAAACATGTAAATAAGGCCAGGGTAATAAGCAATGCTATCAGTTTATAATTCTTAAAGATGCAAATGTTATTTTAAGGACCTGCTACTAAATACAATCAAGAACTTTAGCCACCCAGCCTTGCAGAAGAAATGAAAAGAGGAGGTTTAAAAGGCCTAGCTATAAATTGGACACTTCGGCATTAAAGCAGGCCTTCCTTTACCTCATCAGTGACTGGGACAATGCAAAGCAAAACTTGGCAAGAGCGGTGGTGCAGAAGTTGACTGTGTTTCAGTTATTTCTTCAGTGTTTGTTTAAAGTTAAAATGTATGAGTTAAAGCAAGTATGCATGTTTCAAACAGTTATATAACAGTACTAGTTTCAGTTTATGCTTTTATCTATGTTCAGGCAATACTGACAAAAAGATATTAATAGTTTAGTCTCCAGAATATAACAATAACATTTCAGTTTATCTGTGTTCAGGTAACACTGTCAAAATGTTCTCATGTTTTCAGACAATTGTGCAACAGTACTAGTTTTCAGTTTATCTATGTTCAGACAATACTGACAGAAAAACAGATTTGTTTATCTGTGTCCAGGTAACACCGTCAAAATGTTCTCATGTTTTCAGACAATTGTACAACAGTACTAGTTTTCAGTTTATCAATGTTCAGACAATAGTGACAGAAAAAGGTACTAATAGTTTGGTTTTCAGAATATAACGTACCAATTTTCAGTTATGCTTTTATCTGTGTTCAGTTAACACTGGCAAAAGGTATTATTTTAGAATTAGTTTAGTTAGTTTCCAGAATACACACAACTATTTTAAATGTTCAGTATACACTAATGTAAATTTCAGTCAAGATTCAGAATATGACATTCATACTCAGTTATGTGTTAAGTACATTTCAGTCAAATTTCAGAATATAAAAATAATACTCAGTTACTTCACATTATTCAGTCATTAGTTTTTAGGGTAAAGTAACAGAATTACATTACTTAGTCATTAGTTAAGGGTACAGCATACATTTCTACTACGTCCTTCACATTATTCAGTCATTAGTTAAGGGTAACGTGACAGAATTATTTATTACAGGCTTACTAAGATAAGCTATCTAAATAATAGGTAGTAATAGTTATTCACTATACTCAAGGCATAACATGACAGGGTTAATTTGTTGATTAATTTACAGATTACAATGCATTTTTACAAATTACAGTGTATTTTACATAATTATTGTACATTATAAGAGAGGCATCGTAGTACACTAAGGCACCAGTTCATAAGGTAATAAACATAGCATTTTACCATTACAGCATACAGAGAGGGAAAATAGGCAGGGTTAACAATTTCCATTTTGTCTAATTTAAGAATGTGAATGGCAGTTTCCAATTGGCTTTAAAAGCCACAGAATTATAAGATACTAATTTAAGTTAACAGACTTCAAGCCTAGCGATCAAAATTAAAATTACAAGTTTATTCACCAGATAAAGAAAAACTAAGAGACTTAAATCCAAACAGGTTATAAAGGCTCAAGTGACACCTAGTGGTCAAAATTAAAATTGCAGGTTTATTTGCCAAATAAAGAAAATTTATTTTCAGATTATAAATCTGGTAGCATAAAACTGTACACGGCGGTTAGCAGTACAGATGTAAGGTAACTGCAGCAGTAGGTCCATGTAGACTTTTGTCAGGGACATCAGCGGCAACTTGTTAGCTCAGGGACTTACATTTTAAAGTAGTTATTAGGCATTATGCAGACTGAAAGGTAAAATATAGTCAGACATGTATGCATTCAGTTTCAGAGAAAGACAGTTTATAAGAAAGAAAAGATAAGCATGAAATGTGCAGAAAATACAGAAATACAGAATCTTTCTTTTCTCAAGGGAAATATACAATCTTGCCAGCTACAGAATTTTCCTTACTGGAATGTTAAATAAAGCACATACAAGACAAGGCATGAGAACTAAGGCTAAGAAGGTGTGTAAAGCATTACAGGGTTTTGGTATTATTAAAATATACTACAGATACAGTTAGGGAGGTCAGTCAGTTAATTCATTTGACCTGACATTACAGAGAAGATTAAGCCACAATACAGACACTTGAGCCTGAGTGCAGAAGACAGGTCAAATAAAGGCTTTTTGTTTACATTATTCAGGACAATAAGAAGACATGCAGAAACTATATTTAGCAGCACTGTTATTACTAACCAGCATTTCTACAGACTGTTATTGTTTATCAGCACAGTTAATAAATACAATATTCAGATATTGTGAACATCTAATAAAGCCTTATTAAATGAACTACAGTGTTTGAAGAATTCATTCTGAAAAATACACAAGACTTGGTCCATAAAGGAGAGACTGGCACCTCTTCAGCACAAGTTTGGGTAATTAACAGATAGACTTTTGCTTCAGTCTCATTTCAGTTAATTCCAGTATACTACAGTTCAATCAGTTCTTACAATAACCTTACATTGCTGGGTTACTCTCTGCAACTTCAAAAAATGTTGCCACTACTACACAGATGTCTACAGACACCACATAGAGGAAGCCTTGCAGGGACTGGAGTTTCTTGTTAAGACTTCTAGCATTAAGCAGTACCACCCTTTAGCTATACCTTTGTAGGTTCAGTTAAGTCAAGAGGTGTATCAGTTTGGCATTGCCTAAATGAGGCAGTATGGAAGAGGTAAGGGTCTTTTCCAATACTGAAAGCCTAGAGGGGATAAATGCAGACCATCTGTAATGAAGCAGAGTGTCTGTCAACCATGTCCTCCCAGGCCGTCAAATATTTTTTCCCCTTGAACTGACACTAGAAGTTAAGTCAATTGTTAAAATCAAGCATTTCATGTTGGTAATGCGGCATCATCCTTGGAGAAGGTAGTGTGCTGCTCAGTGCTAGGCATGATGTTCATCGTGTTACACTGCTGCAGTCATTACACTCGGGTTATCCTGCCATCAGGCGGTCCCTCAGTCGGCCCGAGTTCCAAAGTCTTGGGCCGGCTTCGGTTGCTCTCGCCTCCTCCCTGACGTCAGTGCGCCAGGGGTATATAAGATGCAGCCGATGCCATTTTCTTCAGTCTTTCTTGCCGTGCGGTGCCCGAAGCAAAAGCAGTTCGCAAGTGCCGGTCGACCGACTCCTGACATTTTCCGAAGTCTTCTACAAAGCTAAGTACCCCATTGGGGAAACTTTTTCTTGCCTCAGACCGATGTCAGTAAAAGTTAATAATTGTATTTCTTGTGGGAAGCAAATACCTCATAAGGATTTCCATTCTTATTGTATCCTATGCCTAGGCCCAGACCACGACGTCACAGGTTGTCGGTTTTGTGCTAGGTTTAACAAGCGCACTATTAAACGTCGGTTTGATTTTGCCCAACATTATTTTGGCAGACAATTCAATTACACCATGCCATCGGAACAACCGACGACTGGGATTCACAAAAAGCACAAAGACAGGCATCTGAGGCCCAAAACTGATGATGAAGCCTCTTCTAGGCCAGTCGCCGGTTCTCCGGTTTTCAGCGAGGCGCCCCTGATGACTGCTTCTTTGGAACCACAGGCCGCCTCTGACTCCCACGTGGAGATGGCTGGGCCTTCAGATACACCAGATTTACGGCCTACCGAGACTAACCCTTCAGAGGGATCCGGAGCAGCTGAACAACCCACAGCTTCAGAGGGTGTTTTCAGACCTACTCAGTTAACCATTAAATCTTCTGCTAAGTCTAAAACCCCTTTAAAAACAAAGAAACAACTTCAACATTCACCTGGACAGGCCTCCATGCCTAAGAAACAGATGCTCAAAATGGCCGAAGACTTAATTACTCTGATCAATGGGTCCCACCCTCCTCCTGATAAAAGGCCTAGACAGGATGAAAATTATGACTTATCTGACCAGGTGTCCATATCTTCAGATTCATCCTCAGACCAAGGATACTCTTTACCCCCTTATGAGGATTCTGATGCTGAGGAATCTATCCCTTCAGCTTCCCCACCAGAGGACTACTCCTTTGTGGAAACCTTACATACCATGAGGGAGCATTGCCATTGGGAGGGCCAGGATTACACAGAATCCAAGAAAAGGCTCAGATATTTTCTTTTATTACCTCAACACAAACCCCTTGCTATTCCACCAATGTTGGATATTGTGGATGATGTGTATTCTGAATCCAGTTTAAATCCTGATTCTTTACTTCCTGCTCCAGTTAAGCCAGACAGATACTACAGAGTCCCTGACTCTCACAAATTCCTTTATAAAAGCCCTGTTGCTGATCCTGAAACTATTTCCCAGGGTCCCAAACGGGTAAAGGCCTCTACAGCAAAAAATCCAGTTCCCTGTGATAGAGATTCCAGAGCATTAGACAGATGGGGGAAGAAAGTATATACATATGCAGCTTTGGCAATGAGGGCCTTAAATTGCCAGTTTCACATGCTTAAATATCAGCAATTTTTGATGTCTCAGTTGAAACAAAAAATGCATCCAAATTCAGATCTTCCTAACTATAAGGAAATACAGGATTTATTGCATGCAGCTGAACAAGTGGGAACACATACTTTGCAATATGGTTTTGATTCATTAGAGGCCTCCTGTAGAGAAGCAGTTACAGGGTCTGTCATTAGAAGGCATGCTTGGTTAAAAGAGCAGACTTTACCAGATCATGTTAAAGCAAAACTATTGGATGCACCTTTGCAGCAGGATGTTTTATTTGGAGTTAAGGCAGAAGAGGTATTAAAGAAAATGGAGGATAAGGCAAAATCTATGCAAACGGTGAAGGATTTCTTACAGGTTCAGCCTCCTCAATTTAGCAAAATTGGCCAACAAAAAATTGGTCCTTTCCAGTTTCAGACAGACCTCAAAGGGGCAGATACAGACGTCCATGAGGCAGAGGTCAACCACAAGGTTCTTACAGGCCTCGACAATGGGGTGCTTCAGCCCAGAAAACAGGGGAAGACAGGCCTCAACCTTATAAAAAACAGCTCCAATGACTTCCCACTACAGCTGCCAAGCGTTTCTCTCTTGGCAGCCCCCTTGGGGGAAAACTGGCACTTTTCTGTCACAATTGGCATTTGATCACCAAAGACAAATGGGTTCTCAATATTGTATCTCAAGGTTACAGGTTCCACTTTCACACTCTGCCAAGGTTAAAAGGAATGCCAAATCTGCCACCAAATCAATGGGCAGAGGCTCAAAGACAAATTACAGCACTCATGGACATGAGAGCTATTCAAAAGGTACCACCACAGGAGCAAGGACAAGGATTTTACTCCAGACTCTTTTGGGTTCCCAGAAAGGACAAAGCCTGGAGGCCCATTCTGGATCTTTCTTCTCTAAATACTTACCTGGATGTTCCAAAATTCAAAATGTTGACACTGCAGCAGCTTCTTCCCATGCTGGGCAAGAAAACTTGGCTCGTAACTTTGGACCTCAAGGAGGCATACCTGCATGTCCCTCTCAGACAAAATTGCAGAAGATACCTCAGATTCTTAGCTGGTTCAATGCATTACCAATTCTCTACGCTTCCCTTTGGCTTATCTACTGCGCCCAGGGTCTTGGCACAAGTAATTGCATTTTGCAGACAAAAAGGAATTCAAATTTACCCATACTTGGATGACTGCCTTATTCAAGCAGAGAGCAAAGATATTCTTCTAAAGCATCTGTCATTTGTAAAAAGATTGCTAATTTGCCTAGGGTACACAGTAAATGAAAAGAAGTCAAAACTAGTGCCCTTACAAGAGATAATATTCCTGGGTGGCAGCTTAAATACAACGGCCCAGATGACTTATCTCACGCCAGATAAGTAAGGACAACTGACTCAATATTTACAATTGATGGCAACAAAAACCCAACAGGCCTTGGGGTACATGGCATCTTGCATACTACTAATTCCATATGCCAGACTGCATATGAGGAAACTACAGTGGTACCTAAAGAGTGTCTGGTCTCAACACTGTCACAGTTTGGAAACAGTAATACCACTTATTCCTTGCCTTCAACAGGAGTTTCGATGGTGGGCTCAAGCCTGTCACCTCAACAAGGGACAGCCTTTCACTCAACCCACAGCCAGGCAAACACTGACAACAGATGCTTCGGATTACGCCTGGGGAGCACACATGGCAGGAAAATGTATTCAGGGCAAGTGGCCCGCAGAACAAAGGCATCTTCACATCAATCAAAAAGAGATGCTAGCTGTACAAAATGCCCTTACAGCTTTCAAGGACCTTCTGCATCCAGGACAACTACTACTAAAGACAGACAACACCACAGTTATGTGGTACATAAACAAGCAAGGGGGCACTCATTCATATCCCCTATGCAGACAAGCCATGACCTTGTGGAACACAGCTCTAACCTATCAAGTTCATCTGCAAGCACAATTCCTGCCAGGAGAGAAAAACAGACTGGCAGACGACTTAAGCAGAAACATCATGGATCCGCACGAGTGGAAATTACATCCACAAATATTCAGAATGATAACAGAAAAATGGTTGAGCCTGGACATAGATCTGTTTGCATCCCCATTGAATTGCCAGCTACAGAAATTCTGCACAAGGACTTACCACCCACAAACAGGGAAAGTAGATGCCCTCTCATTCAGCTGGAAAAACCTACAAGTATATGCTTTCCCACCACTACCTCTCCTTTCAAAAGTACTCTTAAAAGCCAGACAAGACAAGCCAAAGATGATCCTGATTGCCCCAGACTGGCCACGCCAGCACTGGTACCCAATCTTGAAGAACTTAGCACAAGGTCCACCATGGATTTTCCTCAAATCCCACATCTTCTGACTCAGCAAAACAATCAGATACTTCACAGCCAGCTCAAGACTTTAAATCTAGCTGCATGAAAGATTCCTTAGTCAAACAAGCAATGCCTCTCTCCAAAGCTGTTATGGATGTCATTCTGGAGGCCAGAAGGCCTAGCTCCAGGAAAGCCTATTCAGATAAATGGAAGAGATTCTATGCCTGGAACCAGGCTCACAGCCTTGACCCTCTTATCCCAAATATTCCTCAGATACTACAATACTTAACTGAGATGCTGGACAAAGGCCTCTCCTGTTCATCTATTAAGATCCACGCCTCTGCCATCTCTGCTCATTACAACACAGACCCACCAATTTTTTCTAATCCTTTGCTAAAACAGTACCTCAGAGGGGCTAAAAACATAAGACCGCCCCGTAGAACACCAACTGCAACTTGGGACCTCAACTTGGAAAAAATTAACTTTACCTCCTTTTCAGCCAGCGAACTCAGCAGACTTAAAATATGTCTCTTGAAAAACTGCCCTGCTCCTGGCAATAACCTCAGCACGAAGAGTTTCAGAATTACAGGCACTAATGTCAGTGGAACCTTTCACCATTTTCCACCAAGACAGGGTGTCGTTAAGAACAAACCCTTCTTTTATGCCAAAGGTGGTATCAAGTGTGGCTCTAAACCAAACTGTTCACTTGCCAACTTTTTATCCAAATCCATAAAATAAAGGGGAGAGACTTCTGCATTCCTTGGACATACACAGGCAGTTACACTTCTACTTGGACAAAAAGAAAGTTTTCAGGAAAACTGAGCAATTGTTTCTAGCATATGCTGCAGGAGCACAGGGAAAAGCCATTTCAAAACAGACCATTTCTAAATGGATAGGGCACTGTATAAGTTTCTGCTATACACACCATGGGAAAGCTGTACCTAACAGTATTAGGTCACATTCCACCAGGGCAACATCCACTTCAACTGCCTACCTCAGAGGAGTACCTACCAAGGACATTTTGGAAACAGCAACTTGGAGTTCTGTACATACCTTCACCAAGCATTACCATCTGCCTATTTATTCTAAATCCAGAGCTGGCTTTGCCACTGCAGTGCTGCAGGGCCTTATAGCCACCCCTAATGCCTTCTATAACCAGCCACCCTACCTCAGCTTTGGGATTCTACCCAAGTGTAATGACTGCAGCAGTGTAACACGATGAACATAGTACAGTTTTGTACCTACCATAAATGTAGATGTTCGAGTGTATACACTGCTGCTGTCTAGGTTATCCTCCCTCCTTCCCCTCTTCCTTGCTGGTACTTACCTAGGCCTTCTACCCTTTGTTACCTATGGGAAGTATTTGCTGGTAAGTGAAAGTTTTTGATTGCTTTTCTTATGTATGTGTTATTAGCAATTTACATTACCTACCTTTTTGGGGGCACCTGACATCTGGGGCAAGAAAAACTGAAGAAAATGGCGTTGGCTGCATCTTATATACCCCTGGCGCACTGACGTCAGGGAGGAGGTGACAGCAACCGATGCCAGACCAAGACTTTGGAACTTGGGCCCACTGAGGGACCGCCTGATGGCAGGATAACCCAAGTGTAATGACTGCAGCAGTGTATACACTCGAACATCTACATTTATGGTAGGTACAAAACTGTACTTTCCTGCCTGAAACAGATAATCAGTGAGCTCGAGCATGTCTTGCTTCATATAGTTTAGGGAGGTACGTCTCAGATCATTATCACCCACATGCACTATGACAGAGTTATACTGGTATCTGTGGTTGAATGACCTGTATGCCTTGTGTGACTTGATGGATCCTAACCCCATAAAAGCAGCTAACCATGACTCTGTCTTGACTCAATCTGGTGAGGGGTACATCAGTGTGTCTCACTATAGGATCACCAGTGACAAGGAAATTTGTTTGTGCACTGGTTTGCCTTAAGAGCTTAGCAGTAAAGACACTGAATATAGTATTACTGTGTGTAGCTGTTGGTGGTGTTTTAATAAGAGTGTGTATTTGATGGCTGAGGACACTTTTTTTAATTGTGCTGTGCAGGAGGTCTTGGTGTTTTAGGAAGGTTACTTGTAAGTGCCAAAGCATTAACTAGTTTTATGTGTAGGGTGTTTACCCTGTGCAGTAGGTGTGGTGCAAGTGTCACTGACAATCTCTATAGGATTATTTCTGGCTGCATGAGAGAGTTTTGTCACCAGTATTGAAGTGTACTTAACACCTCTCATATATTTTATCTGTTTTATTAAGAATAAGAGAACATTTGGCAACTGCTACAATGCCTCAGAATGCCCATCTCAACCAGATTGGCCACGGAGAGAGAGTCAGGAAGTGCATATCCATAGCTACTGATCTACTAGGGAGGAGTGAGGGAAATTTAAATGTTGAATAGGTCAGTAAGACAAGAAACTTGAGCAATGCTCAGCTATGTGCAAACTAAATGCTCTAGTAGTTAAAAGTCTGTCTAGACAGTAAGGGTATTTTAAGGGAACTGTACACTGTGTGATTGGCATCTACACAAATTACATGGGTGAATTACGCTGCTAAGTGCTGCTGTATGCAAAGCAGCAGTTCTAACTAAATGCTGCAAAAAAGGTCAAAAAGTACAGATACTCAACTCAGAAACAATTAATGCAACTGTGACAAAAACAATATGGGAAAGCAAGTGCTGAAACAGTGGATACGTTAATGTACGTCTCAGCTTGTAGGTTATGAGCCAAGCATTTTGCAACTGTGGCACGTAAAATAGCAGAGGTTTGATAAAAACATAAACAAGGCTTTGTGGCCAATCAAAAACAGCGCACTCTTCTTTTACACAATCTTTAGTCAGAAAATGAGTCTAGTCATCTCAACTCTCACCATAGCAGAACCAAGGGAGTTCAAACTAAAGACTGTAAAAAAGGTCAGAAAGTGCAGATATTCAAAATAGAAACAATTAATGCAGTTGTGACAAACAGTGTGAGATACAATTACTAAAACAGTGGAAATGGTAAAATAAGTCTTAACTTTTGTAGAGTTCAACAGAAACCAGCAACACTCATTTCCTCCTGAATATGTTTAATACTACAACATAATTCTGTATTTTGAATTACATGTAACTCTGTATGTTGAATTGTATATGCTGAAACATTTACACAAGGACTTGTCTGAAACCGTACTGATAGCCTGCTCCTATGATTTAACCCTTTTGCATTTAGAAACATTTAACATTCCTGAACTAATAACCTTCAACTTTAAAAAAAAAAACATTTCTGGAATAGAGGTTTTTTTAGACTGCTTCACCAAGGTTTTAAATTTAAACCAAAGATTTACTGATGTTTTAACTGTAGAAGTATTACTTAACATGTTTATACAACAGATATGCAAATTACTTTAACTGATGAATTTAAATGTTTTTGAGCTGTTAATTAAAAAGTGCATATAAAGTCTTATATAACTTTATGATCCTGGAAGAATGTGTTATGTTGTCTGTAGCTTTTTAAATGTTTTTCTTGCTTCTGCGCTGTGTGACGTCACACTAGAAACTTGAACATTTGTGGAGATAGCTGTTAACTGGATAATGTCTTTTATGTTCTGAAGGAACACTGCTGAAGTTTGTTGATTTAGTGCTGGTCTGCTGAAGTTATTTTCTTATGTCTTATGTCATATGTCACTCCCTCTTTCATATCTAACTGCTTAGTGTACACTGCAACTCAGGATATTAACTCATTTTTCTATATTATCTTTAAAATCTCCAACATCTACTCCAAGACCACCAGTTATTGGAGAGCCCACATTGTGCCTTTCAGTAGTCAGCTTGGGATTAGTGCTTCTGTTTTGCTCCTGGTGAGAGAAGGAGCATAGGGACATTATTTCCTGGAGACTGCTCATCACTAGAAAGCCTAATAACTTCTTCATAGGTGCCAGGTTGGAATTTGTCCTTAACTTTTGTTCCTGATGAGAGAAGGATCAGAGTGCATTGATTACTATTTCTGATTGGGCAGTTAGTGTCTCTGACCTTCCTGATCAGTCTGGGTGCTGTTCAAGTCATCTACTAGGAAAACGTTAAAACAACCTTATAGACCCTTTCATCACCTGGGATAAGACTGTTAATCACCAAAGAGCATGTGGGCTACTTCTCATCTTTGGACTGGTGCTGTTGTTTTGCTTCTGCAGAGAAAAGAAGCAAAGGAGTATTGTATCCTAGTAGCATGAAGCTGTGGTGAGATCAGCACCAGTTGTAGCCAGACCGTGGCCTTTTAGGTGAATCCCCCTTTTCATCATTCTTGACAAAGCTAATTCTTCTCAGTGATTTGCTGCTGTATAAACTATTTCAGAATATCTCCCTAAATAGTTCATAAATCACCAGAGTTTACTTATTAGTTTCCCCTCAAGTGTTTGGCAGTGCCCTGTGTAGATGCAGACACCTTGAGTTGGCATTTTTCCCATAGAAACACCCTTGAAATTTCACCAGTACCTAGTTGCACACAGGGCAACTAATTTGCAGTGACAGGCATTGCCCCACAGATACAAACAAGATACTCCTAACATTACTTTATATTCACACTCCAACTGTCTAATCAATAAAAGAAAATCTATGTTGCCATGGATATGAACTTTCACACTTTGTTGCCAGTTTGGTGGATATAGGCATCCTTAAACAATGTAGAAAGTGTTTCATGTTTACTGACAACCAGTTAATTCTCAACAAACTGATATAATTTGTGTGAGATGTATTTACACAATGTCTCTGGAGGCAAAACTGTCACATAAAAACACTCCTAATGTCAGTCAGGTTGTCAGTAGTATACCCACATCATCCATCACATACAGTTCAAAGCAGACACAGAAACTCACACATTTAAGGCACTTAACTGTAACCTTCCTAAACCCCAGAGACCTCCTAAATGAATTACACATAACAAATATCCTCAGCAGCCCTGAATGCACTCTCAAAACTGCACCCACATCAGTACATATAGCCACATCTCTTGGGAACATCTACTTCTAGGCCCATAAAGCTAGCCAATACACAGTCCAACATTCTAGTCATTGTAAACTCCATTGTGAGACACACCAATGTCCCTCTCACCAGGTTGAGTAAGGAGAAAGTCATGGCCAGTTGCTTATCAGAGGCCAGGCTCTACCATATTACACACACACACACACACACACACACACAAATGTGGTTCATTGAACCACAAGTACCAGTATGACTCGGTCATAGTTTATGTGGGTGTAAATGCCCTGAGATGTACCTCCCTAGATTATATGAAGACAGACATCATGGAGCTCTCAGAACTTGTGTCCCAGGGTGGTATAAGCCTAGCATTGAGCAGCATTTTACCTTCTCCAAGGATTCCACAATATGAACAGATGATTGACTTTAATAATTGGCTTAGTTTCTGGTGTCATTCTTAATGGGTGCAATATTTGTCAAGTATGAAAGGAGATGGTCAACAAACCACACTGCTTTGCTAAGGATGGTCTACACTTTTCTCCTCTAGGCATTCCAATATTAGCTAAAACATTGTCCTCCCCATAGTGCCTTTTTTAAGCAATTCCAAACTGAAAGTACTTTCAACACAGCAAATCAGAACCAAGAAAATCTAAAGGTGTTACTTCACAGTGCTAGAAGTCCTTAACTCCACTACCTACAAGCTCTCCTCACCCTAAAGAATGCTAATGTCTGTGTGGTCACTGAGACATGATTTAGAGCCATGGAGAGGACACCAACAGTGCAAGGCTGTAATTCCTTTCACACATTTCCACCAGCTACTACACAGACAGGGACTAAAGGTGAAGGAGTCTCAATTTACATTAAAAATAAATATACCTCAATACTGGTCAAACAGGACAATGTACTTGAGCTTCTCCATGTTCAAATCACCATAGGCAAAATCCCATACCATATCCTTTCAAGTTATGGATCTCATTGTATGACCCAAGAAACCCATAACATGTATTTAAACTTACTGGAAACACTCACCATTCAACCCAATACCATATTTATGGCCGATTTTAATTACCCCACTATAAGCCAAGAATCATATACAACAGATGTACAGGCACAAAGTTTCCTGGATTTTGTCAACACAAGCTCCCTGGACCAGATTGTCAATACACCAAGCAGTGGTATAAATATTACTGGATCTGGTCCTCACTAATATGGGAGAGTACTGCATGCCCCCTAGTATAATGTCTTCTCAGGTAAGGTCAGACCACAAAATGGTTTCCTTTGAAATAAAAATAAAACCTGGAAACCCAGCTAATCCTGGAATATTCAGGAATTACACTAAAGCTAACTTCCTACTACTAAGTGATAAAGTAGCACCATTTAAGGCTCTCATAAACCCTGAAAATACTGCTGCCTACACAGAACTGTTCACAGAAACACAGTACAAGCATATTAATAGCTGCATAGAGGCAGCTGTACCCACCAGGAAGAAAAACAGAACTAACAAAAAACAAGCCACCCTGGTAGAATCATATCAGTAGGCTATATAACAAAAGCAGTCCCTTTGCTGTCTCTTAAGAGATGGCAGTGTACTTCTCCAGATATTTCAAGCAGTATTTTTCCTTCTGACAACAAAATTGTGATAAGAGTATACACAGATACTTCTGTCCAAGTACATACACACTCACACAGACACAGCAGGATTAGAAAAGAAACAGATGACCCTATAAAGCTATTTCTGAAAAAAAAAAAAAAATATATATATATATATATATATATATATATATGTACTTGTTTCCCGCCTTTCTAAGCTAGTATATTCCAGTTTTCAGGTTAAGTGCTGAATTCAGGGCTGTGTTACAAATCTCTGTTTGCCCATACTTTACTTGGATAGAAGGAAGTTTCTCTGTTCACCTGTGAGAGAGGGGAAGCTTTGAGCAGCCTATTTTTCCCTGGAGGAGTGGTTTCAGCCCAGAAATGAGTAGTTTATTGGCCATTTTGGGCTAATTTCTATCTTTCATTTCCCTGCTATAAATACAGCATTTGCCTGGTTTTGCACACCAGGCAGTGCCAGTTAGCTAGGGTATAACTATTCCTGGCTCCACAAAGTCTCCTCTTCAATTTTTCACTTGGAACTACACCAACTTTCAACTTAAGCACTCAAGCCATTCATTTCTCAGCCTGGCACTTGCTCAAAACTCATAGCAAGCACTTATAAACACTAGCACTAGACCCTCCTATACTGTACAGAAGGACAAGGCTCTCTATTCAACCTTACCAGCCATTCAGTAAAACAGTTCACTGTATCTATCCAGGCATGTCCAAAGGGCAGTTTCAGCTGTACTCTCCAGTACAACTAGTGAATCTGGGCATTTTGAGTCAATGTTATGACTGCTTCATGTACACAGACAACCCTTTCTTCCTCCCACCAAACACTAATACATGTGAGAGATGCAATATTACAGCCAAACTGGAGACTAAGCTCTCTCAACCCAAGGCTGGATCAGACAGTCAAGAGGAGAAGGGAAATGCTTGCATCACACCACCTGTCTCACATCGACCCATTAAACCAGCAATGGCAAAAACACACATAAATACATGAAAACATACTCGGAGGCTCTAAATAAAAATCTGCAAAAGCAGCAGAGACCTCCAAAGCTGACATCCAAGCTACCTCCACCCCCCCCCCCAACACAAATCATGAAACACATACTTCACAAAACCAGTGTGCCATGCAATCACAGCCCTTAAGGCAAAATAACATATCCAACATACTAGTAATAGGTGACTATAGTCAGGCACACTGACGTCCCACTCACTAGGCTGAATAAGAAGAAGGTTACTGTTAGCTGCCTGTCAGGTGCCAGGATCCACCACATAACACAAGCACTCAGGTCACTCCAAAACAAGTACAAATATGACTCTGTCATTGTCCATGTTGGTGTGAATGACCTGAGCCATACCTCCCTGGACTACATGAAAAGAGACATGGAAGAGCTCTCTGATCTTGAGGCCCAGGCCGGTATGACCCTGACCCTGAGTAGCATCCTGCCCTCACCAAGAATTATACCACAGTATAAAGAAAAAAGTATCAGTTTCTACAATTGGCTAAGTTTCTGGTGTCATTCAAAGGGGATCCAGTGTCTGTCCGCCTGGGATGACATGCTCAACAAGCCACGCTGTTTCGCTAGAGACGGCTTGCACCTGTCACCCATAGGCTTTCAAATACTGGCCCAGGCTCTTCCCACCCCATAGTGCCTTTTTTAGGCACGGCTCAAAAGACAAACCCACCACCATAAATAGCACAAGTAACAATAAACTGAGGGTAATGCTACTCAGTGCCAGCAATCTAAACCTCAAAATGCACGCACTCAAGGCACTCATTAGTATGGAGAAAATCGATATATGTGCAGTAACAGAAACCTGGTTTAAGGCTCCAGAGAGCACCCCAGCACTACCAGGCTACAACTCATACCATACATTTCGGCCACAGAACCCAGACCGAAATACAAAAGGCAGGGGCATATCCATATTCATCAAGGATACCCACACCTCCAGGTTAGTGGCACAGCACAATGCTTCAGAGATCATTCACGTGCAATTAACAATGGGCAAAACTGCAATTCAAATTGTAGCTTCCTGCAGATCATCCACCATGTCCCAGGACCCCCATTCCGCATTTCTGGAAACACTGGGAAATATAAAGGTCCTACCAAACACCCTAATATTGGGTGATTTCATTTACCCAAACATTAATTGGGAGAATTACTCAAGTACTAACTCCCTTGCCCAACATTTCCGAGAATTTATAAACTCAAATGCTCCGGATCAACTGGTCAACACTCCCACCAGAGGTGAAATATTGGACCTGGTTATCACCAACATGGGCAACCAGTGCTCCACACCAGAGGTCAACCCCTCACTGGTTAGATCTGACCATAAACAAATCACTTTGGATAGCCACATTCTGCCCCCACCCCCGGACAAGGAAACCGCCGTGAAAAACGTTTCAAAAGCAAACTTCACATTACTTAAGACCGAGGTGGAAAGTTTCAAAGCCCCATGCTAAAGGATAACATTGTCCAAGCTGCAAAATCCTTTACTAATGCATTCTATGTGCACCTACAAGAATGCATGGATCATGCTATCCCAAGCAAAACCAAGACTCACTCCTCCAAGAAAAGGAAACCAGTCTGCTGGACTCCTGCCATAAACAAGCTATACAATAGAAGGAGGAAACTAGTACAGAAAAAAGTTAAATCCCAAGAAGGGAAGACATCCCTAATCAGTATCAGCAAGAAACTACGATCCCTCATAAAATCATACAAGGCGAGTTTCGAAAGAAAAATTGCCAAGGACTCCAAAGATAACCACAAGGCATTCTTTAGCTATGTCAAGAATCAAAGTGGCAATGCTCAGATCTGCTCGGAGTTAGTACAGAATGGTACAAAATATACTGAACTGACCCGATTTCAGTACAAACTTCACCCCCAAAAGGGCCCATAACCATACCAGAAGAATGTGGAGCTCCTGAAATCACAGACACTCAGGTTAAAACAGCCCTCTCCAAAGCCAAAAACACAGCATCAATGGGACCGGACAGTGTCCCAGGCTGCATTCTGCATGAGCTCAAAGACAAACTAACCCCTCACCTAAACACACTGTTCAAACTCAGCCTCTCCACAGGTTACGTACCCATAGAGTGGCACACAGCAACGGTTATTCCGTTCCACAAAGGTGGAGCCACAACAGGCCCTGGGAACTACCGCCCTATAAGCCTGACTAGTTTGGTCTGCAAGGCTATGGAATGCATCATCATGGAACGCATTAACAGAAACATTGGGAACCTCCAAACACTGGACCCTACCCAGTTTGGCTTTGTTAAGGGCAGATCATGCCTCCTAAACCTGGTGGACTTCTTTGAGATAGTTACCAAGGCTATAGATGAGGGAAAGGTGGTATACACAGCCTACCTAGACCTCGCAAAGGTCTTTGACACCATTCCCCATTCTGGTATAATAGACAAGCTCACCAGCCTGAACATAAACCCCTACATCACAAGATGGGTTGCCAACTGGCTCACGGACAGAACCCACATGGTAAGAGTTGCGGGAGCTAGGGTCTGACTCTAAACCAGTTACAAGTGGTGTTCCCCAGGGCTCAGTTCTAGGACCCGTCCTGTTCGGCATATACTTCTCAGATGTACAGGCACGCACAAGAGACCAAGTTCGCAGACGACTGCAAACTAGGGGCTATAATTGACTCTCCAGCTAACACAGACATGCTCCAAAAGGGTCTCACTGAGATGGATACCTGGTGTCAAAATTATGGTCTCAAGCTAAATGCCAAAAAGTGCATAGTCATCCCCTTTGGAAAAAACAAAGTACCCACAAACTACCACATAGGTGGTAGTCCCCTAAAAACGGAAGATGTAATAGGGGATCTGGGGACCCAAGTAGATAGTAAACTCTTCTTTGATAATCACATTGCCAAAGTGGTTAGAAAATCCTTCTATGTGGCCCACCTTATCACAAAAGGATCCGCATCCAGATCAAAAGAGGTCATTGTGCCCCTCTACTCATTGCTCATTAGACCCATCACAGAGTACAACGCCCCATTTGGGATGTATCTTACAAGACACCTGCAACAGCTGGAAAGACCACAGACGTACCTCACCAATGGATCACTAGCCTCAAAATGATGCCCTATGCAACTCGACTGAAGAAACTCCAGCTGTACTCTGTTGCATACCGCCTACTCAGAGGTGATCTCTGCCTGACACAAGGCCATGTCCAACCCAGAACTGATGGACATGCTCCACCTAAAGAAAAGCTTATCCCTTCGAGCCACATGCTCTAGGGATCTAAGCCTCACCACAACAATAAATAGGATGTGCTGGAGGGATAGATTCCTGTCACAGAGACTTCCCATGCTTTGGAACAAGATTCCAATCTACAATAGGCAGAGCTCCTCGCTAACACTCTTCAAAAGAAACCTTGACGAGTGGACGGGAAACAGAAAGTTTACCCCGGGGATCCCTTCACTGGCTCTGCTGGACAGAGGCACAGGGAACTAATCTAAGGGGCGGCGAAAGCCAACACATTCTGGCTAGGCTTATAAATGCCTTCGGGCAGATAGCCTAGTACCTACCTATGAACCTAAAATTAGGAGGTTCAGCACCCAGCAGGATAAAAGCACTCATCAAACTAAACAAACAACTCAGAGGATGAATAAAGTCTAGCAAACCCAAATTTTATGTATATTTGGCCTCCTAGGGTCAGGCCAAGGACAACCACAAGGGAATTTTTAGGCTATGTCTACAACCTCAAAGGCAATACACAGTTGTGTGCAGTGTTCATTGTTAATGGTGCCACCAATATTGAGCCAGAAGATATAGCAAACCTACTGGCCAACAATTTCAGCTCCATCTTTACCCATCTCTGCCCATCAACCTTCTCCCAGGAAATGCCATCAAATATAACTCCCCCAGTTATTACTAGGGAACAGGTCCTTAATGCTCTCTTTAAGGCAAAGAACACCATCAATGGGCAAACAACATCCCCAAGATGTCATCTAAATAGCATGAAACATGACCTATCAGGCCCTTTGGAATTGCTGTTTACTGTAGCCTCCAATCAAGCTTTGCGGCTCCTGAATGGAGAACAGCAACCATCATCCCTCTGTACAAGAGTGAGCCATCTATACAGACCCTGAAAACTACAGACCTATAAGTCTCATAAACAAAGCACACTGTGGTGGTGGTGCTGCGGTAGCGTTGTCGCCTCACAGTAAGATGTTGCCCCGTTCGATTCTCAGAGCGTCTTCTGTGTGGCGACATGCGTGAATGGGCGTTTCTTCTTTGAAGGTTGTGCATCAGGCCCGGCAAGTTGGCACGTAAAAATCTACTGCCAATCATTAGCAGACCGGAGTTCCGCTGTGGCGACCCCTAACTGGGAAAATCCGAAAGACACAACAACAAAAAGTCTCATAAACAAAGCCATGGAAATAACTATCATGGAGATGATCAATAATGACAGAAAACCTCAAGACACAGGACCCAACCCAATTTGGTTTCTTCAGGGGAAGGTCATGCCTTCTCAACCTGGTGGACTTTGAGAATGTCACCAAAGCAATGGGTGAGGGCAGAATGATTCACACTGTATACCTTGACATGGCCAAGGCATTTGAGACATTACCCCACTTGGGTATCATTGGCAAACTCAAGAGGTTAGGTATAAAGCTTTTTTACCCAGTAGATAGCCAACTGGCTTGCAGTCAAGACCCAGGATGTTAGAACTGGGGAGTCCACCTCTACAAAGAGGCCAGTCACAACTGGAGTCCCTCAGGAATTGGTCCTGGGACTGCCCCTTTTTTGCATTTACTTCTCTGAAGTCAAGGCCAGTGTCAATGGCCTCTGGCTGACTAAATTTACAGATGATTGCAAATTAGGAGCAGTCATATAATCCCCCACTGACACAAGTGTTCTCCAGGAAGGGCTGACAGACAAATAACTGGTGTTAGTCATGTACTGAAACCAAATGCCAAGAAATGCATAATAAGTATCCTTTGGGAAGTCATCCACCCCTTGTAACTATCATATTGACAACACACCCCTAAGAGTTGACCCAGTAATTGGAAACTTGGGGACACACACAAACAGTAATCTAGCCTTTGGCCATCACTTATCTACAGTAGTGAGGAAATCATTCTATGCTGTGCAACTTATAAACAAAGGTACGGCATCTACATCCAAGGAAGTCATTGTTCCACTGTATTTGAAATTCATCAGAAGTATCATTCAGTACAATGCCCTCTTTGTTATGTATCTAACCAGGCATATCCAACAACAGGAACATCAACAGAGACAGGGCGTAAGTAACATATCCTATGCAGCTTCATCAAGGCCCTATCTTTGTATTCTGTCTACTACAGGCAGTTGAGGGAAGATTTACGCCTGGCATACAATGCATTCTCAGACCCCATGCTGATGAACCTTCTGCATATCCACAAATCAAACAGCATGAGAATTACCCATGCTAGAGACTTAAACCTTGCCTGTGATATAAACAGGACAACCTGGAGAAATAAGTATGTATCCCAGAGACTTT
The DNA here is from genome assembly GCF_019279795.1 of Protopterus annectens. NCBI lineage: Eukaryota > Metazoa > Chordata > Ceratodontiformes > Protopteridae > Protopterus > Protopterus annectens. The sequence continues at coordinate 365,997,417 of NC_056730.1, read as the reverse complement.
CCCTTCTCAGAAACCGTCTCCCTATCCATGTGAAGCAGCATTCCTCCCTAACCCAATTCAAGTGTAACTTGGACAAGTGGATGGGGAACAGGAAATTCATCCCTGGTTTGGCACCTATGTCTCTATGGACACAGGCAGTCTGTAAATGTTTAATCTCCCAGGCCCTTGCTTGTAAATGTTTGATCTCCCAATCCCTTGCTTACAATTATCAAGGGTAGCAGGATTTGTCAGAGCTTTGGGATGCATAGCTAGGCTTAAAAAGACTGTTGTGGTCACTGACCTAGTAAACAGCTATGAACCTGTATGTGATTTATTTAAGAACCAAACCCAGATGATGAATACAAGTCTACAATCCCAAATAAACTCAGTACACAGCAAGCAGCTTCCACTCACAAACATCCCTTTAATTCTGTTGATACTTGATAAAACACTTAAAAATAGTGCAAAATAAAAGATAAACCATTTAGCTTTTATTTTGTGGTATTTTTGAAAGTGTTTTATCAAGTTTTTCAATGGAATTAAAGGGACTTTGGTGCTTGGAAGCTACTTGCCATGTACTGAGTTTATTTGGTGTATAATTTAAGCAACATTACATCAATTATTCAAATCCTGCCTTCTCTTAATCCCCTATTCCACTTCCAAAATATTTTATGCATGTATTGTCCCCACAATTTCTATTTTTTAATATAATTTACTCACCCTTTTCTAAGGATCCTACTTCCTGTTATTTTATCTCAGTTACAATATTCACTAGCTCAAGTAAAGTTGCTTTAGATTTTGATTTCCATTTTCTAGTAAATGGGTTTTTTTGGCAGCCACCAGAATTAACATTAATGATGCCTTAAAGTGTCTAGGCAATTCAGATCCTGTATCCCTGCTTAAAAAATCGTTTCCTTAGTTACACTAATTTGCACACCCAGTATTCCTGACAAAGTACTTACTAAGAGAAATTTTAAAGTCTGCCAACCCATTGCATTCCCAGAATACATATTCCCAGTTATCTCTTCCATATCACACCTCCAGCATTTACCATCTGCCTGAGGAAAAATTATTTGAAGTCTGCTTGGGGTATAAAAGTATGCATACAAGCACTTCCAGGCAAAATCCTAAAACTTCTAGACTTTGTTACATATTTGGGAGCTAGGCATATGGCCTCCTATTGTTTCTTTGTGAATTGCATATCTTATCTTTCTTACCAATCTTTTTTGAGTGATTTCTACAGTCATCATGCAATGTTTTATGAGCCCTACTAATTATCCTCTTTTTAACAGCAGCTTCTGTTCCAGTGTTCTAGATTCATTTGAAAACTCAACCAGTGCATATGTTTCATTTAGTATTCCCCTAACCCTTTCTTTTTGTCTATATTTTTGAAACCAATCCCTGATTGGGAAGGGAATCAATAGCCTGCAATCCAAATGTCTTGGCCTTTTCCCATTCTCTTTCCTTTTCTAATTATTTGTTCCCAATACATTGGTTCATTTCCCAGCTTCCTCCAGTAAATTCCAGCCTCCTCTTGTTTATTCTCTGTACCCTAAAATGCAGTTATTTCTGTCTGCAGAATCTTCTTTCTCCATTCCCATGTTAGTTTAGTATACTTTTTGCTACTTTATGAATATAATATTCTGTATTACTGTTATTCTTCTTAAGGATCTGTGTCCAAAATCCAATTTTTTCCTAATTTCTTGAATTACCCCAATGCTTCATCATCATCTCTTTCCACTTTCAATTATAGCTTTGTGCTTATCTCCACAAAACCACATTGGTCCATGTCTCAATTTTGGCATCACCTTTGCCATTCATTTAACCACATTAAACATAAACACTTTTTAATCATGGGTAAGACTGGAGATGTACCTATATGAACCTGGATCAGATGGGTTGTTACCGTCTTTAGGTATTGCAACCACCACAGCTTTTTTTTTTTCAGGGATGTTGGTATTTCCCTTCCTTTTACAATACTGTTAATCAAAACCTTCCAGATTTTTCTCTCTTTCTTCCCTCTTAACTTCCATACTTCCACCAGAATACCATCTGTTTCTGGACACTTTCCAGTAATTTGGTTATATAACAATATTTTTATCTCATCTCCGATCTTAACTGTTGGCATATTTACGTCTTCCATAAATATTTCCATTTGTGGTTTTTCTTGATTTCCCCACTTGTCTACTTTATATACATTTTCAGAAAATTTATGAAAAATCTCTAATACACCTACAGGAGCTCTAGTTCTTTTTCTTGTTATAGGATCCCTAAGTTTGGCAACAATCCTTTCTACTTTCTGTTGCCCAAGTCATTGTGCCAAAATTTTTTTGTGCTGTGGAGTTATCAAAAACAGTTGCTTAACAACAATCTTTTTAAACTCATGCATATAATCCAGGTGCTCCCTTATTTTTTGTTTAGCAGTTTGAAGTTGTGCCTCCCCTTGTTCTATGAGAGTCCCCTTATTTTGTAAATCTTTAACCTTTGTCAACCCCTCAATAGTTATTAGTCCTTGATCAGATCTCTTGTTTCTTTTATTTCCACCCTGTTTTTAAACTATGCTTTCATTTTAGCCCAGTTGCTAGCTATAACTTTTGGAGTACTTTCTATCTTCCCTAGTAACTCCTGGATAATTTCCACTACCCATTCCTTAATTCATTACTTTTTAACAGGTAGGTGAGGAAGCACCAGTGCCTCATCTTTACTTTGTTACCCTGCATTTTTATCTTAGTAATTATTGGTGCATGATCTGAAATAGCCATTGGATGTGTATAAAAGTTCTCAATTAAATGGACATGTTCCTGTGAAATATAATTTCTATCAAGTCTATCTCAGTTAGTGTACCCTGGGGAATAATATGTAAATTGTCTCTCTCTGAGTTTCTTCTACTCTATTCACAAATTTCTTACGAAATCTACCTTTCATTATACTTTCCATCATTGTTGCAAATCAAATTCCAGTTCCCAACTATAAGTAATATTCTGTGGTGAAAGCTGATTATTTCTCCCAATGTTTTTAAGCTCCAAAATAGCAGTTTTAGGTGGAATATAAATACATGCCATTGTAGTCCACATCCCTTGCCTCTAGCCTCTTACTACTACACATCTACCATTATTGTCTTTTTTTCCCTCTTCTATCACTACTAGAGCTCCTCTGATGAATAATATATGTACTCCTCTTTTCCTTTGTCCATGATATTCTGCAGAATATCTATCCTGAAATCCTTTGTTTATTAAATTCACATACTTGGTTCTTTGAAATTCTTTCAAATGTGTCTCCTATAGCATTTCTATTTGCACTCTGCATTTCTTAATATAATTAAGTATTCTTCCCTTTTTGTCTATACTTGTGAGACCATTAATATTCAAAGATATTACGGAAAGTGTCACCATTATGGTGAAAAGTCATTATTCCCACCTGTTATATATGGCAGATTTTTTAAATGTCTAATTCCAGCTTTTCTGATAAATGCACCCATTAATGTCTGGCAGGTTAATCCTTTCTACATTTTTTTTCTTACCCTCAACATTGGAACCTATGTCACATTTTACAAGACTTTTTGTTTTAATAAATACCCTCAAACAAGAAATCAACCCCCCCCGAACAACCCTATAATTTATCAACTTATTACAAGCACACATAACTATATACATCTTGAAATAATGAAGTTTAATCCTCTAATAGGAACATTTGTTCCAAATAGCTGTTAACACAAGCTCTAGTTAACCTGAAATTCAGGTTATCCATGCTAACGTTATTGTCTCTGCTTCTACTTACACTAGTTGGTGTTTGTTCTTTTTTATCTTTATTCCCTCTCCCTCCCCCAGATGTGGAAACTTCTTGTGTACTTTCAAAAATCATTAACTTTTAGCCATGAAGAAACCAATGTTTTGTCTCCATTGCCCCATTATCATTTTGCCTCCATGGAAAAGTAAGAGAAAAAAGATAAATGAAGTCCTATGTTGCAACCTGAAAGACAACCTGAAGTGTTTATTGCTAAAGGAAAACTTCATTAAATTTGGTGTTCTCATAATTACTACTTTCCAATTAAAATTTATTAGACTAAGCCAAGGGTCTTAATCAAGACATTCACCTACACAGAAGTAAGAAAAAAACATATCAGTTCTACATATATTATGATCTGTATACTTTTACACCTACCTCAACAAATCAAGATTACAGCCTATTAACTTAAACCGCTTTTGTCTAGTTTTTTTCTCTTTTTGTACTGTAATGCTTACTTTTTAATAGAGAAAAAGAAGAAAGAAAGAGAAGAGGAAGGAAAAAGGTATCTGTTTACTTTAATAACTTTATCACATACAAGAACCACTAAAAATACTATAAAATATGTAATTTATATTGTGAAAAGTTTCATAGAAGCACTGTTAAGAAAACCATTCATTTTACTTAAGTTATCCCAGGATTCAGCAAGCTCTGCACGGTGTGCAGGACTCGTGCAAGAGCTGCTGCGGGCAATATGGCTGACATGCGATCCAGGAATGAGCTCCTGGGATGTGCATGAGCACTCCTGCACTATTCCTGCACGGACACAGCTTCTGTATGCTAATTACCTAATTTGCTGGTGAAAAACATACAAATGAGGTGAATTAGCGATCCTGGAAGCAGGCAGGCGTCCATGCAGGAATAGTGTAGACTGCAGAAATGTATTCAGCCAGTAGCTGAATACATTTCTGCAAACTACAAAACGGAAGCATGACAGCTCATAAAAAAGCATGTATTATAAGGGTTAGGCATACCAATGGCCAAATATATGGCCATAGGCATGAAAACTAGTTTCAAAATTATAAAAAATAACTTTTTTTGGCCGATTTCAGCCATTTAAACATAGGGCAGCAGTGCACAAATGGGATCGGCCCATACCTCCCAACCGTCCCAAATTTCTCGGTTTTTACCGAGTTTTGGGGTCCCAATGAAGGGGTGCCACGATTCCTGAGTGGCATCCCTTCATTTCCGATTTTTTAATCTAATTTTTACAGATCGCACTTTTGGAGCTGATGTCATCACGTGCGTAATGACGTCAGCTCCTTTAGCTTGTCGGAATGAAGCTTAGACATGCGTGCATTAATTTTAAGCCATGCAGTTGCTCAGATGCTCCGTTTGGTAATTTTAAGCCATGCAGTTGCTCAGACACGCCGTTTAGTAATTTTAAGCCATGCAGTTTCTCAGACACGCCGTTTGGTAATTTTAAGCCATGCAGTTGCTCCGACGCTTTGGATTTTTGTCCGTTTCAAGTACTTGTAAGCCATGGAATTCAATTATTGGAGTTGCCGTTTGCAGTTTAAGTCCTGGAGTTGGGAGGCTGCCGTTTAGGCAGTTGGACGAGCCCGAGGTACCTTTTACAGCAGATTCTCTCTGCTTAAGAGTGTGTGTGTGTGTGTGTGTGTGTGTGTGTGTGTGTGTGTGTGTGTGTGTGTGTGTGTGTAGATACGTGCAATGCAATTTGTAAGACTGACTGTAATGTACAACAATAACAAAGTGCTGCAGATGTATAAATATTTTTCTTAGTGTTGGAGCAGAAAGCGTGATCTGCAGAAGATGGTTTCATGGAAGTGCATGCATTTATTTCAAAACTTTGTCCTGCTTGTCTGCCCTCTGAACCCCTTTTAATTCATTAACATATTGATTTTTTCAGCTTTCTATTTGCATAGAATAACAGTATTCATGGTCAGACTCCTGGCTTGATCGATGCTCAGTTACTTGTTATCAGCTGGCATTTATATATATTATGACCACCTGATTAATCTTCTCTGACCACCAGTTTACAATTTAAAGAATCAATGTATTTAGTAATAAAATGTCACCCATACTCTGTGTGTTTGTGAAAATGCCCCCATTCAATGGAGGTGGTGGCTAATAAAGGCTCAAACCCTGTACCTTGGTACAAGGTAAAAAGAGCTTAAAGTCCCTAGCTACCACTTGAATTTATTCATTATATTTTTGTTCTGTTCCTCATTAAATCTGTGGTTTTAAGGATTTTTGTTGTTAAATTCACTAAATAATAGGTATTTGAATTACAGACTTCATATTCTTCAGAAAATAAATGGTAACACAAAACCTTTTATTCTAGCAATTTTCTAAGCTCATAAGTTCAGTTAAGTATTTGAAATGTGTCTCTATTTTGGGGGCTGTATTCCCCATTATTGGCTTTCTTTTGGGTTTTTTGTGCTAAGAGGTTGAGAGCTATGGTGAGAAGTGAGAACTAAATTCACTAAATGATCGCCATTTAAGTTTGCCTGTCTTTCAAGAATCTGACGATTTGGCATAGGGGTATGTTGTTCTGACTGCAGTGCACAGTGTCCTGGGTCCAAGACTTGGCAGTGAAATGCATAGTGGTAACATGTTTTATTCTAGCAGCTTTCCAAAATTATACAAGCAATGATTAAAATGTTTCTGGTTTTTGCCTTTTTGTCCCCCCCAAAATAAAACTGAAATTGAAAATAAGTGCAAGGAGCTGTGCAAGATGCCTATGGCTTACACTACTGTCATTCTATTTATATATTTACACTATGATGGAAATGTTCTTAACTGGGCAGTTTTTGTCATTATTGGTTCATGCATTTTGTTTCATTGCCTACTGGAAAAATGTTCACACTATAAATTTAAAATGCGCTGTAACTTAAGTCTAACAAGTGCGCTGCATTATGCAAGGAATATAATTTAATAAAGTCAGGAAGGTGCATCAAATAATGCATGTATGTTTCTTGTTTTGTGTTCAAGGGGCCTATGATTTGAAAACTGCACAAAGGTAATCTTTATCACCACTGGCTAGATGCATTTTCTTTGGATGTGGTGTGGGTTTCAATGCTGTTTCAATGAATGTGAGTTTCAAGGGCAGAGAAGTTTTAATGCTGAGTCTATTTTCATTGTGAGACAGTATTCCTTTGTTTAGCAGATACCTATTTGTGTTTGTGCATTGTGCTATAAAATGTAAAAATAAAAATCCAAATAATCATTGTAGAAGTAAAGCAGTATGCATGCACACATTAGTGTTTATGGTAAATGGGGTGAAATAGCCAGGTAATGGGACACTGGAATGGCTGCAGGCCAGGGGGACTCTGGTGCCATATTCTGGTTGTCTGTTCTTCAGTTTGCGTTTGAAAGTTGTTATCCCACAATTCCATTGGAGTGAGTGGGGTTATGTAATTATGTATGCAAATTTTACGTTAATCAGCGTACCGATTTGTACCTATTTTTCATGGTCCTTGTCCAGATTTTTGATGATTCTAGGTTGAGAGGTATGGATCGGCCCGAAAATAAGAAAAAAGGCTGGAAATAAGCTTTTAAACCAAAATCATCATTTTGCCATAATAGTCAATGGCATGCATGACACAAGACCATGGAATAGTGGTTGCTAAGGGGGAAGGCTGATTGTCGGTTTTGTAACCATGCATTAGCAGTCAGTTCTATGCAAATGAGGGGAATGATACTGAATCACAGATTTCCCCTCAGTGCTAGCTTGCACCGAACCATGTAGGTGCAATAACATTATGGTCTAAGCCTAAGAGCTAGATGACCTCATGAGGGGGAGTGTCATGACTGCTGTAAGCTTATTGGAGCAGGGTGGCCCGTGTTTGCCCTTAGCTAAGCACAGCTAAGGAATGGGGTGTGTCTGAAGCTGCCTAGCAGTATTTACATTGCCTAAACGGGTGTGCGCGCCATGCACCAGATTTAAAAAAAAAAAAAAAAAAAAAAAACAGGAAATAGCAGCACCATTCACATCTGAGCACTGGGTATGCCCGCCACACCTCAGGGCTTAAACAGGAAGGCAATGGGAAGGGAAAACAGCAGTAGGAAGGTAATCAAGGAGAACTAGCATAGCTGGCAGGTGAAATGTATCAGAATCAGCCAATTACACAGGCAGCAGCCCAGCCCAGCCCAGCATACTACTATAAACTATGCAAACACCTGTCACTCTGTTTTTTCCCACAAACTCTACACCACCAGTGTACACAAACAGGGACATTTTACCTAACAAAACCAATAAAATGATAGGGGCTGCTTTTGTGTGTGTATAATATACAAACTTGCTTAAATATCTAAGTATTAACATTTACACTTTCCTTTAAAAATATTATTACCTAAAGTAATTTAACTCAAATCAAAACAGAAACAAAGCAAATTTTTCCAACAACTCCAATTATTAAAATCTCTTAATCCTATATATATCTATACAAATTGTATATATATATACCTATATACATATGTATACATGCATATGTATACACGTACATATACATATGTGTCGTAACAGTAGATTTCATAAAAATAAATAAGTAAATAAATAAATAAATAGACCTATGTTTTAAATAACCAAAACATCTCCCATATGCATTTTGTTGTATAAAAACATTCTATGTATATATAATTAAAATCAAAAATAATACATAAAAAGTATACCAAATGTTTAAATGCTATAAAAGAATTTGTACAAAGTTTATAAACAATATTTATAAACAGTGCAGTACGATACACAGCAATCAAAAACCTTATTATCTCCTTAATGCCCTCAGTTTTAAAATACATTTGATTGATGCATACTCATTTAAACCTGGGGGAATTTGGGCTAATGTTCTAATTTGCCACAACAATTCTTGTTCTTCAAGCCATAATTGCCATGGGCCCCCCCTAACATCAATCTTAACTTGTTGAATGACAGTAAATACAAAATGGTGCGTAGGATGTTCACTTATGTGCCTAGCTAGTGCATTGTTTAGATCTTTCTTCCCTATAGCATAAAGATGTTCATACACCCTTTTCTTAAATGCACGCTCAGTCTTACCTATGTAGAATGATAAACATTCTACACAGAGAGCCACATAGACAAGTTGTATGCATTTAAGAGCACGCAATTAGAAATAGATTATTTGAAAGAATGTTTGCGTGTGCAGCGTGTCCCGAAGGGGTTACGCTGCTATAAATTTCCAAACAATGCTGTGGCTGGTTCATCTCTTTATAACAGCTTGGTTAAAATCTTTGACAAAGCAGGGCTTGAAATGCTAGAATGTATGATAAGGGACTATGAGGAAAAAGCAGGTTTATTACTTAAAGAAGTAACATCACTTAATGATTCTGTGGTGAAGAGTAAGAATTTTTTAGGTGTTAAAAGAGAATATGATCGTGTTTTTAATGAAGTAGATCAATATTGTTTAAAAATTGTGAACCGTAAAATCAGGAAACTGGAGCGTGACCTCATAGAATACAGGGAGGGTAAGGCCTACCCTTTGTTGGGTAGAAATAGGCAGGGCACCAAACAGTTTCATAACCAAAATAGTGACATGGTTTTTAATGACAATGTCCCAAGTGCTGAACTAGAGATATCAAGAAGAAGTGAGAGACTTGCGCAGAAAAATAGTCAGAGTGGCCTATCGGATTTTCACTATCCCCCGGGCAGACCAGGGGGGAGGAATGTAATGCATCAACCGCAGATGTGGAACAGAGCACGCAGATAATAAGTTTAGGTGATGTATTTGATAGGATTTCTGTTGATGAAGCTTTCAGAAGATCTCATGACAATTGTGTTTTAACTAAAAAGAATAATTTTGTTATATACAATTATACTGATATCAACATCTCTGATGACTTTTTTGAGCTTTTTACAAAAGGGCTTCACTTTGTACCTTCACGTAGAGTTGACTTATGTAATATTTTAGTTGATTTGAAGCTTTTTGTTAGACACTTGAATCTTGCTTTTTATTTTAAAGGTCAATCTCAGACTAATGAAGGGCTTTTCAGGCCTAGCACATTTAACCCACCCTTAAACCCACTGTTAAAATTATTTGAAGGTTTGGTGGAGGCAGATTTAAGAAACTTTTGTTTGAACAGGTCTCACATACCATCGGTTAATTTTAGACCAGAACTTGGTCAGTTAATCAAGAGGCTTGGTGATGAAGACATTCGGGTGATGAAGCCAGATAAGGGTGGAGGCATAGTTTTAATGTATAACATGATATACGACACCCACATTCACAATATGTTGCAGGATACTGAGCGTTATGAACTGGTTTCTAGGAATGAATTGAATTTAGAACATTCTAAAATTTCTTATTTACTCATGGATCATTTATTACAGGGTGTGATAAATGAAAAACTATATAATTATCTTTATGTTAGAAACCCAAGGATACCTGCAATTTTTGGAATTCCCAAGACACACAAGGGCTTAGACCCTTTGAACTTTAGACCTACTGTCTCAGGAGCTGGGGGAATAACAGAGCCCTTAGGAAAATTCATTGATTTTACCATCAACAAATTTGCTTTCACTTTACCTCATGTTTGCAAAGATTCATGGGACTTTCTCTCAGGCATCCAGCAAAATCTTTATAAACCAGAGCTTTTAATGGCCACTATTGACATAGTTGAATTATTCAACAAGTAGGAAGCTTCTGGCCAAAAAACCACCTCGTAGTTAATAAACCAGTCTTGGAATTTATTCGGTACCAACCACTTTTGCGTATAAAAAACACAGATACGAAATAGAAACTTGTATACCATTAAGCGCTTTTCGTCATCCTGGATAGGGTGACTTCTTCAGATAAAACACACAGTTCAGCCTCCAGCTTTTATAATACATTGAATCATGAATCAAATTGTAATGTCATAATTAACTTAATTACCACTTGTTCTTAATCAAATCAACTGTTCTCAAGGTTTAAATGGGCAATGATGTTTGCTAGCTGCTAATGTATAAAATATATGCATAGCCATAGTGTTAGCAGATATTCTTACTCTATTCTACTATTCAACTGGTTCACCCTTTGTCTAAGATACTTAAAAATGTGTATTTTATTTAATCTCCTCTTAAAGGTTGATGTACAAGTGAGGATTTTAACCTTTTGAAAAGAATTTATATTAGGTTATCTTTCATAAAGGACCAGGGAATGTCTTTCACCTCCCCAAAAATCTTTTTCTCCCTCTTTTTTATTTATGTATATATATCTCTCCCATCCTTAAAGGGAAATGCTCCCTAGTCATTTTATAAGTTGTATGTTTGACTTGGTTTATTTTATATTACTTATAGAAGGATGCACCTTCCATAATCAATTAAAAGTAATCACAAGTTCAAACTATACTAGGATTCGTAGAATGCTCCATAAACCAAGTGTCCTTGGAAAGTGCCCAGTAATTATTTAAATGGAAAAATAATTAAAAAAGAGAAGAAAAAAGAGAAGAAAATAAGAAAATAAGAAAGTAGGGGTCCTGACTGGAAGAGATGCTATCTATTTAAGCTTTTTAGCTTCAGAAGGCATTGAATGTTACAATGCTCATTCAATCCCGGTTCCATAAAGGCATTTGTTCTAAATTGCCATGATAATTCATGCTCTTCCAGTAGTAAGTTATAAGGTCCCCTCCTACTATCTAATTTAATTTGATCCAATCCTATAAATTTAAAATTGTGGTCAGGGAAGGCAGAAATATGTTTACTTAGGGCATTATCAGGTTTCAAGTTCGAGATGGCATTAACATGTTCGTATATCCTATCTCGTAGCCTCCTTTCTGTCTTCCCTATATAAAAACATGCACATGCTGTGCATAAAGCCCCTTATACCACCATTCTAGAATTACAATCTAGTTTGGTGTTTAAAGTGTATGTCTTACTATTAATTACATGCTTATTCCCTTTCTTAATATATTTGCAATATTTGCAGCAACCACAACAGAAAGTCCCTTTGTCTTTAATATTATGAGCTCTTCTTTCAAGAAGTGCTTTTAGGTTTTTCCCTTTTCTATAAGTTGTTTTCGGAGGGTTATTAGCCACAAAGGACCATCTTTTGTCATTTAAGAGTATAGTCCAATTCTTATCCATTAACTTTCTGATTGTATTACGCTATTAGTCCCTTATTAAAAGATAAATCTACTTATAACAGTGAAGAGGGGATTATAGACAGGATCAATCTAGGTTCTGAGACAACTAACAACCTCGACAGAGGTTTAATCCACTATGAGATGAATCCACGAGTATGTAATAGTTTGGATAGTAGCAGAGAAGAAAACCCTAGATTTATCACAACTTTTAGCTTGGAAAGTAATACAATCACTGTTGTGGTTGTATATGGGGCTTTATGCACAGCATGTGCATGTTTTTATATAGGGAAGACAGAAAGGAGGCTATGAGATAGGATATACGAACATGTTAATGCCATCTCGAACTTGAAACCTGATAATGCCCTAAGTAAACATATTTCTGCCTTCCCTGACCACAATTTTAAATTTATAGGATTGGATCAAATTAAATTAGATAGTAGGAGGGGACCTTATAACTTACTACTGGAAGAGCATGAATTATCATGGCAATTTAGAACAAATGCCTTTATGGAACCGGGATTGAATGAGCATTGTAACATTCAATGCCTTCTGAAGTTAAAAAGCTTAAATAGATAGCATCTCTTCCAGTCAGGACCCCTACTTTCTTATTTTCTTATTTTCTTCTCTTTTTTAATTATTTTTCCATTTAAATAATTACTGGGCACTTTCCAAGGACACTTGGTTTATGGAGCATTCTACGAATCCTAGTATAGTTTGAACTTGTGATTACTTTTAATTGATTATGGAAGGTGCATCCTTCTATAAGTAATATAAAATAAACCAAGTCAAACATACAACTTATAAAATGACTAGGGAGCATTTCCCTTTAAGGATGGGAGATATATATATACATAAATAAAAAAGAGGGAGAAAAAGATTTTTGGGGAGGTGAAAGACATTCCCTGGTCCTTTATGAAAGATAACCTAATATAAATTCTTTTCAAAAGGTTAAAATCCTCACTTGTACAACAACCTTTAAGAGGAGATTAAATAAAATACACATTTTTAAGTATCTTAGATAAAGGGTGAACCGGTTGAATAGTAGAATAGAGTAAGAATATCTGCTAACACTATGGCTATGCATATATTTTATACATTAGCAGCTAGCAAACATCATTGCCCATTTAAACCTTGAGAACAGTTGATTTGATTAAGAACAAGTGGTAATTAAGTTAATTATGACATTACAATTTGATTCATGATTCAATGTATTATAAAAGCTGGAGGCTGAACTGTGTGTTTTATCTGAAGAAGTCACCCTATCCAGGATGACGAAAAGCGCTTAATGGTATACAAGTTTCTATTTCGTATCTGTGTTTTTTATACGCATAAGTGGTTGGTACCGAATAAATTCCAAGACTGGTTTATTAACTACGAGGTGGTTTTTTGGCCAGAAGCTTCCTACTTCTTGTTCGGCAGTTTTTGGAAAGTTTACCTGGTTTTTATAGTTGAATTATTCCCCAGTATCCCTCATGCTGTAGGGCTGGAATGGTTCAACAATATTCTAGCTGCTGAATCTGGGTTAGGGTCTAACACGATTGGTTTACTGGTTAAATTTATGGAGACTGTCCTAGAAAACAATTTCATCTATTTTAAGGGTGACAACTTACAAACAGAAAAAGGGTGTAGCAATGGGCACGGCTTGTGCTTCTAGTTATGCAAACATAGTGTTACACCACTGGGAAAACAAATTTGTTTTTCCACGCATTGAGTTCAACATATCACCCACTATAAACGATACCTGGACTATATTTGTTTGTTATGGGATGGCTCTTTAGATCAATTCTAGACTTTATGGTTTACATCAATTCTACCACTCCCTTTCTAACTTTTACTTACAAAGTAAATAATGATTATTTGCATTATCTTGATGTTGCCCTTCTTAAAGATGTCAGTAATGGTACTTTCCAATCTAAGATATATAGAAAAAACTCCTTTTCTAATTCCTACCTACATTTCAACAGTGGCCACCCCTTCCACCAGAAGAAGGGTATTGTGAAGGGTCAACTTATACGTGCTTCAAGGATGTGTAGCACAATGGAGCTTTTTCTTGAAGAGGTTAACTTGCTAAAGCAACTTTTTGATGAAAGGGGTTACCCAGCACACTTAGTAAGTAATTTGGCTGAGGAGGTTACTGCTGGTAGGGAGGCTATTTACTGCCCTCTGTTAGGTAAGGGGGCATCTGGTGGCATTCTTTCAAAACAATCGGAACAGATTGAATACCAAAACAGTTTTGTGTATACCTTTTCTGGTGATTCCTTAAAAATTGAACAATCAATTAAAAAATATTGGCCAATTTTGGTACAACGTGATGATTTCAAACAGATTGTTAAGGAGCATCCCCATTTTATTAGGAAAAGGGACACGAGCCTCAAGGGTCTCTTTGAGATCAGACCTGGTGTGGACAATAAAAGGGTTTATTCGAAACTTGGAACATATAAGTGTGGTTCATGTAAGCAATGCCTTATGTGCATAATGACAGTTCATTTTTCATTCCCTCTAGGAGGTTTAAATTCAGGGCTGAACACCATTACAACTGTGGTACGAAAGGAGTTGTCTATTTAGGTTTTTGTACTCGATGCTCCAGTTTTTACATAGGTAAAACTGAGAGAACCCTTAGGAGAAGGATATATGAGCATCTTTATGATGTTTCCAAGAAAAAGGAAAACAATGCTTTTTTTAAGCATCTTAGCACATGCCCTAATATGCAACTTAAATTTTTAATCCTAGAGCAAGTCCTACATGACAGTAGAGGGGGTGATTGGGAAACCTGGCTTGAATACAAGGAACTGTTGTGGCAGCTCAAGTTGAACGCAACTAAGCCTCCTGGTTTAAATGACAGTATTAGTATTATGAGTGTTTTGAAACTGAGGAGGGCCAAGTTATGATTTTGTTCATTATAAAAAATATTTTAGATGGGTTGTTCATTGCCAGTTATTTTGGACAACATTTTGTTTTGAGTGGATGTTTCAAACTTTGGTTAACTTTTCATATGATTAACAGAGGTCTTAGAAACCAATAGTTCTTAATAGATTTTTTAGACATAAAAATAATTTTTTAAGACTGTTTTTAAGTTTTTTAAGCTTGTTTGTAGCTTTATAAAACAGTCATATATGCTTTATTATGAGTTGCAATTTAAACACATGTTTTTACATTATTTAGTACAATTTTATGGGTTATTAGACATTGTATAATTTCATTGAATGAATGAATTGCTGTTGGCACTTTAACATCTGATTTGCATATTTTATTAGTTGCTATTCTAGTCACATGATTTGGGCTAGAAAGTACTTAAGCCTTGAATTTTTAATCATGGTTAATCTTGAAAAAGCCTGGTATGCCTCCAGGTGAAAGCGCTTGATGTGGAATTTTTTATCAGAGAGCAAGGGCTTCCCCTCTATCAACTACCAGGTCATGTGCAATGCCCAGGGCAGTATATTTTGTGTGTGTGCTGGCAGCCCTGGAAGCTATCATGACTACCACATCTGGCATATGATGCAGCTGTACCAGAGATTTGCCAGTGGGGGCATCCCATATGGCCACCTAGTGGGGGGTGCTGGTTATGCACTGGAGCCGTGACTGATGACACCCATTAGAAATGCACACACACCTGAACAAGAACAACATAATGAGGCACACGCACAAACCAGAATCATAACAGAGTATGTGTTTGGGATGCTCAAGTCACGGTTCTGGTGCTTGGACATATCCGGTGGAGGCTTGCAGTACTCTCCAGCTACACATACCCAAATTTTCATTGTATGTGCCATGCTACACAATATGATCCTGTGGAAACAGCTGTAGCAAGAACAGCACTGGGCAGGACCACATAGCCCCCCACCATTGCCAAGGTCAGCACAGACTGACTCAGAGAAGGAACAACCTGAGCCTGCCCCTGTAGGCAGAATGAGGCATGCCCAGTATGCCCAGGGTTTGGCAAAGAGGCAACGCATAGCATATACACTGACATGGTAGGAACCCTGGGAATGACACCTCTCTCTGACTCGCACATACAGTAAAAGGGATGCCAAACATGACACTACCTGTGCTTAACCATGTATAGGGAGTGTACTATGTGCTTCCGACATAGTGAGCCATCCAGCATCATTCTCAATACTGGCACAGCCACAAGGTAAGTCACTCTCCCTATAAATTGCTGAATGGAGTCATATGTTCTGCTACTTGTATCTATGGTACAGATGTGAGCATGCAGGGGAATTGGGTGGCTGAATGGGATGGTAGCAGATAGCAGACACCTATATGGGCAGCATGAAATCCATAACAAATACTGGTGTCAACATAGTAGGCAGTACTAGACAAGGTGACAAATCCCACTGCAGGACATGTGGTGGGCCAAATGTGTGTCCATAGGGGACACACATGCATGTCAGCAAGGCTCGCATACCCAACAACAGTCTCAGCCAGCAGAACAGGTGTAGATGACCACAAAGAAAGGCTGTGCTAAGGCCTCCAATTAATGGCAATGGAGAACAGCCCCCCTCCAGACCTAAATAGATAAACTACAACAAGTCAGGCAGTTGGATGTTAGTTCTGAAGGGTAAGAAGTCTGAAACTGCAATGTAGGTCAATAAAACCTAAGATCTGTACTCCACTGATATGCCTCTAGTCTGCATGATAGGTTAGATTACAGAATGAAATGGAAGCCAGCAGAGTGCCTGAAATACCAGTACAGTCATAGCAAATGTTTACAGTTGTCAGATGTGCCCCCCCACAATTCTACATAGAAATGTAGTAACATGTAAATGTGGGTATAATAACAGTGGAGCACAGATAACATGAGCTGGCCAAATTAGCAGGATAGATTGTTGCACGTGTACAATACGCAGGGCTCTGTGTTTTAGGTTTTTGTGTGTTGTATATTGTGTGGAAGTGGTCAGCATGTATGCATGGAGGGTTGTTTCCCGGTGGCCTATGGCCAGTACTGTTGATGACAGGGCCAAGTTCCGACAACTGCAGTACCAAACACAATGCATCCCAGCAAGACCCAATCCGGCAGTAATCCATACTAATTGTTCAGATGTAATATCTGTCACCATCTGAAAGATGGACATGGCATGAATGTGGGCCCAGACATATACACAGTACACAGGTGGAAGTACCCTAGACAGAGTACATAGAATGTAACTGTCAACTGCACACATCTTTGGAATTGTACATACAGGTTAGCAACACATTAGTTGTCTGTGTAGTATGGAATACTGATGTAGTCTGAGCAAACACTGGCAGACCACTAAAGGCACAGTTATGAAGTACTGAGAAACTGCTGATGCCCCCGCACAAGCCAGCATAAGGGGACTGCCCCACTTATATCTGTGAGTCAGCTGCAAGAAGCTTCCATAGCACACATGCTCTCAGCTCACCCCACCATCAGTCACATCTTAATCACAGGTCATATCCCTGCTGTTAGGAATGGGTACAGTATGACCCCCACTTCTATATTGGAATACCCACAGAATGCAGCATGCTGAAGAGGTGTCCCATGCAGGTATGTCCCTAGCTGTACACAGCACCTTGCCAGCATCCACACCAACGGATTAATAAGGACAGAAACTATTATTAACACCTCACACACCAACCCTGTCACCCCAGGGGAATCCAGTGGCTTGCAGCCTTGGACTGTAGGAGTGATAGAATGCACTGGCCTGCTACAGATGGCCTGCATCACTACCAAATGCCCTACAGTCCTCTGTCAAAGGTTTGTGCCTCACCTGTACTGACAATGTATGTTATCTCATGGAGTCCCAAATAATGACATACAGTCCACAGAACACAAATGCAAGGCCATGTCGACAAATTCCAGTAGCATGCCCACCATGTCCTACTGCATGAACTGTGGACCAACCCCTAAATACTGCTGGGATGAAGGGATAACTATAGGGATACTTATCAGATATCACTTGTATAGTGTTAGGAAGAGGCTTGAATAACAGGGGAGGGGGTAGAAGCATGGACGCCATGGAGTGTATGAAGTCTGAAACTCTGATGTGTGCCCATACTATCCCTACCTGCAAACTAGGAATGGGTGGCTACAAACCTGTTTGTAAACCACAATGTGAAGGGGAACTGACCAGATATATGAGCCCTGCCTCTGGGTAACCTGTGTGAATCTGTACAGCTGTGAGATATGGCCACAGCAGGATATGGCCATTCAGTCACTTTGATAGATGTACAAGAAGGGGATCCTCAGCCACCACAGTACAAAGGTGCTGGACCATTTACACAGACCCATCAGCAAGTGTCTGCAGCCCTCCCTCCAGAATGGCATGAGTGTGCAAGAATATGTAGGCTGCAGACCACAATACTGGACACAGCTTCATTCATCTTGTATTCCACAGGAAATTACTGTGAGCAAATAACTATATCTGTCAGTAGTTGACATAATACACCACAGTGTAAAACAGTACATATTATAATTGACTCTCCATACCATAACATACCATACCATACCATAATTGACTCTCCGGCTGACAAAGACATCCTCCAAAAGTGCCTTACTGAGACAGATACCTGGTGTCAAAGTCATGGCCTCAAGCTAAATGCCAAAAAATGCATAGTCATCCCATTTGGGAAAAACAAAACACCCACGAATTACCACATAGGTGGCAGCCCCCTTTATACAGAAGAGGTAATAAGAGATCTGGGGACCATGGTAGATAGTAATCTCTCCTTTGACAATCATATTGCCAAAGTAGTTACATGTGGACAATACAAAGGTTTTTTTT